>NC_046236.1:14158428-14477594 GCF_009819885.2 Catharus ustulatus | reverse complement strand
ACATGAAATCATCAAGTCCAAGTTGTGGCCAAACACCCCTTGTCAATGAGACTGTGTCACCCAGTGCCACATCCAGCCTTTCCTTAAACAGGGACAGTGACTCCACCACATCCTTGGGCAGCCCATTCCAATATTTAATCACTCCAGTATTTAATCACTCTTTCTATGAGAAAATTCCTCCCCGATGTTCAAACTGAACCTCCCATTACCTCACACTGCAGAGGACTACACTTTCCCCCCTCCCACTGAAGATGCCAACATAAAATAAGCACATTTATAGCTAAGGGGACACTTTATGGACACTTTTGTGCAGTGGGGGATGAAGGGGGGCTCAGCAGGGACACGGAGGTGGCAGGAGGAGCCGGATGGTCTGGGTGGGTCAGAGCACCACGTCCTTCCCCTCGGGATAATGACTAAACCTGGAGGAGGTTACTGGTCCCATTGTAGTCCTCCCTGAATATATTTGTTCCCATCTTAAAACCCTGAGACAATTCAAGGAAACGGGACGTGGCTGCTCAGAGACGGTCGGGATTGGTGTGGGCCAGGGGAGAACTGGATAGCAAGCTCTGCTTGGATCACTGCTGGCACAGGGCAGTGCTGCTGGTTATTTAAAACCCAAATTCCTGAGCAATCGTGCCTTACAAAAGCATAGGAAAAACAGAAATGTGGAGCAAAATCCAGTTTGTGAGTCACTGCTTTTAAGTGAAAGGAAGGTCAGGCTGAGCGCTGCAAACTTCATCAAATCCTGGAACAGTTTGGGAAGGGACCTTAAAAATCATCTCATTTTAAACCCTGGGACAACTCCCACTATCCCAGGTTGCTCCAAGACCTGTCCAACCTGGCCTTGGAAACTTCCAGGGATGGAATATCCACCACTTACAGCCCAGCCCTTCCTCCCATAGAGCCACTATAAAATCTACCACAGATCTGAGGTTTAAATACAGAAGAAGAGAGGACTGCAGTGAAACAGCGAGTGAGCTGCACTAAAAGCAACTTGTTTAGAAATGCTGCACATTCCAATGCCTTGAACACCATCTGGGAGCTGGGAAACTCTGAATCTTCTGCAGCAAGCTGTGATTCTGGCTTAGCTGTTAACCTTGAGCTAGGCAGGATTAAATTCTGGGTGAAAAAAATACGGGATCAGCACACATCTGATGGTATCAGCAGGAGCTGAAAGAATATTTCCCTCTTTTCTTTGCAAGAAAACAGCAATGATGGAAACCCAATGTTTGTGTGCACGTTCATTAATCCTAATGGTCAGGTGCTGACAGCTCTAAAGGAGGAGAAGAAAGCTCTTGTGTTAAAATAAAATGGGAAGAACAAGATTGTTCCTGCTGCCTTCTCTCCTGCCTGTGTTCTTTCCAGATCTGGGCAGACAGCTCTCCAGAGCAGGAGGCAGCTTCCTCTCCATTCCCAGCTCCATCCCAGGTGTCTGTCTACATCATTAAGTGTGCAAATCAGCAAACCCAGCAAAAACCTCCTGCAGCTGACACACTTCCACCAAAAGAACTGTTTCCTATCAACCAGATCAAACCCCTTAGTGCGAGTAAAACAAGCCAGCAAGCAAAATCACTTATTTTTTGATTATTGTATCCTTGTTAATGCTTTAAACTGCAGTGTTCCTGCTACCCTGGGCAGGCACAGGAGTGGTAGAGCTGCAGCAGCAGAGTTTTGCCCAAGCTGCACAAGGATGTTCCCTCCTGGTTGCCTCGTGGCAGTGAGTTTTACACCTCTTGTTTCACATCAGCAACAGGAGGTCACTGGGTTTATCCTGTGATTTAAAGCCAGGAGCTGATGTAGAACACTTCCCCCTGCCCCATCCCTCTCTGGAACAGACTGTACCTGGATATTGACCCCAGCCATCTCTGATCCTTCCCAGCACACATTTCAGCCGTGTTGGCAGAACCAGAGTCCAAGGCCGTGAGCTGGGCACCAGGAGCTGTGGCACCACCCTGATAACCAGCAGAGCAATCCACAGAGAAGGCAGCTCACACACTCCCAGGACATCCTTGGAATATGGAAGGAGCATCAAATCCTGCACAGGACAACACCAAAAATCACCTTTCACTAGACCAGGTTTCCCAGAGAAGCTGCCACATCCCTGGAAGTGTCCAAGGCCAGGCTGGATGGGGCTTGCAGCAACCTGGGATAGTGAGAGGCATCCTTGCCCATGTCAGGGGTGGAACTGGAGGGTTTTTGAGATCCCTTCCAACCCAAACTGTTCTGTGATTCTATAAATTCCACCCTGTTCCTGATGCCATGACCATTCCTTGGGGAGCCTGTTCAGTGCCCCAGCACCCTCTGGATGAAAAACTTTTTCATCATAACCTAAACTTTCCTGTCACAGCTTCACACCGTGACCTCGGGTCCTATCACCGGTCACCAGAGACGAGCTGGTGGCAGAGGGCCACCTCTGAGAGTGGGAGTGGAGGGAACTTTTGCAAGGCAAGGAGCAGGAGGATAAGGAGCAGGAGGATAAGGAGTGGGATGTCTGGAATGCAGGAGGCTCTCCCAGAGACGATGAGGAAGGCACATCCTCCCCCAGCTGCCCTCCCAGCTAACCTAGGGAAGAGCAGCTGCCAGGGAGCCCCAGGAGGGCCTGTTCCACAGCCATGATGGGAATATCGCCCACATGGGGCTGAGCACAGCACTAATTAGCTAATGAGTTTGTTCCAAACGTCTGGCCACGGCGCGAGGGACAACAGGAGCAGCGCTTTGAAAAGCCCCGAACGGTGACAAGTGCATTTGTCTCTTGTCGCTGACCCCAGCCCTGCATTAACAAATAGGTCACAAACAACAGTGCTTTGCAGTGATCTAATCCTCCAGCCATATGTCGGCTGCCCGAAAAAACACCGCACGCAGAACGCCCCAAAGCTCTGCAGAAATCCCGAGGAAAACTCCATAAATATATCCCTGCCGTTTGAAATTTGATTTCCTCACTCTATTGTTCCTCATTTCCTGAGAGCTGGCTTGGTGGATCACATTTTCTGCTTCTGTCTCCAGTGCTTGTAAGCAAACAAGACTGAATCTCATTATCCTGATGCATGGCCCTGGCTGCGTGCAATCCGATCTCTAAATCACAGTCATTTTGCTCCATTACTGATTTTCCTTCCCACTCCTAACCCGCAGGTCCTTCAGAGGAATCGATGCAGAAATAGAGACGAGCATCACCTAATGAAGGTGTGTTTAATGTTCAGCCTGGATTAAAGAGCCAAGTGAGAAACTGCCTGGTGTCTCAGGAGGTTGGGCACCCTCCACTCCAGCGGCAGCTGGAGCTTCCCAGCCTTCCACATGCTTCCACATGGGGTAAATGGGGACTTCAGTCCCTCAGAGCCCAATTTGGGAAATCTGCTAATTAAATAGTCTGGGCAAACACAATCATCATTGTCCTTAGAGCCAAAGCAGCGAGATGTTTCTCAACAAGCACAGACCCTCCCCGGAATTTTCTGAGCTGTCTGCGTGTTGCTGACAGTTATAGAGAATATATTCAGATTATACAACTTGATGTTCACCCCGGGTTATTCTCTCCTGGATTCATGAATATTTCATTGGAATATGCAAAGTCTGAGTTACAGTCTTGTCTGCTTCAATTAGACACACGGATCCACGGGGTCTGCAGCCCTACCACGCTCCCAGGGTTTGTCTACAAGACGGGGAGAACCAAAATAAGAATATTTAACCTGGCTTCTTCAAACCCCTTTAAAAAAGGGGAGAAAAGCAGGAGGATGGGAATGAGGGAGAGGAGAGCCCAGTGAGCCTGTGCTGAGTTCAGCTGGAAGCAACCCAAGCTAATCAGAACAGAGCCAGCAGGAGGGGGCTCGTTCCCTTCGTGATGCAGACAAACTCGTAGAACTGTTTCCAATGCAAATATTCCTTTTGACAAGTTCAAAATTAATACACCTCTAATATGGGTATTCAAACCAGACCTTTTCTGAACACGTTGGCAGATTCATGAAAAGAGAAGGGAGAATGCAAGCCCAGCACATTCTGATTTTCTCAGAATGAATGTGCTCTGACAGTGCAAGAGGCAGTGACGTTCGAGTGTGCTTAGTTCTAGTAATTACCAAGTGTTGTGTTTCTTTAGAAGCTGGAGCTGTTCTCATCTGTGGGCACCTTCCCTCATTCCTTTCTCCTTACTGCTCCGGAGGTGCAGTTTCTCCCATGCCACAGCAAGAAGCCAAGGCTACTGTGCTGCTTACATTAAATCCCACTGAAGCCTGGGGGTGAAATTCCACAAGTTTTAATTGACCTAAGTCAGGGTGTTGTGGTTCCTGCCCTTCCTCCACCACCCCTTCCCATTCCCTCCTTGCCACCAGCACTGGCTTATACCACCTGTGGTGAAGATTAATCACTTTTTGGGGGGGAGTGTTGCTTCTCAGCCAGTTCAGCTCCCTGAACCAGCTCACCAGAGGCTCAGATCAGCACCCACATCAGCAAAAAAGAGAGGTCAGGGCCATGCAAGGCCACACCAACTGCTCAGGAGGTGTTTTTCTGGGTTTATAGGACACAAGGAACACATTTGACCTGAAGAGCCTGGATCTGCTGCTTGTTTCCAGGCTGGGAGCACTCACCCATTAGGACCATCTGCACAGTTTGGAGTGGCAGACTCAGGCCCAGCAAAGTCAGGCTCATTTATTGTTACCATCTGGCTCCTCAAAGCAAGTCACCAAGGCAGAGCCTGTAAGCTCCTGCTGGAGCATTCCCTTTTGCTTGGTACAGTTTGTTCCATCCCTCCTGATTTCCTCCTTGTCACAACAAGAGGACTTCCTGCCAGGATGGAGCTGATGGACAAAGTCACCCAGGCAGAATTCCTCCTCCTCCTCATTCCTGCAGCCACCCAAAGAATGTCACCTGCAGAGTCAGCCCCTCCCTTTTGCCCCAGGCCCATCCTCAGACTGATAGAGGCTCCATAATAACTCCCAAAGTGCAGGATGACCTGTGCAGTTGCACAAGGATCTCACATGAGATTATCCTCACTCCTCCCAGCTGTCTCTAACCTTGAGGGAAAACGCCCTGTGGGGTTGGCTCTGAGGAACGTGCCAGGAGTTACATTCCTGGCTCTGCAGAATCCTCTGGGATTTGGGTCTCCTCTCTCCTGCTGGGACAGGGATTTTGGCTGGTCCTGGCTGGAAAGGGTGGCAAAAGACTTTGTACACTTGTAGAAGAGGGGAGAAGTGATGTTACCTACAGCCAAGCACCCAGCCTGTGACCACTGCTGGCCAAAGGACGTGGCCCAGCACAAGGAGTTTCATTTTTAAGCAGAAAATCCCAGAAAGCACCACCTTCCCCACAGGAATCAGATGCAGCAATTCATCCACACCTGGGCAGAATCAGGGGTACCACCACTGAAATCAGCATTATCACACCAGAGATTTGGGGCATCATTGGCACATCTGGAGCTTCCTTCCCGTGTGCTCTGCTCCCAGAGCATTCCATGCCTGGAAAGGCACCTCAGCTCCAGCCCTGGGAGCTGAGCTGCACAGCTACAGCCAGTTTTAGCTCAAATTTCAGAGCCTTGCTCTCAGACACAAAGATGTGACCCCCAAAGCAGAGCAAGTACTGGGGGCTGCAGGTATTTTGTGTCTTTTAAACAGAGACAGTGCTGCCACATCCCTGGATTACAGCTGGATGCCCATCACTGAAAAGCTGGGAGCTTTCCCCCTTGACAGATGAAAATTGAGAGCTGTCTGTTTGCTTTGTGTTTGCACAGCATCCAGCCAGTGGCTTAATTAGTTGGCCCAATTTCTGGGTTTCTGATTCCCACTTCTGCAAGTAACTTCCTCCATTCCCAGGCTCACAGAGCCAGTTGAAACTTTCATATCTGCATGCATGCTTGTGACTCCAAACTTGTCCCTGCTGCCCCATCTCATCCTCAACAGGGCTTCCTGGGAACTTTCACTCTGTAAAAAACCCTAAACAACACTGCAGAGCTGTAAATACATGGTCCCTGCCTGATAAACAAGCAGATTAAAAAAATTCACCAGCTGGGCTGGAAGAGATTCATGACAAGCCATCAGGACTCCACAAAGCAAACAAACTGCACAGCACTGCAGGCAAGAATTCCTCCAGAACATGTTCAATCCTAACACAACCCAGCCAAGCTGCTCCATGGATCAGCCCTGCTCTCAGCTCCTCAAAAACTTGCTGGAAGGAAAATGTCCCTCTTCAACAACAGCAAGTCTCAGGAGCCATTTGAGCACCTTAGCCAGTCAAGCAGGTTATAATTGGCTGTAATTAATACTCCTACGAGCTTCCACATTCTTATGGACTGAGATGGAGAAGGACAGGGTTGCTCCCTGACCCTGTGAACACCACAGGAAGCCAAAGGGCTTTGTTGCCTTCTGATATTTAGAAATCAAACGTGTCTGACAGGGGAAGGTGAGAGGCAAACATCAGCACTGCTGGGAACTGCCTTTGCACAGCCCCATCTTTTCTGGGGCACAAACCACAATAACCTCAATTAAAAATAACTGCAGAGCAAGTTGCTACAGACAGCAAGTTTCCTCTGTCCCTCAAGAGGCTTCCACGTCACTCAGAGCGTTTTGGGAAGGGTATGGGGTGCAAGCCACGCACAACCACAATTGATTTTAGTACTGAAAGTGTC
The DNA here is from genome assembly GCF_009819885.2 of Catharus ustulatus. Taxonomy (NCBI): domain Eukaryota; kingdom Metazoa; phylum Chordata; class Aves; order Passeriformes; family Turdidae; genus Catharus; species Catharus ustulatus. The sequence goes on along the minus strand of NC_046236.1, from coordinate 14,470,990 downwards.
CTTTGGTGAAAGATCAGCTGAATAATCCACTCCAGAAGCGTGAAAACTAAAGAAGGCCAAAATGCCTGATGTCATGAAAACCCCCCATGTGCCAGCAGCAGGCAGGAAGAAGGTTTGTGGCACCTGCACAGCTGAGCTGGGAAGTTCTTTGCACTCAGCAGGATCTCCAGCACTAGGGCAGGAAGGGCTGGGCTCTGCAGCCACTTCCTCCAAGAAGCCACCGACTGACCCTAAAATAAAAACTGACAGGCACTTCCACACAAGCACCCTGCCTTGCTCTTCGTTACAGGCTCTGTCTGCATCAGCTTTTCCAGCTTGCACTTGAGAGGGAAACGTGAGACTCCCGAGTTTTCCCTGCAGGCAGGGCAGGACCTCTTGTTTTGCTCTGAGATCAGAGCCTGGGGGAAGGCAGGGAACTGGAGATGCTGTCACTCAACGGGTGCCTCTTCAAGATGCATCTTGCAGACACAGCTCCGCTTTGGGAGGTGCCCAGAATTGCTGAATTCAAGGAGAACACAGCGTGGAATTCTGTCCTCTCATCAGAGAATCACAGACTGGTTTGGGTAGGAAGGAACCTCAGAGATCATCCAGCTCCAGCCCCCTGCCATGGGCAGGGACACCTTCCACCATCCCAGAGTGCTCCAAACCCCATCCAGCCTGGCCTTGGACACTTCCAGGGATGGAGCAGACACATCTCCTCTGGGCAAGCTGGTCTAGTGCTTCCCCCACCCTCACAGGGAAGAATTTCTTCCCAATATCTCATCTCACCTATCCCTACAAACCCCTTGAAAAGTCCCTCTCCAATTATATCCTCAAACACTTGCTGTAAACACTGCCAGTGCTCAGATTTTGGACTGGACACCTGGTTTTAAGCAGGATGGATGTTCTTATCTTCCCACACATTGGCTCCAGCCCTTCATGTTTATCATCCTCCAGAGCAGAGGCCGAGAACAGCACCCACGTGCTGTTTTCCTCAGCTCTCCTGGGTTTCTCCATAAGCTCCATCCCCAGAAGCTCCTTTCCCCAGACTCCCCATGCTCTGACACATTTTCCACCCTCAAGCCTCCCCCTGAGCCTTGCAGACACCTGGCACATTCCCTAAGCCTGCTGCACCCAGGGGTGCTCAGGGAGATTTAAACAGATGCTAAAATGATTTACTGAGCTGTCTCTGCCCTGGGGAGCCAAGAACAGCACAGCTGCAATCCACTGGAGGTTGCATTCCTGATCCCAGCTGAATAGCAAACATCAGGTTGGGATAAAGAATTTGTGCTAGTCTGCTTTCCAGGGGGAGAAGACACAGGTGCCCACCCTGGGTGGGGCTCTTCCCAAACTGTTTCGGAGGGTCTCCCACAAGTGATTCCAGTTTTTGCACCCAGCCCAGACTGTTCCTGTTGTTCCAGAGGTGCCCTGAGCTCCTCCACCCACCTCACCCTCCACACAGTCCCCTCCACTCGGAGCTGGAGCTTGCCCAAGATCAAACTCTTGCCCCTGTTGCCCATCTGAGCCCTTCCAAGGCATCCATGGTGCCTCCAGTTCTGCTCCCAGGCAATGCCAGAGGCTGAATCGTGGAAGCTGCAGAGCTGGGACACACAAGGATCATTGATCCAACTCCTGGCCCTGCACAGACACCCCAACAATCCCACCCTGTGCCTGAAAGTGTCCAAACACTCCTGGAGCTCTGCAGCCTTGGGGCTGTGACCATTCCCTGGGGAGCCTGGGCAGTTCTCCACCATCCTCTAGGGAAGAACTTCTTCCTAATATCCAACCTAACCCTCCCTGATGTGAAATGGCACTGAAATCCCAGTTTCTGCAGCAGGGAGGGCCAGCAGGACATCACCATGTAACATTAAAATGGACACAACACACCCCTGTGTCCTGAGCTGTCTCAGCAGCAGCTCCTCGAGCTGCTCAGCCTGTAGTGACCAACACCCCCTCAACAAAACCCAAAAACCAGCAAAACCCAAACCCAGTTCCTCTTTCAGCCTAGGAGAGGAAGGGAGGAAGGAAGATGACAAATCTGCATTTCTGATGCTGAAAAGAACACAATGTAGAAAGATATTTTACAGGATTTTGCCAAATGCTTTGCTTGCTGCTGCAAGTGCATCTTGTGCCAAGCACACCTACATGGGGAGAGTTTTTATTACCTGTGCTAATGTTAGTGCCTCACATCATGAGCCCTGCCAGAGTGATGCTGTTCCTTTTCCATCAGCTTCTCAGGGAGGGGGCTCAGGTCCCCACTTTCCTGGGGATCTGAAACTCTTCAATTGAAGCAAATGTTTCCAGCTCTATAGGAATATTCCAAGAGAAAGCAGTGCCTTGGTTTTCTATTTAAGCTGTGGAATTGCCTCCTAGGAGTGCTGCATTTACTAAGAGAGCAGAAAGCAAGAACACACATCTTGGAGCAAACCCCTGGGCAGCGCTCCCTTAACACTCAGATCCTGCTCTCATTTACACACAGTTATCTGGAGAGGCTTCCCTGAAATCACCCACAGCTGATGTGTCAGAAATCACAACCCAGCACAGCCCTTGGGAGGAATCCTTCAGTTTTATTGTGGCTTCCTAAAATACCTACACTCAGATTTTCCTCTTGCCTTGCACTGGCAGAAATCTCCACTCAGGAAAAGTGCCCTGAGAGGGCTCTGCCACCAAAGCTTTATTCAGCTTGGTTTTCCCAAGCAGCACGGGGTGGGTTGGGACAGACAAGGCCACGTGTGTGGATTCTCCCATGGATCCTTTGAGGCTGATTTCAGACAGGCTGGGCAGTTTTTTCACAGCTCCTTAATTACCAAACATTTCCTGCAGACACAGCTGAGGAGAGGAGAGATCAGAGCAATGAGGGACAGCCCAACCCTGGATGAGACTCAAGAGATCTATAGGGGAAAAGGCATCACTGGGCACAGTGTGGCACAGGAATAAATCAGAGTGACAGCAGGGCTGGCGACTCTGGGGGACACCAGGAAAGGGCAGCACGGAATCCACAGCTGCACCTGCATCCGTCCGGCCACACACACACACAGAGGCTCTCAGTGCTCCATCTTCCCTCTGCTTCCTCCCTCTTGTGCCGCAGCTCCGTGTCCTCAATGGGCGCTTCAGGAGCAGCACAGTGCCCGAATTCTCTGCGGTTCCGCGGCGCATCCGGCGCTGCCCGGGATGTGGCACCGCGCACATCCCCAGCTCAGCTGGAGGGACCTCCTCATCATCATCCTAATCATCATCCCAGCGTGTCCCCCCTCCTCATCATCATCCCACCGTGTCCCCCCTTCATCATCATCATCATCCCACCGTGTCCCCCCTCCTTCTCCTCCTCATCATCCTCATCCTCATCATCCCACCGTGTCCCCCCTCCTCATCATCATCCCACCGTGTCCCCCCCCCTCAGCATCATCATCCCACCGTGTCCCCCCTCCTCATCATCCCAGCGTGTCCCCCCTCCTCCTCCTCATCATCCTCACCCCAGCGTGTCCCCCCTCCTCCTCCTCCTCATCATCATCATCCCACCGTGTCCCCACGGCTGTCACCACCTGCCCAAATTCCTGCCACACCAGCAGCTCAGCCAAGCACAGCGCGCCCCAGCCTGGGGTCACCTCTGTTCTGCCACCTGGGCATGTCCCCCCGTCCCCAGCACCCTCAGGAGAGGGGACACCTGCCCAAATGTCCCCCCCCAAGGCACAGGGTGGGTACAGAGCCGAAGGAGGAACCAGGACTGCTCTTGCCACACTTCCAGAGGAAGGCATGACGTGAGCTGTGGCTTAATTGGTTATTAATAACTTCTTTGTTAACCGGCCAGCCCTAGGGAGGAACCGAAATTTGACTACCCCGCTGGAGAGCTCAGCCAGCGATCATTCACAATTTCTCCCTACTTTTTTTTTTTATTTTATTTTTTTTTTATTTGGTTCCCGGGAATGGCAGCTGCCCCCGGGTGAGTCACGGCGGGGACAGCGCGGTGCCCTCACCTACACACCCAGCACTCTGGTGGATTCTTCTTTTTCATTCCTAGAAAAATAGCAGATGCTCCTGCTGAGGGGGAGATTCTTGGAATCCGTTCAGGCCTCGGGATGTGACCAAATTCTCGGTTCCCCTCTAACAAACCCACTGGGAGTTCTGGAGCTCCCCTGCCCATGGGTGGGGGCTGTGCCAGGGCGAGGAGCCTCCCCCCACGGCAAACAGCGACAGCAAACACCCTCCACACCCAAACCCAGCCTCCTGCCCGCTTTCTTTGTGATTTCCAGTTAAAGGGAACCTTTTCCCTCCCTCCCGTGTGACTCAAAGCAGTGCTGTGACCCTCGGACACAATGCAGCACTGGGGGTTTTCCAGCTCCAGCTGTCTGGGAAAGGTTTGTGAGCACCCCCAAGAGCTGGCAGAACATTCCCCACTCCCATCCAAATTTTGGCGTGGGGACCTCAGTTTCTCCACAGCCCAGGCAGGCAGCCCAGCACCAGGGATGGATTTTGGAGGCCAGACACAGCTGCTCATCCCATGAGTCGCCATCTGACATTTCCACAGCAGGACTCAGCAGAAAACATTCCTCCCACAGCTTCAAGCAGAGCCTGACCCACACGAGGGCACCCCAGAGTTACCCCCAGGTGTGTCAGGACAAACAATTCCCAGGACAGAGCCCAGGACACCACAGCCATGGGGCACACAAGATTTGCTCCCAGCTGGACACCAAGCACCTGCCCCAGGTGGGTCTGGGCAGCTCCATCCTCTCCAGGTCACCCCAGAGAGGACACAGCCACACACAGAGGGACAGCTCACCTTTTGCTCTTGGTGCATCCCAGGGAAGAGCAGGATCTCAGGAGCAGCTCCAAGACACAGCCACAAGAGAGAACAGTCCCTCCCCATCTGCCCAAACCCCAGCAGGGGCCTCCACATCCTTTTATAGAGCCCAGGGAGGTAAATAACCTCTAGGTGTGCTGGCCTTGATGATTAATTAGTTAATGGTTCATATCTCTGTAAACGATCCTGGCCTGAGCCCCCCTCCCAGAGCCAGGCTCTGACAGTGACCTCATCCAGCAGCCCCAAACTGAGTCCTGGGCACTCCCAGGGAGCCCCCACTGTTTGTTCCCCTGAGGCTGCTCTGTCTGGGCTCTCCCTCCTCACCAGAACAGGGCCAAGCCCAGGCTGTGTCCCTCCTGAAGAGCCTGTTTGGGGTGACCCCATCAGTCCTTTCTTGTAGGTTTGGGGTTGAATTCCACACCCATGACTTCCAATCCTTTTTCAGATCCATCTTTGGGGCCAAAAGCAGAAAGTGAGGTCCCACCACCAGCCCCCTGCCCTCCCATGAACTCACAGTCCCACATTCCAACCCACCTAGATCAGAGGCAAGGGGGCTCTGCTCTGATTTACCAACCCAAAAACCCCAATACCAGCCCCAACCACCCGTGCTGACCCTGGGGAGATGCAGCTCCACATCTGGAGACCTCCAGCACCTCAAGGAGCCTTCCATGGCCATGCTGGACCCAGTGGGACCCCCAGAGGGATCTGATCCTCTGTGCTCAGCTGCACCAGGGTGTAAATGGTGACACAAGTTGGGTTACACACAAGATCCAACACTCAGGAGTCACTGACCTGGCCTCTGCTCCAGGGGGAAGGTGCTGACACTGAGATCCTGTTTGGGGGCCCTGATGTGGCATTTTCCAGCCCAGGATATCGTTTCCTCTCTGCACAGGGCCTCAGTGGGGCTCCTTCCCCAAGACATCCATCCCTGGGCCCACCAGGGATCCATCCATCCCTGCAGCCTTTATCCCACAGGATTTATCCACCTTCCCCACGCCAGGCAGGAGCTGGGCAGCATTCCCAGCCCCCAGCACAAGGCTGTGTGGTGGGACAGCATCCATCCCTCTCCCTGCTCAGGGAGCAAAGCCCTGGAGCTGCAGTGAGCAGGCTGCACCACCCAGGCCCAGCTCAAAGCCCCTCAGGAGGCAAAGCCAGGCTTAAGACACCCCCTCCTCTCCCATGGTCACTGAGGCAGCAGCAGAGAGGAGCTGGGGAGTGCTGTCCATCACAGAGCTCTCCAGGCTGCAGAGGAAGGGGAAGAGGCTCCTCTTCCTCCTCTTCCTCCCCTTCCTCCTCTTCCTCCCTCCCGCGTGGGGATTTTGCAGCCAGGTAAACACAGGATGTTGATGAAACAGGGCTGGGCACGTTGGGCAAGCCGGGAGTCAGCAGGAGCTGCAGGCAGGGAAGGGCAATGCCAGAGCTCCTGGCACCTTCCTGCTCCTGTCCCCAGGGCCACAGCACTGCCCTGGTGACAGGGAGAGGCAGCGTGGGCTGGTGGCAGTGCCAGGGCAGGGGGGCTCTGCTCTGTGCCCGTGGTGATCCACGGGATCCCCTGGGATCTCCCTGCAGGCTGAGCCGGACTCAGCACCCAACTCCAAAGTTCAAGCTTTGTCACCCGACCAACAGCGACCATGTGGCGCCTCCTGTGTCCCTCTGAAGCCTGGGGACATGCAGGGCACAGGGATGAGGGGACAGATCCCCCAGGACCCCACCCTGCCCGGCTGGCACGGCGATTCGGGATGGGGACCAGCTGAACAGGCAGCGTTTGGCTCCCAACCCAGAAAAGGAGCCACAGACTGCTCTGGGAACCTCAGCCAGAGGCTGGGCTGGGGTGCAGGTGCTGCTGTCACCCCCACAGTGACCACACGTGCTCGGGACAGCGAGCCAGGAGCGAGCAGAGGGGACCTGGAGCCTGCACGGGGAGCGCGGTGGGGACAGCGGGGGGATCGGAGGGAAGGGGACAGGGAGGGGGTGTGATGTAGGAGGTGACAGAGGTGTCAAAGGGTCTGCCTGCCCCGTTAGAGCCCGTGTGGAGGGGCAGGCGGCGCTGTCCTCAATGTCCCCAGTGTCCCCAGCCTCCCCAGTGTCCCCTGGGGCACTGCTGCCATCTGCTGGCAGGATCCCACCCTGCTCCCGAGCCCGGCCCTTGCTCCAGGCCTGGGGACCCTCGGTGACCCCACACTGTCCTGTACTCCCTCGTGTGGCTCCAGCCCGGACACCCCACGGTGCCCCCCGAACCCTCCCTGCTGGCCCAGGAAGCCAAACCCCAAAACTGCTCCCGCTGTCCCCACCTGGCACAGCTGATTGTCACCTCAATAATCCACTCCTGGGCTGGTTTCTCCCACACCAACCCCTTGCAGTGCCCAGACACCCTCCCTGGCCTCTTGTTCTCCACCTGGGATGGCCTGGAGTGGGTTTTGCATCACCCAGTTTGGGCTGATGGAGCAGGGACAGCATCAGGCCCTTGGCCACTGCTGGGCTGCTCTCCCCAAGCTGGGAACACCCAGCTCCATCCTCCCCAAGGCTGCTGAGGGGCAGAGGAGGCTCATCCCAAGATGATTTCCTGCTGCATTCCCATCCCCTGGGTCTCTCTGGGACGTGGGGATTTGCTGCATCCCATCCTCCGTGCCGAGCACACACGGAGCCTCTTCCCACGGCCTCCCTGACCCCCCCAGCATCTCTGTGTCCCCTGGGACCGGCTCATCCCGGGATAACCATCGGGGGTTCTGCCTCCACCCATCCCTCTCTGCCTCCCACAGGCACTGGGGGCCTGGAAACACCCTCAGTGGGGTGTTACAGGCTTTTTGCTTTTCAGATGCAGTCAAGAAACGGGAATAAGGTTTGGGAGAGGAGAATCACCCAGCCCACGTCCCCACAGTGGCACCGTGGCTCATCCCAGCCCGGGCAGATGGCAGCAGCATCCTGCTCCTCACTGGAAAATGCCCAAATCCACGGGCAGGGGCTGAGCTGCAGCTGTCCCTGGTTTAATTCCTCGCAGCAAAGCCAGGCAGTGTCTGGCGGATTTTCCATGCCCCAGCCCACACATAGGAAGGCTGAACAGCTCCAGAGAGCTTCCCCTGGGAATGATACCCTCAGTGCCTGACGCCCACGGGAGCAGCAGGGACTTTTAGTGCTCAGTTTTAGTCTAAAAGGGATTTTTATTCTCTACGCCCTGTAGAAGAAAACCAGGGAAAAAAAATCAACCCCCTCAAGGGGCCACAGCCCAAAGAGCCAATATCAGCGGTGCTGTTCAGAGCTGAGACACTGAGTGTTCGCTCTGAATTCCAAAACCAGGTGTGTGCATCCACCCACCTCCCTCCGCCGCTCCCACCTGCCTCGATTTTCTTCCTTCTGGAACCACCATTCCCACCAAGCCCCCTTTTGGCAGCCGAGCCACACACTCCCCCCTCAGCACTGCCTGTGCTCCCCAAACACCTTCCCAAACACCTTCCCAAAACCCTCAACCCAACCAAACCCTTACCCAGCCCATCACCATCCCTGTCCCGACCGCTGCCCATCACTCACCGCGCAGAAAAAACGCCAAATCCTTTCTGCACACGGATCCCCTGGCACCAGGGTGGGCTGGCACGGCTCCCCCCGCCCCCGCCGCACATCTGGGCAGCTGTGGGCCCGCGTGGTGCCCCGGCAGCGCTGACATCAGCGCGGTTTCCTGCCCCGCCGCCGCCGCACCGTGCGCGCAGCCCCGAGCGCAGAGCCCCGGGACACCCCGGGACCCCTCCGGCAGCCCCGGGACCCCTCCGGCAGCCCCGGGACCCCTCCGGCAGCCCCCAGAGCCATGGAATCGGTGGCCCTGTACAGCTTCCAGGCGACGGAGAAGGATGAGCTGCCCTTCCAGAAAGGGGACACGCTGAAGGTACAGGGGACACCAGCCCGGGGGGGTTGGATGATGTCGCTTTGTGGGGACAGAGTGACACCGGTGTGTTCTCTGTCCCTGACTTTAATGCTTCTGGGGCTTTCTGTGGGGTATAAGGAGCCAACCTCGAGGGTTTTGGAGTGTGGAGCAGCATTCCCTGCTTGCCTGTGCCGCCAGGCACAACTTCAGAGGACACCTGCAGCTGGGACATGGCGTGTGGCCTCCCTGGCCATCACTGCCACCAGCTGTGCTCTGCGGCAGCCCCTCGGGGCTGGGACACGTTTTTCCTGTCCGGGGGGCACTGGGGGTCACAGCATGTGCCCAAACGTGGGACTGGAATTGGGGTGGGCTCTTAGATGCCACCTGAGAATCCCAAAAAGCTCCGGGGGGCTCAGAACATCCCTGGGGGGCAGCAGCCCTACGGTGGGAGTGAGGACAGCCCCTCCCTGCCCATGTGCTCATCCCTCTGGGGCTCCTCCCGGACCCCCGGCACTCTGCAGCCCCCCGGGATGGAGCTCAGAGCCCCGAACCCTCCGTGCCATCCCGGAGTGTTCTCCCCGTGCCCTGACCCGGGGTTTCGGATCCTGTTTTCACAGCTGTGCCGGCCCCGGGCCCCTGTGTGGGAGGCTGGAAAATGTTGTCACACGGAAGCGGTGTCAGCAGCCGCTGCCACCCTGCCGGGGGTTTGGGACAACGACAGGCACCTGCCAGCTCTGGGACCCCAAACCCCCAGGGTGTGTCAGCACTGTCAGAACCCCCCTTTCCCCCAGGGAATGGTTGGGGGGTGTTCATGGGACCCCACTCAGCCCCTGACCCCTCCCTGCTCCTCTCCCACCTCAGATCCTCAACATGGAAGATGACCAGAACTGGTACAAGGCTGAGCTGTTCGGCTGCGAGGGCTTTGTCCCCAAAAACTACATCAAGGTCAAGCCACACCCGTAAGTACCGTCCCAGCAACAATCCCAATTCCCGAAGGGCTGCCACGAGCCAGGGGAGTCCCACACGTGGGGAAACTGAGTCACAGAGCTGGGGTCTGTCTGCTGGCTCAGTCTGCCAGTGCCACCACAGCCCAAGGGGACTGGAGGCAGAAGCACACCCCAAAAATCCAGCCCTCACACCGAGCTGCCACTAAATAAATGATAATTGGGGAACAACAAAGCGTTATGGGATTACGACTGCATTAAACCCAATCCTATTACCGAGTTATTAAAGCCCAGCCTAATCCATCGCTGACTGAACCTGTGTTTTATGTATCCTTAGCCCCCGGTAAATCACATTTAAATGCCAGAGCGAACGCGTGGGCTCGGGGCAGCCCGGGGCACATCCCACTGCTTCTCCAGCTTGGGATAACAACCGCGACGGGCGAGACTCAGCCTCTCCTGGAGGGCTGGCTCTGTGCTAAACTCCGTGCCTGATCATTCACCAGCAATTTTTACAGCAGCACAGAATCTTCACTGCCCCGGGGACCTGAAATAGCCGGGCACAGCCTTGGCAGGGGTGGGACACGGGGACTCTGCTCCTGCAGCTCCTTTGGGGTTTGTCCTGGCACCGAGGGGGTCCTGGCAGTCCTTTGGGGTTTGTCCTGGCACCGAGGGGGTCCTGGCAGTCCTTTGGGGTTTGTCCTGGCACCGAGGGGGTCTCTGCTCCACGCCTGGAGGGGACAAGGGACGCGGAGGAGGGGACAAGCAGCAGAGCGGGTGACAGGCCAGGTGACAGGATGCGGTGGCGGTGTCGCTGACGCTGCGCTCACCCACAGCACCCCAAAATCGCCGGGATGAACCAGGAGGGGGAGGAAGGGGGAAACTGCCAGGGGAGGGTCCCAGCCCGGTGAGGAGCCCGGTGGATGCTCCGGTCCCGGTGGCACCGGGATTGTCGGTGTCCGCACCCCGCGGGGCTCAGCCCGGTGTCCCCGGGGGTGCCCGCGGGGCTCAGCCCGGTGCCCTCGCAGGTGGTACGCGGGCAGGATCTCCCGGAGCCTGGCAGAGGAGCGGCTGCTCCAGCGCAATCACCTGGGAGCCTTCCTGATCCGCGACAGCGAGAGCGCCCCGGGAGAGTTCTCCCTCTCCGTCAGGTAAGAGCCTGGAAGGGGTCCCTGCAGCCTTGGGGACAGAGGTTTTGGGCCACCCCCGTGTGTGCTCCCTGCCCTGTTCTGGACACCTCGGAGGGGCACAGCACAGCCTCGCACAGAACCTTCCCCTCCTTCCTCTCCTCCGCAGCTCCGCCTCCATGCCCTGCTCTTCCTGCTCCCTGCACCGCAGGGACACCCCCGAACACAACCAACCCCTGGTGATGACGGGGCTGGGGCCGAGCTGCAGGCACAGCCCGAGGGGACAAAGCCAGGAGCATCCCAGGGACAAATCCCGGAGCATCCCCGGGGATGAAGGGGCTGCAGCATCCATCCCCAGGACTTTGGCACTGGTTTTACAACAGGCCGAGCCACTCCGGGAGCATCTCGCCCCTTCGCTGCCCCGGCCCCTTCCCGGCCCCAGGCCATCCAAGCACTTTTCTCACACTTTCAACCCCTAATTGAACGTTTCTCGCCCCTAATGAAAGGGAACCGTGCTCTGCCGTCGAGTGCTGCCCCTGCCCGGGGCACCCCAACCTCTCAGCCAGGCACACCCTGTGGGGTGACAGCAAGGGAAATCCTGCCCTGCCCCGTCCTCCTGCAGCTCGGGGGTCCCCAGCATCACAATCCCACAATCTCTGCAGCCTCCTGGCGTGCACAGAGACCTGCAGCTCTCACCAATGGCCCAGGACAAAGCCAGCTGCCCTCCACGTGGCTGTCACTGCCATCCCTGAGGTCCCCCTGTGCCAGGGCACCGAGTTCTGGCTGTCCCTGGGGTGAGTTGTGGCAGGGCTCAGCTGTGGGTCCTCATTGCAGGGCCAGGAATGACCCCAGTGCCACCATCACCCCCACCACGGCAGCAAGGGTGCAGTGAGACCCATGGGCTCACCCCGACCTTGCCAGCACCCCCAGGCTTTACCCACCTCAGGGGATGGTGCCAGGATGTCCCCAGGGTGATCTCCATCCTCCTTCTGCAGCTACGGGAAGCGAGTCCAGCACTTCAAGGTGCTCAGGGAGAGGAACGGCAAATATTTCCTCTGGGAGGAAAAGTTCAACTCCCTCAACGAGCTGGTGGAATTCTACAGGACCACCACGATCGCCAAAGAGCAGCAGCTTTTCCTGTGCGACGAGAACCACACCCAGGAGGTACCACCAAACCCCTGCTCAGCCCCCTCGAGGCTCGGTGTCCCTGCAGAGGGGACAGGGACATCCCTGGCTGGCATTTATCCTCTGGCTCGAGGGGGTGAGGAGCAGGAGAGGGTGCAGCAGCCTGAGACAGGCAGTGCTGCAGGGAGGGAGAGCTCCTGGAGGGCAGGGCAGGGCAGGGCAGGGCAGGGCACACATCGCTGTCCCTCGGGCCTGGGGTGATGCCCAGGGCAGGTGGCAGAGCCCAACCAGATCAGGACAGGGCACAGCCAAACTCCAGCAAAGCCAAGCCCTGGGGCAGTGTTTGTGGAGGTGGCAAAACTGGATTTTGGGAGCTGGGATGGGGAAGGCTGCAGCATCTGGAAGGAGCTGGGAAGGAGAGGGTGCCAGCTGCCCCCAAGGGTCCCCTGGGCACCCACCTTGGCTCTCCCAGCAGCAAGGACAGGGAGTCTTGTGCCCTGGGGTGTTCTGCACCTGGGGATGTCCCCAGCACTCCACTCTTCTGTCTCCTCAAAGCAGGCTCGTCCTCATCCCGTGGTGGCACAGTGTCCCCATCAGAGGCCCCAGGCAGTGCCACCCAGTGCAGGGCAGTGGCAGATGGGGACCCCTCCCCTCCTGCCAACCCCACCCTCGCCTTCCCTGCAGGTGAAGAGACCCCGATTCGTGCAAGCCCAGTTCAACTTCCCAGCCCAGGAGGGCTCCCAGCTGCCCTTCCTGCGTGGGGACATCATCGAGGTGCTGGACTGCCCCGACCCCAACTGGTGGCAGGGGAAGATGTACGGGCGCGTCGGGCTCTTCCCCCGGAGCTACGTCCAACCCCTCCGCAAGTGACCTCAGCAGGGTGACCGGGCAGGACCCGGCCCATTGTCCCCACCCACGCACACGGCCCGAGTGTCCCTTCGTCGCAGGATGGTGCCTGTCACGCCCTGTGACACGCTGGAGCCTCAGCCCAGGGATGGGGCTCACAGCGCTGCTCCCCCAGGGGGGAGTGTGGAGCGTTCAACCACGGCCAGAAAAACTTTCCCAGAGCCAGAACTCAGTGGGATGGCAGCAACAGAGGGAGTGAGCCCCAAACCCCAAAGCTTGGCTCCTCTCCAATCCCAGAAGCAAAGCCCCAGCTCCAGGGAGGGCTGCAGGCAGCCAGGACACAACATCCAGAACTCCATGGAGGGATTGCAGGACTCAGGGTACCAGGGAAGGCTGGTCCAGGGGGATCCCATCCTGCAGGTGCTGTTCATGGCTGCAAATTGTGGAGCTTTTTTATATTATTTTTTTATTTAGGGCCAGTAAAATGTCTTTGGGTGTTGTCCTCGTGTGTGGCTGCTCCTTTTCCAGCACTCCTGCCCCTCCATTCACACAGGTGCTGCTTCACTTCCCTGCAGCCCCCACTTCCCCACCCCAATATCCATCCCAAACCCCTCTGAGGGATTTTCTGTCCCCACAAATGCCCCCTACACCCCTGGGATGCACTCAGGGAATGCAGTGCTAGAACACCCAACTCGCTGCACCAGTGGCTTTAAACACCACGTCCCAAACAAATAAAAATACCACCCAAATCCTCATTTTTCCCTCTCCAAGCACCTCTTCCCCACCCCAGGGGCTGTCAGGGCTCTAGGCAAAATAGGGATAACAGAAAATATTGACACAGGCAATGGACACTTCCACTGTAAAAAGCCATCATGTGCAGAGCCTGGCTGCTCTCAGGCCAGGTTTGGGTGATGCCTGAGAGCTGGGGACATGGGCTGAGCTGCCCCATGCTCAGGGCACCCTGCCAGGCTGGGCAGGGGGCTGTGTTAGTCCCCAACACCACCCTGACCCCATCCCAGCCACACCCCACAGCATCACCCTCTTCTGAAGCAGGAGGCATTGGCCAGACCCCAGATTTTAGGCCCAGCCTGGGCAGGACCCACCCCAAAGCTGCTGCATTTATAGCTCAGCCCAGCTTATTTACAGCTCCACAAAATTTCCTACATCTCCATCTGCTCATCTCAAAAAGCAGAAGTAAGAAAAAATAAAAGAAAAACAAATCCATGAAAGCAGCTCTAGCTGGAAATGCCACTGCTGCAGGAAGGGGAAACAGCCTGAGCATAAAATGCACGCCCTGATCCATGGGGAAGGAGAAATCCCTCTGTCTGGAATGTCTGTGAGCCACAGAGGAGAGAATCAAAGAACAATGGAATGGTTTGGATGGGAAGGGACCTCAAAGCTCATCTTGTTCCACGCCCTGCCATGGGCAGGGACACTTTCCCTAGACCAGGTCGCTCAAAGCCCTGCCCAGCCCGGTCTCGAGGCTAAAAGATCTTGGAAAAGCAGGGATGTGAAAGTGAGGAGGGAGCACAGCCAGGGAACTGGGGAAGGATCAGATGCTCCCATCACCTCACCCCCACCCTGGCATGGAGCAGCATCCAACCCCAGCAGGAGCTCCCAGCCCGGCACCACGGCTGCAGCAGGACCCCAAACCCCCGGGTCTGGGAACTTGGAGCTCTTTGTCACCCCACAATCAAAGTCCTGTCCTCAGAGCTGGAACGAGCCCAAACCATGATCCCAGGATGAGGCATCCCCACCCTGGTGGGTGCGGGGGCACTTGGGACCCCCTGACAACCACTCAGGACCCAACCCACCTTTGTCCAAACCTCAAACCTGCAGCTTAAACAGCTTTTTTCCCCTCTCCCAAGCACATTTCCTTGGCTCTCCCCCTAGGACCCGCAGCTCGCACTAATCACCGAGGAAGTTCCCGGGATCCGCCGCAGCAGCGACTCCCGCCCCGGGCGGGCAAAGCCCTTCGCAAACATTCATTATCCATCCTCGGGAAAGCTGTCCTGCCCTGTCACACCCCTGTCACCAGCAGCGAAGCCGGTGCCAGGGCTAAGCAGGCCCTGAGACAAGCTCCCCTCTCCGCAAGGGACCCCCATTCCCCGGGATCGCTTCCCACCCTTTTTCCCACCCTGAGCACACGGAGGATGCCACGGAACAGGCGCTGGTCCAGCCAAGCCCCGCACAGCCCGGCCAGAAGCGCTGACCCAGATTCGCTCCCTGTCATTGTCACCCCGAGGAGGACGCTGCTGCTCCGGTGGCCCCGAGCCGGGCGCTCCCCAGCGCTGCCGCCGGGGCTCCCCGGGGCTCCGAGGGTCACCGGGGCTGTGCGGGCTCCCGGGAGAGGCTGCACCGAGCGCCCCGGCTGCGTTCCCAGCGCTAAAATAATCCAAGGGTTTGTTCTCCTTACATAAACCGGGCTGAGGGGAGGCGCTTCGCAGGTTTGACCGGCCCCACCGGTGTCCCCAGAACCCCCGGGTGTCCCCAAAACCCCCAGGTGACCCCAAAACCCCCGGGTGACCCCAAAACCCCCGGGTGACCCCGGAACCCCCGGTCAGTACCTGCCCACCGGGAGCTCCCGGTCAGCGGCCGCAGCTCGCTCCAGATGTCCATGATGAAGAGGATGCTGGAGATGAAGGGCAGGGGTGACACGAGCGCTGCCATCATCACCGCGATCTCCTCTGTCCCTCTGCGGGACAGAGGGAGCGGCTGAGCCGGCAGCGATGGGATGGGACAGGATAACCCCGGGCTGGTGCTCGCCCCTCTGCAGCCTCGCTCCGGGATCTCCCTCGGGGCCAGGATGGAATTTGGGAACATTCGGCTGCACCCTGACACCCCACATGTCCTGACCTCAATCCTGGAGCGACCCTCGGAGGGGCTGCAGGGAACATCCATGGGGTGTCCCCAAAAACAGACCCTCCATGGGGTCCCCCCCAACATCCAAGCTCTGGAGATCTCCCTGGGGCAGCTGTCGCTGGATTTAATGTGGGAATAGATCCAACCTGCACTGGGCTGAGTGTGGGGGACAGGCAGGTGACATGTTGAGACCCCTGGCACGGTGGGGGCCAGCCCTGCACCCCTTCCTCTCCCCCGTGGCCTCCCACCCTCGGGATGGCCACGATGCCCAGACCTTGACAGGACAGCAGGTGGAGAAGCAAGGAGTCCATCCCACGTGAAAATCCACCCGTGCCTCCCCCACCTCACTGCCACCCTCAGCTCCAGCACAGCAGGATCCATCCCACCCCTCACCTCCTGCTGCCCACACCCAGCCCAGTGCAGCTTGGATCTATTCCCACATTAAATCCAGCGACTGCTGCCCCGGGGGGATCTCCAGAGCCCCACCAGGACCTGAGGCAGCAGAGCCCCGGGGCAGGCACTGCCCATCCCCACCCAGGGCCCAGCCGGGCTCCTGCACTGTTGTGGCAATTTCCTGGGCATGGGCAGCACAGCAGCTCCTGGGATTTGCATGGCAGGGCGCCAGGACCATCAACACCCAATTATTTCTATGTCTTAAAGAGCGCTGAACCCTTTTTTTTTTTTTTAATTGTTACGCTCATAAAATATTGAAATGGATGGAAATTAATGTCAGGCATAAATATGGATGGGCTGCACCCGCCCAGGCTGGAGCACGGGGCTGAGCACGGGTGATCCCTGCCCAGGACTGGCAGCATTGTCCTGCTTCTCCTGCCTGCTGACCTCCCTCAGCCTCCCAGCTCGCCCCAAACACCGGCGGTGACACCTTGGGACTTTCCACAAAGGAGCGAAGGGAGCACGGCTGGGTTGTGGGCAGCCCACAGGCTGCGCTCAGCACATCCCAAGGATGCCAAAAAACCCGACCTGGGCCGCCTTTCCCCAAGGTCAGAGTCACTGTGGGGCCCTGTGACTCCTTCCTGCAGCAGCCCTGAGCAAAGCTGCCATCAGCACTCCGTGCCTCAGTTTCCCCTCTCTAAAACACCACGTTGTGCACGGCTCCATGCAAATCCTTGGTGGCTGGAGGGTGGAAAACGTTCCAAAGGGCAAGGCAGTGTCTGGATTCTGTATTCCAGCTGAAATTCCTGCCCCAGGCCTCAGCTCCAGCAATGAACACTTGGTGGGACCTCACAGTGAGAGGGAAGCAGGAGCCCCCGAGCCAGGAGCAGTGTCATACTCCACTGCCTCACTTTTTAAAAGTGCTGCTAAAAAAGGAAAATTAATTAGGAGCTTGTAATTAATGCTTCCATCTGCAGGAAAGGGCCGTGTCTGCAGCGGGTGCTGCCTGTCCAGCTGGATCCACCCTGCAATGGTGAGGACCAACCTGCTCAGCCACAGCAACCCGAGCTGAAAACAGGGGCTGCACCCAGTTCAGGGGCTGAATTCACCGTGTGGGGTGAGGAATGGGGAGAATGATGGGGAATTGGGGACACAGGTGTCATTGCTCCTCGTGAGGGTGAGGTGGTGAAGCCCCAGGTGTGGGGACACCCAATGTGCCCCCCCAGCAGAGCCAGCTCACAGCACACCACCGCTGGGATGCAGCGTTTACCCCACATGCAATAAATCATTAATGCACACACCCCGTGAAAGAGCCTGTAAATCTCCTGGCACAATAAAAACACCTGGAGCGAGCGGCTGAGGCGGCAAAAACCACAGCACGCTCCTGCCACGCCACCCACACCCACAGCACCCATCTGGGCCATCTCCCATCACACCAGAGAGGTCCTGGCTGCTGCCTCAGTGCTCTCCTCTGTCCCCTTTGCTGTCCCCCTTGCTGGGATTTCACCCAAAACCCCCAGGTTTGGTTCCAGCTCCCTCAGTCTCTGCTGCACCAATCACTGGCCAGGCCATGGGGATGTCACTGACCACTGGGAAATCCCTGCTGGCTCAGCCCCAAAGTCACCAGCTCCCCCAAAACACCTCCTGAGCTGATCATCCGTGAGAGACAAACATTTTGATCTGCCCCAGGCTGATGTGGCACTTGGGGACACTGTGCAGTGTCGGACCTGGCAGTGTTGGGTTGGTCTCTGGTCTTGGGGATCTTTTCCAACCTGAATGAGTCCTTGATCCCAACAAACAAACAGCTGTCACATCCGTGTCCCCCAGTGCTAGAGTTTGAGACAGAAGCCTCTCTGAGCTCCTCAGAGATCGACAAGCTGCAGTAAGAGCTGAAAAACATAGTCCTAAATATCAGTGTAGAAAACAAGTCTTAAAAACAAGTCTCTGTGAAGGCTCCAAAAACAGTTTTAGACATAATAAAAATATAGTAAAAATATTCCTGACATTTTTTAGATAAAACAAGATGGACCATATGCATAGTTCATATGTAAACTAGTGTGCTAAAAAACTGGAATTCTAATAGATTGAGAAGAAATGGTTCAGATTTGTGTTTTTAGCTTATTAAGTAATTTGTGTATGAAAATCTGTACACTGGGGAGAGACTAGCTTTCTCTCTCTTTCTTTTCTCACCACCACCATCGTGGCCTGAAGAAGACAGAACTGCAACCACAACCCCAGCTCCTGAGGCCTCAGCAAGATCAGCTTCTACTTCTAATTGGGACTTTCCTTCTATTTAAAACCCTACACCAAAAACTTTCAGCATAAACTTTAACACTCAGGACCCTTCCCCTTTGGAGACTGATGCACCTTTACAATAAACACCTTTATAACAACCAATAACTGCTCAGCTCTGTTAAGGAAAACAAAACAACCCCAACAAAACCAATCCCAAACACTCCAGCCCCTCTGCACCTCCTTCACAGCCCAGGCACGATTTGTCACTGTGCCTGCAGAGAGGAGACTTTGATGGCCCAGCAGACAGGCAGCTTTGCCTGGGGAGCCTGACTCAGGCAGGGCCCTCCCTGTGGATCCAGATGAGCCACACCAACGCCAGGGACAGACACACAGCCCGTGGCACTTTTCTTTTTTGCATTGGCGCAAGGATCTGACCCCAATTCCTGAAATTCGTCTTCAGCTCAGCTTCCAAGGGAAAAGCTCAGGAGAGCTTCCACATTTCTGGCTTGTGAGCACCAACTGGTGAATTCAGGGTGGGGTTTTTTGTTCATCTCACACTTATTAACGAAATCTGTCAAAGCCAGATCTGGTGATGTGACCGTGACCGTGCTGCAACCCCCACAGAGGAGGGGACAGGACAAGACAGAACAGAATAAATGGTTTCATTTGGAAGATCCCTACAACAATCACCTGGTCCCACTGCCTGACCAATTGAGGGCTGACCAAAAAATTAAGGGCATTGTCCAAATGCCTCTTAAACAATGACAGGTTGGAGGCCTTGACCACCTCCCTAAGAAGCATGTTCCAGGACTGGAACACCCTCTCCATAAAGAAATGCTTCCTAATATCCAGTCCAAACTCACCTCAGTGCAGCTTTGAACTGTCCTGGCAGCTCCCACTCGGTGCTGCCCCCCAGGACCCACCCGGGCTCCGAGCTCCTGCCCCAGCACAGGAGGGGTTAACACAGGACAGAGTTCTTTTCCTGGGAAATATTGAATTACCGGCACATCGGGAGAGGGGGGAATCTCAGAGAGTGAATATTTTTTTTTTTTCTAAAAAGACAAAACCCCCAAATCCCTCTGGAGCCTCCCAAGACCCTCCCACACCCGGCAGGTTCGGGGGGGCTCCGGGCTCGGCTCCGCAGGTGTGCGGGCGCATCAGCCGAAAGAGTTAATCGGGCTGGGCAGGGAATGTGTGAAGGCAGCATGTGACTGCAGGTGGGGCAGGGCGGAGGGATGAATCACTCTTTTCCTTTTCCTCTTTTCACTTCTTGCTCTTACCTGTCCGGCCCCGGCAGTGCGCGCTGGCAGAGCCCCGAGCCCGGAGCTGCCAGGGCGATGCTCAGGAGGCTGGAACGGAGCGCTCGCCACCGAGCCCAGCCCCGGCTGCCCCGCTGCTCCGGGAACGAGCACCAGGGCCGGCACCCCGGCCGGGACACCCTGCTCTGAGCCGCTTTTCTCTTTGTTTCTTCCGCGCTTTTTTATTTCCGTCCGGTGTGAGCGTTGTGTTGGGAGAGAGGAGGATGAGGAGGGAGCGGAGCCGGGGCTGAAGGAGCTCGCTGGTGCTTGGGTACACCTGGGGCTGGTCACAAAGAAAAGCTCCGCGTTTTCTTTGCCTCCTCCCCGGCAGGAAGAGCTCCGGCGTGGCAGGAGCTGCTGGAAAAGGGAGCGGTGCCTTTCCCGAGCCGGAGAGGGTGAAGCAAACTGTGTATTTAAAGACTGGAGAATAATTAATTCCTATTTATTGCCGACATCCGGCGCTCGCTGGGGGCACAGAGCTCCCTCGGGAGGGGGGACCGGAGTGCGGGGTCACCATGGCTTTCTCCCAGGTGCAGTGCTTGGACGACAGCCACGTCAACTGGAGGTCCAGCGAGTCCAAGCCCGAGTTCTTCTACAGCGAGGAGCAACGCCTGGCCCTGGAGGCGCTGGCCTCCCGTGGCCCCGACGCCTTCTATGAAGTCCTGAAGAGGGAGAACATCAGGGATTTCCTGTCCGAGCTGGAGCTGAAGAAGATCCTGGACACGCTGGAGACGTACGACCCCGGCTCCGAGTACATCCCGCGGCACGGCAGCAGCGGCGGCGGCAGCGAGGGCGATGGGAACAGCCAAGGGGACGAGCAGGAGCTGGCCCCGTCCCTGGAGTACTGGCCCCAGCGATCCGACCGCTCCATCCCGCAGCTGGACCTGGGCTGGCCCGAGACCATCGCCTACCGCGGGGTCACCAGGGCCACCGTGTACATGCAGCCACCCATCGAGGGCCAGGCGCACATCAAGGAGGTGGTGAGGAAGATGATCTGCCAGGCTCAGAAGGTGAGGTGTGCCGCGGGGAAAGGGCAGGGTTGGCCTCAGGGCATCGTGCTGAAAGTTCTGCCCGAGCAGAGGGAGCAGGGCCAAGCATGCAGGTTTTTCCTTGTAACCAATATTTGGGGATGGGGTCGTGCTGAGGATCTGCTGATCCTTGGTTGAGCACTCCTGGGAGCTGCACAGCCCTTCACAACATTCCTACAGCAGCGCTGTTCATCCCAGGGTCCCTGTGGGAAAACTGCTGGGAGAAAAAAGGGTTGAGCTGTTCTCCAGCTGGGAGCCCGTGGTGTCCCAGCCACTCCACAATCGTTATTCCCAGTGTGACAGCATTCAGGAACCTGGGATTATGGTCTGGCTTCAGGCCCTGGGTTCACCAGCTGTCCAGCATTGACCCTTGGGTCACAGCCTGGCCTCGGTCCTTGTGCCCTCCGTCCATCCAGTCCTGGCCCAAAGTGGTCAAAGCTTCTGGTCTAGCACTGACACGAGGGTCCAGTTTGGCTGAGGTGGCTGCAGTGCTCCAAGCTGGCTCATCCTGGCTCTCAGAGGAAAAGGATGGGCTGGTGAGCGGGACAAGGCTGGGCAGATGCTGAAGAGATTTCGGTTGAGACTTGTCCTCACTGTGGCATCAAACCAAGGAGCAGGGAGTGGGGATGCATGAGCCATCACCCTGGGAGGAGAGATGGGGTGGCCTGTGCTGAAGGTCAGCACATGCTGGTGTTCCCCAGTGACCCAGTCCCAGCTGGGAAGAGCAGGAGGGGTTGGTACCTGCTGGTTTCTTGGTGCTTTGAAGCTCTTGGAGTATTGTGAGAGCTGAAAGGAAGGAGCCTCCCAACCCAACTGCAAAACAGGGAGAGCCTACCAGGGTAGCTGTGGAGCAGAGAGGACAGGCTGGGATCAGTCAGGTCCACCTGGCTGCTCTGAGGTTTGCAGATCCTGGTAGGAGAGAGGGAAACCTCTGACATGCAGCCAGCAGAGCCTCTCCAGAGCAGCTCAGGCAGAAAAATGAATCTCTCAAAACATTCAAGGCAGCAGCATCACAGGAATGGCTGCTGGGGGTGTCAGGGCTGCCCTGCTGTGGGCAGGAGCCAGCTGTGGCACTGCCACCTCACAGAAATCGAGGTGACTTGTCCTCACCTGTGACATTTTCCCCACCACAGTGCTTGCAGCGAGGGCAAAGGGAAGGGAGAGCTGACATCCCACGGGATGGAGGACAATCCCAAAACAAATAATGTCTCATCCTCGGCTCTCTCTCCCTGCCTGACTCGAGCTTGCAGCTCCCGCCTGGTTTTGCCTACTCACGGCTTCCCAGCTGCTCCCACACAAACGGCTCCTCCTGAGTCACCCAGACCCTGCTCCTGCTCAGAGCTGAGTCAGGCATGTCCCCACCTCCCCTGGAGCCTCTCCAGGATGTGTCTGCTGCGCTCATCACTGGTGCCTCGATGCCCCCTGAGCAGGGCTGGGCTCTGTCTCCCCATCCAGACAGTCCCTGATTGTGGGATGAGACATGGTGACACCCCTGGTGACATGCAGGAGGCTGCTTGGAGCTTGTGGTGCCTCAGGAAATGTAGAGATGGGCGAGTGCTCGATGCTGCAGGGTCTGGGGATGGCAGGAGTTACAGGGGCTGGAGAGCAGGGTTCTTCCATGGTTTTTCACCCCATATTTGAGTGGAGCCCAGGTGACAACTTGTGGGTGCTCATAAGGGTGGGGGACACTGAGCTGGACGACCCTGGTGATTTCTGCCAGGGCTCAAGGTCTCCACAGCAGCTCAGAGGTGAAAGGTTTGGCTGAGGAAGCCAAGAGTGGACAAAGGGAGCGCCCTGTTGGCACCACCATGTGCTCTGTCCTCCCTGGGGACATCCCTGCCCAATTGTCCCATCCCACCAGGCAGTGAAAGTGCTCTCCACCACGTGCAGAGGAGCACAGGCCTGGGAGAAGTTCACAATTCCCTGCTAGAGGTGACCTTTGCTCCAGACATCGTCCCAGACGCTCGCTGTGCACCGGTCCCAGTACCAACCCCCAAACCCTGCTGTGAGTTCCATGAGAGAGCAAAGTCCTTGGAGCTTTATACCAGGATAGTTCAGAGCCACGAGAGCACTGCTGGGGCTGGAAGGTCACACAGCACAGGGGTGTGAGGCTGCTCTGAGGCTCAGAGGAGCCCTGGTGCTTGCAGGAATGAAATGCTGCCGAGTTCAGAACCTCCAACCCTGCTGTGCCAGAGAGGGAGATGAAAATGATCCCCTCCTCTTTCTGGGAACGAAAGGAGAGGCAGAATCCTGAAAATCCCATCTTTGTGGCCAACAGCAGAGGTGGTGAGGGATGTGGGGCACCAGCAGCTTCACCAGGTCGAGCCATGGCACAGCCATCTCCTCCTTGCTGAGGATCCCCTCGGGCTGCAAAGTTCACAGGCTCGACAGCAGCAGCAATCTCTTCATGGAAAGGGTGGTCAGGCACTGGAAGGGGTGCCCAGGGAGGTCTGGAGTCCCCATCCTGCAGGTGTCCAAGGAGTTTGTGGATGTGACACTCAGTGCTCTGAGCTGCTGACAGGTGGGATGGGTCCAAGGTCGGACTCGACAATCCTGAATGTCTTTTCCGACCTGAATGGTTCTGTGATGGCAGGGAGGAAGATCTCCCTCCTCCTCTCTTGGCTGTCTCTGACCAGAAACCAGAGCATGAAAACATTGACCTTGGCCCAGAGCCACAGGAGAGAGCAGTGACTCTGACCTCCTCTCTTCACTTGAGGTTCCAGGTTGGGATTGTGGTGATGTAATTACCCTGAGCAACTTCCAGCGAAGGTTGGGAGCCCTATTAATTACTGTTTACAAAACCTTCTGCTGTTCCTGGATGAAAGGGTCGACAGGGGAGAGCAATTATTAATGTTACTTGTCCCACCTCTCCTCCATCCCAACACTCTTCCTCTAATTGTGCCTTGGTGCCTGCCTAATTTATTAAATGCCCACGTGGCGCACCCCAAAAGTCATTATCTGATGATTCACAGTGAGACAATAAAGAGCTGCAACTTCCTCTATAAAACATGATCCTGCAGTTTATGTGCTCATCAAAGCTGTCCCAAAAATCCCAACAGCATTTGCCCAGTGTCCAGAGGGATACAATGGGACCCAGCACTGCACATCTGCTGAACCCCCTGGATTCTGGCAGCTCCTGGGACCCTGGCAAGAAAAGCTTCACCTGCGTGGGCACTGGGAGCCTCCAGCTGCAGATTTAGGGCTGATTTCCTCTGCACCCTGCAGGAGAATGGCAAAGGGATGGGCAAAGCTTCCTGGGATGACACAGCAGCAAAAGGGCTTCAGGAAAGGGAAGGTGCCAGCACCAAGCAGTGCGCTGGCAGAGCTGACAGGGACAAGGGACAAGCTCTCTCCTCACAGCCACATGGCACAGCTTGCTCCTGACAATCCCATTCCCCAAGATGAGCAAAGAGCACAGAGGATTTCACTGCTCCACAGCAGACAGTGCTCTGTGATTTGTAGATGATCCCATCCCAGGGCTGGAGCACAGGCAGCCCAGCAGCAGATTTCAGCCAGCCCAGGACAGTCACCACAGCAGGAGCGCTGCCAGCACTGTCCTCATGCCAGGGTGACAAAGATCCCGGTGACAAAGCAGGGCCAAGCCTGTCCTGCAGGAGCTGAGCAGTGCCAGGATGCACCAGCTGAGCAGGAGGAATTGGGTTCAAAATGTGGGCAAGTGAGAGCTGGGCTCCTTTCCCATGCCCCAGCTGGCCACCCTGGGCCCCTGGCTGTGTGAGCAGGGCTGGGGATGGGCACAGTGCCCTGAGCACCTCCAGAGCCTGCAAACCAAAGCCTCAGCACAGCTGGGACCACAATGGGAAAATGTTCTTTTCCCTCCAAAATGAAGGTCAGTGCTATTCTCATCCATTTTACAAGAGCTCAACTTTTCCTGGGGAAAACACAGCACACAGGCAAAGTGAGCACAGAGCATCAGAAGCAAATTATCTGCCACCAAACCCTGATCCTCAAACCACACACTGTGCCACCACAGGTGTCCCTTTGCCAGGGCTCATGGAACACAGCTCAGCTCCTCCCCAGTTTCTTGCTGAACACGGCAAATCCAAGCCCAGAGCTCCCAGAGGAGCTTTGAACCCATCCCACTTTGCATCCATGCAAATCCAGCAGCTGGTTCCTGCCTCAGTTTCCCCACCAGGACAGCAAGAATGAGCAAAACACACGAGTAGGTGCACGAGGGAGTGAGGATTCACAGCAATGGGAGAGGCTCTCAGGTGAGGAAAAACAGGAATTCAGTTAAAATCAAGTGGCAAAGCCATAAATGATCCTCACCTGGCTCGCTGGCACCTCCCAAAACGCTCCTGTGTGGTCAGGGCTGGGGACACAGGGTGGCATCAGGGACAGCAGGGCTGGGACTCCCCACACAGCCTTGCTCTTCCCCCATTGCCTGCAGAAAAGGAAGAGCCAGCAGTGTCATAACAATCCTCTGCTTAATTAAAGCTCTCCACGTCCTGTGGCACTAAACTAATTAAAAGGCAGCTCGGTGCTTTGAGAGCTGTGGAGTGGATGTGTCTGAGTGTGCAAGCACCCAGCACCACCCCAACCCCTTCCTGAGGGAGGGAGGAGCACCCTGGGGTCCCCCTGGTGTCCTCCCTGGCCCAGCCACGGGCCATGGCCAGCAGGGCCCTCCTGGAAGGACAAGTGGCCAACAGCAGCCACCAGCCCCCAGCCCAGGGCACCTTCCAGGAACAGCCACAGGGATGGGAGCACTGACAGGTTTCCAGCCTTGGGACAATGACAAGCCAGCACTGTGGTGCCAAGCCTTTTCCCTGGGATGAGGGGAGGCAGAAATCCCTGTGGAGCTGCCCTGGGATGCTCAGCTGCCTCCAGCCCCTCTGCCTGCCAGATCTCACGAGCTGCCACTCACAGGAAATCAGCACCTGTGGGCACAGAGCCACCTGCAGTGCCCAGCAGACACTCCAGTGAAATTCCCAGAGTGGCTCAGATCCATTTTCCTGTCAGCCCCAGACACGGCTGGGAGAGCAGCAAACACCCTGGGTACAAAGGCAGCTCCAGCTTGTGAATATCTGTGATGCTGCCTTGTGACAAACACAGCTGCCACTGGTGCTGCTGTCCTGGCTCTGCTCCTTCCACTCAGCCTGGAGCAGGAGGAGCAGCACCCCAGGCTGGGCAGTGAGACCAGGACAGATGGACTCACCATTCAGTGGCTGGGCTTGATGATCCTACAGGTCTTTATCAGCCTGAACAATTCTGTGATCATTGTGGATCATTCTGACTCTCCCTGCAATGCTGACAGCAAAGGGACACCAAACTTCTCAGCCAGAAACTGGACTCTGAATTTTGTGCAGCCTGTTAAAGGCAGGAAAGTCAGATTGACCCTCAGTAACTGTTTTTTTCATCAGTAGATTATGCTATGGATCACCACTGAAATGGTTAGGGCTGGAAAAAACATCCAAAGACCATCAAGTCCAAAAATCAACTCAGCACTGCCAGAGCCACCCCTAAACCATGTCCCCAAGTGCCACATTTACCTTTCTTGGAGATCAAACTTTCCACAGTGACAGCAGAGGAATGGGAGGACTTTTCACCCTCAGACTGTCTGGAGCTGGGGGCAACCCTGGGCTCCCCCACCCCAAATTCCAGCCTCCTACAAAACACAAAACACTTTGTCTCCCACAAAACAAGCACTGACTGTACCTTGGGCTGTCCCAGACTCATCTCTCCTCTCCCCTCTCCAGGTCATCGCTGTGGTCATGGACATGTTCACAGATGTGGACATCTTCAAGGACCTCCTGGACGCTGGCTTCAAGAGGAAAGTGGGAGTTTACATCATTCTGGATGAGACCAACGTGAAGCACTTCCTTCAGATGTGTGAGCGAGCCCACATGCACGCTGGACACCTGAAGGTAGGGATGAGTGAGGGTCTGGGAGCCTCCTCCAAAGGCAGGGAGATAATCAGAATTATCAGCTCTGCTCCCTCCTGTCCTGGGCAATCACAACCCCCAGCGCTAGGAGGGTTCAGTCCATTTTTCCTGTAGCCAAAGCTGGAGGTGACACCCAAATTCAGGAGCAGCAGGATGGAGGGGAGTGGGTGAGAGAGGCAGGGATGTGGATTTACATCAGAAATCCCAGGGGGTTCCCAGTAGGGATTGAGACAGAGGAATGCTTGGGGGTGAGCACAGCAAAGCTCGGGGCAAACCTGCGAGCTCAGCTCCTCCTGAGGAACCAGCTGGCAAGAGAGGAGCAGCAGATGCTGTGCCAGGGCTGGATGAGGCTGTCCCAGCTCCCTGCCCCAGGGCAGGACCAGCGGCTGCCGGCCGCTTCTCGCGCTTTCGGGCTCTCCCGCAAGTCAGAGGCTGGAATTAAAAACTCGATTTTCTCCTTTTCCGGAGCCTCCACCCCAGCACGGGGCCGGGAGCGGAGCAGGGAGGCTCCCACGCTGCCTGGGGCCCTGGCAGCTGCCAAGGATGCCCTCACTGCTCTCGCTGGGCTGGGCAGTGCCAACGCGCGTTCTCCAGCACATGGAATCGCTCCTGTGCACAAATCCCATGGAAAACCAGGGAGGAAAAAGCACGAGGGGGGATGCCTGGCAGAACAGGGCTTGGTTGGATGGGGCTTGGAGGAGCCTGGTCTAGTTTAAGGTGTCCTTGGATTTGAATGAGATTTAAGGTCCCTTCCAACCCGAGAGATTCTGGGATTCCACATCCCTGTGTGAGCGGGGAGCACAGAGAAAATCACCCATCACAGTGCTCATGCAAGGGCAGGAGAAGGGGCAGAGAAGAGGACAGGAGGTTATTCCAGCCCCAGGAGCAGCAGCCAGAGCAGGGACCCTCACTCCAGCCGCAGGACAGCCCCAAGCTCTGCGCTCAACACCAGACACAAACCCACCAGAGCATCCCCACAGCCTCACCGGGGGTTTGCAGACCCCCCACTCCTGCCCACAATGGCTGGGCCTCGCCTGTTGCTTGGCAGAGAAGTGATGTTGCTGCTCCTGACGTCAGCCCAGCCGTGTGCCCGCTGCCAAACGCCCCTGGCAAGGCCCGTGCCCGGGCAGGCTCCCCAGATTTGCTTACGGTGAGAGCCAGCCCCTGGCAGAGCAGGAACACGCAGGAGCTCACACCACCCTCACACCTGGCTGGGCTCAGCTCAGGGACCCCCATCAGGAGCTGGCCAAGCCTCACACTCACCCAGCTGCAGTGCCAGCCAGCCTGATTTAATTGCTGCTCCCTACAATTAAACACAGCCCAGCTTTTACATGAATCCAAACTCCTGGAGAGTCTGGGATCCCGCTCCAAGACCAGAAAAGCCAGCGCTGACGCACGCCGGTGTTTTCCTGCTTTAGCAGCCCGGTGGCAGGACTGGAAAAGCAGGAGAACATCTGCAGAGCTCGGCAAATGTCTAGAAGTTGGGATTTGCCAGATATTGCAGCTGGCACGGGGTGCAGGAGGAGGTGAGGAAAGTAGGGCAGAGTCTGGGAGCTGGGTCTTAAAGCAGAGATGATAACAAAACGTCCCCTCGTTATCTCTTGGCAATTAGCATCTGGCTTGGGCAAGGCTGCGTTGGGCAAGGGCTGCCTGGGGAATGATTCACCCAGCCCGGCTCCTCGGCAGGGATTAAAGAAGCAGATTTTACTGAACGGGAGGGAAAGGGAACAGCACCGGGAGCGTTGTTCCCTGAGAAAAGCCCAGAGCTGCTCCTGGAGTTTGGGGAAAGGGTGGGATCCGAGGGGTGATAGGCAGAGGGTGAAGCCTTGGGTGTCACTGCTCTCCCAGCAGCCCCATGTGCAGGGATAACCCGGGACAAGGATGGGAATTGCCACCCCAGCCTGCTCAGCACACTGCAGTTAGGATGCTCAGCACCCCAGCCACAGCAAGCAAAAAGGGAAACGCTATGAAAAACACAAATTTCGCAAAAAATTCCCCCCCAAACCTTCTCCATTCAGTGTGCAAAACACAATCTGGGAAGCTGCTGTTTTCACATCATCTGCACTGAATTTTCCTGTCAGGCATGGGGGAGCAGGGAAAGGCAGCACCTGGGCTTAGGGCTGTGCCTGGCCATGGTCTCCAGGGAGAGAGGAGAGCCCAGGGAAGCAGATGAGAAAGGCTGGAGGAGGGGAAGACAAATATTCTGGATGCTTTTCTGTAAAAAACAAAACAAAACACACAATAAAACAGCCATGGAGGGCATGACCCAGTGATGACACAGAGCCTTTTGCAACAGCATTACCAACATCCCAGCAGGAACAGGAGGAATGCAAGTGCTTTCTTGAGAAAATATTTTCTCCCCACCCAAAAGGAGCCCATTTGCTGTGGGAGATGCTATCTGCTCTGCTGTGGAATGTGCCAGTGCCCTCCATGGAGACACGGGAGACAGGAGCCAGACTGGGGATAAAACAAACAAACAAAAAAAAATAAAAATTCACAGAGCCAGGGCTGCCCCTGCATCACTGGGCTCCCTGGGGAGGACACCCACCTCCACTCCAGGGACCTGTTCCCACATCACCAGGTTTCATTTCCTGAGGGTGAAAAGATGTTTCCCCACTGCCTGATTTCCCACAGCCCCCAAAATGCAGGACTAGACCCCAAATTTAGGAGCACAGCAACAGGGGGAGCGTGGGGCAGGACAAACCCTCTGCCAGCAGGTTCCCTTGGGCTGCCCTGGGGTCACCACCTCCCTTAGAACCCCCTGCAGATCTCCAGCTGTGAGCAGGGCTGGAAGCTCCTCTCCCATGGTGGCGTTTGCAGAGATTGCAGGAGCTGGGGAGCAGCAGCAGCACGCAGCACTCACCCCCAGACACCGAGTGAAGAGATGGCAAACACAGCCTGGCACGGGGGCAAAGCAGGAACCTCTCCAAGCCATGAGCCCAAGAGCTGGCCACCAAGAACATTCCCACTGCTCAGAGGGGCTGCCCAGAGGGATGGATGATGGTTCTTGGGGTGGGTGATGCTCTCACACAGCTCCTCATTCCTGCTGCTCACAGCTCTGCCGTTGCTTTGCAGAACCTGCGCGTGCGCAGCACAGGAGGCACCGAGTTCTTCACCCGTTCGGCCACCAAGTTCAAGGGGGCTTTGGCCCAGAAGTTCATGTTTGTGGATGGGGATCGAGCCATGTGTGGCTCCTACAGGTAAATCAGTGACATCTCCCCTCCCACCCCGTGGAGGTGTCACAAAGGATTGATGTGAACCCACACAGTCCAAGGCACCAGGAGCTCGTGCCAGACTTGTTCTCCTCCTCCTAAACTGGGAGATTTTCCAGGAGATTTGGAGTGTGCCCTGTAAGGGGTTCCCACTACTCCCTACTCCCCCAGGTCTAGGACACCCACCCTTCTCAGAGCTGGTGGGACACACAAAGTGTTCCTGTGCTGATGAGACCCAAACCACAGCCAGTCCCAGCTCTCACACCAACCTCAGCTTTCCCAGACAAATTCCTACACAAAGTATTTTTCAGTTTGTTCAAAGGAAAACTTACTTTGGTAGAAACGGACCAGCCCAGGTCAGGTTTCAGGTCTAAAACACAAGTTTTATAAACATGAGGCTGAAATATTTCCTCCTTTCTGGCCATAACAAATAAGACATCCACTTAAAAGTTCATTTTTTAAAGATGGGAAAAGCAGCCAACACCAAAGTGAAAAACTGACCCACTGCAAATACATTTTTACTTCAAGTCCCACTGTGCTCAAAACTTCAACCCTTCACTCCAATTTGTGATGGGAGCTATTTTGTCAATCCCATTATTGTTATTATTAATGTTTACAGTGAGATCATGTCCCTGCTGGCACCATCAGCCCCTGGAGAAGGCTGGGGCTGGGGAGAGCTGTTATTTACCAGTGAGTGCTCAGAGAGTCTCCGTTGTGTTTCTGTTCCAGCTTCACCTGGTCCGCGGCGAGGACGGACCGAAACGTCATCACAGTGCTGTCAGGCCAGGTGGTGGAGGCTTTTGACAAGCAGTTCCAGGAGCTGTACCTCATGTCCAAGGGGGTGAGCCTCAAATCCATCTCCATGGGCGAAGAGCCCGAACCCGAGCCCGTGACGCTGCCCTCCGTGGTGCCCGTGACCCCCGCCAACGCCGTGGTGAAGAAGCTGATAAACCCCAAATATGCCCTGGTGAAGGCCAAGAGTGCTGACCAGATCAGCAAGACCTCATCAGAGAACCAGGACAAAAACCAGAAGACTGACAACAAAGGCAAAGCTCCTCCCGAGGGCCAGGGGGGCGAGCGGCACGGCGACGTGGCTGACCTGTCCCTGCTCATCCACCCCGGCCTCCTGAACCTGGAGAAAGCCAACATGTTTGACTACCTGCCCACCTGGGTGGAGCCTGACCCCGAGCCTGGCAGCGAAGTTTTGGGCTACATCAACATCATTGACCCCAAGGTGAAGAACGTGAAGCTGTCGCAGATGAACCGCATCAAAGTCTGCGACGTCTCCCAGGCCAGCGCCCAGCACCGGCAGATGCTGAAGAACAGGGAGATGGAGGCCAGGAAGAACTCGGACCAGGAGCTGCCTCTGCTGTCCCCCAGCCACAGACAGGTCCCACAGCCCCCCATGGAAGCTCCTGCAGTCCCCACCACCAGCCCCATTGAAGGTATCAGCTGGACAAGCAGGCAAGCGGGGACACTCGCCCCTTCGCCGTTGGGCCACCATTTGAAGCCACAGGAGGAGGCACTGGAGGATGTCAAGCCTCCAGTTCCAAAGCCAAGGACCGTCCCTGTTGGTGTCCTCATGACCAAAGTGGTTACAAGCTGTGGCAGCAGCACTGTCCTGCAGGGTGACACGCAGCCACCCCGCACTGACCACACGGGCGCGAAGCAGGAGGAGAAACCCAACCGAGCTCCCACGGAGACCTCCCACGTGCAGCCAGACCGGCCAGGAGCAGCCCCACAGGAGGACAGAGGGCCTCCCTGCACCCACAACGGGCTGGGAGAAGAGGAGGAGGAGGAGGAAGAGGAGTTCATCACCCTCAGCGACCAGGAGAGCTACTCCAGCAGCTCTGCTGACCACAGCTACCGGCGCTCCAACGCCTCCTCCATCTCGGACGAGTACTTCGAGGTGCGGGATCGCTACGGGCCCCTCCGCAGAACCAACTCGGACGTCACCCACAACGGGGAGATCCTGCCCATGCAGAGGAAGCTCAGTGACCCTCACATCAGCAGGGGCACCTTCATCAGCCCCCTGGGCAGCCTCCCCTCCCTGAAGCACATGCGCCTGGAGGACGTGACGAAGAGGAGGAGCAACGCCGTGGAGATCAGGCGTATGCTGCCCCGCACCCTCCTGGATGGCAACAGCTCCTACCCCAGCAGTGCCACCCAGGTAGGACTTTTTGCTCCAGCTTTATGTTTCCCCACCCTACAAAGGTTTGCAAACCTGGAGGTGACCCGGTGAGCTCAGCCGAGGTGTGATGTCATCCCGAGTTTTGGTGCCATCCCCACCTTTGGTGTTGTCCTAGGTGCTGAGATCAGAATTTCCACATAGGAGAATAACACCCTGCACGTGGCCGTGGTCACCTGAGAGGTGACCAAAGATGTGGTGTCCAGCAATGGCTGTTAAAGGTTTTGGTAATTAATTAAAGGTTATCCCACAGCACTGGGCTGGGGATGGGGCACAGCTGTACAGATGTGCTGGGACTCGCTGAGCTCCATCCTCAGCCCATCAGCAGTGGCATCACACCCAGCTGGGGACAGACTGTGCGTGCAGGCGTGTCCCTCTCAGCCTTGTTTTCCAGCGCCCTGCCAGGGTGATTAGCATCAAAGGGAAAGCGCTCGGACACATAATTAGTCAGAGCAAGACAGCGGAGAAACAGGGACAGCAACCTCTGTGGGCGAGTGGCACAGTCAGCAGCTTTGTGGCTGATCCACGGGTGACGCCAGACCTTGTCACCACACAGGGCTGCTGCAATTCCATGGGAGCAGCCAGGATCCCACTGCAGGAGCACGAGGTCACAGCAGCATCCCCAGCACAGCCAGAGCATCGTCCCATGCAGGGGTGGGTGATGGCACTGTGATCCCCCATCCCCACCCAAACTCTGCAACTCTTGCACCTCTGCCAAGCATTCGTTCTGGCTTCCCAAGGCTCCCCACCCGCTGTTTTTTGGGGCATTCAAACCCCCAGGGCTAAACCAGCAGCTGAAATCACTGAAACTGCCTGAGGCTACCCCAGCTGAACATCTAATCTGTATTTACAAGGAATTAAATTCACTATCCCAGATTCCACTTGCTTCTCCCTTCCCAGGCAGTGACAGGGAGCTCAGAGCTTTAATCGTTGCACATCAAATACCCCCGAGCCCTGCAGGGCAAGGAGCAGGGAGCTCTTTGATGCTCTGTGACCCAGGTCCCAGGTGCCACCTTGCTGGGGACGGCTGGGTACGCTGGTGTTCCTGCAGCAACTTGTTCTGGCCCTTTGATGAGAGGCAGATAATTAGCACAGCATCAGGGTTAGGAAAGCCAGAGCTCAGTGGAGAGGTGCAGGGAAGAGTTTCTCCCATGTGTAAAAATAATAAATTGAAGTAACCCTTGATTAACTCTTGAAAACTCAAATCTGACAGAAATCACTGTCAATTCTCCCAAATATTTCTTTTTTTTTTTCTGGGTCCACGTTTCTTAGGTGCTGGTCCATTGCCCAGCATAGCCCAAAACACAGGTGGAAGTTCACCCAGGGCAAACATCACATTTTCCATGTCATGGAAACCAATTTCTCTCCCAGTTTTTTTTCTGGACATCACCTTCCCTAAAAACACAACCCCATTCACAGCTGGATGCACAGCAGGCTCGAGGAGAGCACCGGGGACCCCTGGGTCCTCTCCTGTCCCCATCCCACCTGCAGAGCCCCCAGGTCTGTGCAGAGCAGAGGTTTCCAGACAAGCCCCTCCTTGTGACAGGGGAATTCCTCACCCCACCAGTTCCAGGGCCCTTACCTGGGTACAGGACCCTGCTGATCATCCCTGGCATGATGCTGAGGAACAGGGGCAGCACCTTCAGGCAGCTGGCCAGGATGGAGCCGGCCTTGGCATGGCTCAGGTTTTTAGCAGAGTGACCACTGGACAATGACCTTGGAGAGCCAGGCAGGGGAGCTGAGCAGCACCAGCATCTCTTCCACATCAGCCTCTTCCTTGCCAAACTGCATCCCAAATGCTGGAGCCACTGGGCCCAAATGCAGTGCAGAGATGCACCCAACCCACTGTGGGGTTTTCCTCCAGACCAGTGATGGGTTGGGGTTACACTGCAGCACCAAAAAGCCCAGTGCAACCACAGCAGCACATCCTGCAGCCAGGAGCAGCCATTCCCCACCACCATCCCACCCCCTCACCCCTTCTCTCCAATCTCTTCCTCAAAGAGTGCCCACAATGATGTGGAAACCAAGTCCAGCCTCCTCCTCCCACAAACCATCACATAAAGCTCTGGCCAAGCTGTGTCCATCCACAACACAGCCACCCCTTGGGCTTTGGGGCAATCCCTCCTAAATAGGCAACATCCATAGAATTGCTGCTTGCAAAGAGCTCAGAGTCTCTCCAAAGGCTTCCAGAGAAGTGCTCAGCACCCAGCAGGGTTCAGGCTCTCCTGAGCAAGCACTGCCTCATCCTGCTGGTGGGCAGGAGGGACAGGGTGCCAGTTCCTGGGCTGGGAAACCCAAATTTCTTCCTAAGAGTCAGAGCCATGTCAGGAGCCACCACCCAGCTCAGGCACATGATGAGCTCAGAGGGAGAAAAGTTAAATCATCCTTAATCCTCCTCACCTGAAGCCATCTCAGACCTTAACACTGATTTTAAGCACCTAATTTAACCAATCTCAGACTACCTAAACTAAACTGCTTTAACACAACCCTCCTGGTCAAAGCAGGAGGTGTCAGCTCCAGGGCCTTTGGGACATTGGCACTGCCTGACCATGGAGCTGCTGCCAGGTGAGGGTCCTGGCAGAGGCAGGGCAGGTTGGCACAGCCAGCTCTGCAGCCTCTGACCCAGCTCCTCCTGCCATCAGCACCTTGGCTCACCAGCTCCCCTGGTACCTCTGCACAGGCACACCCAAAGGGGAGATAAACATCTGGTGACCACAGCCGTGTGTGACAGCCTTACCCAGGCCAGAATTGAGATTAATGGTGCTCAGACCCGACCCAAACGTGTGTCTCAACCCAGCTAATGGGAGCCACCCCCGCCGTGGTGTTGCAGCTCCCTGCTCCCACCCCTCCATCTCTCATCAGATCCTGGCAGTCACCTCATCCCACAGGCTGGGGCTGCATGACTGAATGCTCTTCAGGCCTGGCATGAGGGCTGAGATGATTAAAGTGGGTGTCGAGGCTGCTGCTGGAGAGAAGGTGTTGAAATGCCTTGTCCTGGATTTCCAGGCAGGAGGGACTTGGCTCAGGACAGCTTCCAGACTGTTTGGTTCCAGAGTCAGGAGCCAGACCAGCAGCTGTGGTTAATAGCTGAGGAATTTTTGAGCTGCCACTGAATTTGAGCAAGGAACCAAAGGACAGAGGGATTTGTCCATGAGGACACCTGGCACAGGCAGGTGGAGAGGTGGCCTTGCAGGGAGCAGCATCCTTCCAACAGCCAGAGCTCACCTGTGCCTCTGCTCTTTCCCTAACAGGGGACGCCCATCTACCACTACCGGCCCAGGACCCCGGCGGGCAGAGAGCAGGGCAAGGAGCTCTCCTGCTCCCCCACCCACGAGAAACCCCTCGGGGCCACCAAGTACAGAGGGGAGGCAGCAGAGCCCAAAAAGACCATTGCAGGCAGCCAGCCCTACTGGCAGAGCAAAACCTTCAGCCCCAGCAAGGCCACAGCATCCGGCCAGCTGCCCCCAAACACCCCCAGAGCGTTGGGAAAACGCTTCACCTCCCTGCCTGAGAGCCAGAAACCCACGGAGGAGATGAGGACACCCCTGGGCATCCCGCTCTCCAAACTGTCCCAGTCCAAGCACCTCAAGAACAAGGTTGTGGGGGCTCAGCAGGGTGCTTGTGTGGACTCCAAAAAGCAGCCCCCCGAGCCCACGGGCCAGAAGGAGCAGTAGGGGTTGGGGATGGTGGCCTTGCAGAGCCCAGGCTGCGTTCCTTGGGGCAGGGGGTTCTTGTTTACATTTTCCTGGTGGGTGCACCAGGAATGGACATGATGGACAGCCCAAAAGTCATCCCTGCCCAGGGCAGATCTCCAGAGACCAGGTCTTGGAAGAGATGCAGCCTGGGCAGGTACAGGTAGTGTTGGGAATGATCTTGGCTTCTTCCAGCTTGGGGGAACCTCCAACCTCGTTAAAAGCTGGAGAGCATCGTTGGGGGAGCTGGCTGGAGTGGAAACCCAGTGATCTGTGGGATCAGCTGGCAAAACCCAGCCAGCTTCTCGGCCCAGAATGATGCCTGGAAAGGGAGGGATCATCCCTGATCATGTCTCCTTCTGGTTATTTAAGAGACTTCTGTTACCATTTTGCACAGCAGGTCCCACTGCAGTCTGCCCTCCCTTCGGAGGGTGAGCCGTGTCCTGGGACAAAGACTCCTCAAGGGACCCAAACCTTTTAACCTTGTACTGTAAAAAAGCAACCTGTTCATTAAAGCTCCCACAGCAGGAGGACCTCAGCTAAGACTATTAAAATGCAAGATTAGGTGGCCTTGGACTCAATAAACTGCAGCTCAAGGTGCCTTGGCACAAACGTCCAGCCGAGTATTTTCTACCCCCTCGAGCATTTCCCCAACACCCCCATGTGCTCCCATCCCCAAACCTCCAGCAATCAGTAAAAGAAAAATAAGAAAAGAAGCCCCTTTTCACTGCATTTTTCCTAGGAAATGGGAGCCAAGGTCTGAGACTGAGCCCTGACAAGGAATATGTGTCATGGACAAGCCCTTGCAAGCGATGCCCTGAGCCCTTGGCAGCTGCCCCGTGCTGCTCCTGCAGTGCTGCCAAGCAGCCTTGGGCTGTGCCCTGGCTCCCCACTGCCTCCCTGCTCCTGGGGGGCACGGGGTGAGCCCTCCTTGCAGCTCCCCCAGCACCTCCAACAGGAGAATTTTGGAGCCAGAGGCGTCACTTTTTGGAGGGAGGGATGGGAGGCACCCACCCCGTTCCCCCCACGGCCACCCACGCAGCAGCCTGGGGGGATGAGCAGGGAGGGGCATTGGCACCCCCAAACCCTCAGCAGCTGTTGGGAGAGGAGAGGAGGCTCCAGAGGCCTCAGGGAGGGAAGAGACAAAGCAAGATCCACGAGCATCCCTTGGTGGAATCCCTGTGTCACATCCTGCATCCCTCCATCCCTGCAGTCCAGACCCTCCTCTCTGTCCCCTCCAGGGCAGCAGGATGGGGTGGGAATGTGCTCCTGAGCAGTCTGCCTCCCACTCATGAGTGCTGCTGTCTTTAGACCAAGTGCAAACCCCTCAGACAGCACTGGGATCACCATCAAGTCCAGCTTGAGCAAATCCCCATTTCCAAGGTCAAATCCCAATTCCCAGGGTCATTCACCCTCTCCTGCCTGAGAGCAGCGCTCTCCCTGCAGCCCTCCCCTTTCCACGACCAACCTTCAGCCCTGTCCTCATCCCAGATCCCCCCCCTGCCACCTGAGGCTTTTGGGGAGCTGGCATCCCCCCCATATCCCCCCTTCCAGCCATCCTGCCGTGTTTCACAGGCAGTCAGCATTTGGGAACTCCTCCTGCTCTTGTGCAAGAAGCCCTGGCCGCCCTCCAGCGCTTGGTTTATCCCGGCGCCGGCTACTCCCAAGCTTTGCATGGGCGTTGGGCACCAACAAAGGCTCTCCAGAGGCAGAGGCCGAGTGCTGAAAGCACAGATTTGTGCCTGGGGGTGCAGACCTGCTCCCTTCCCAAAGGTGCTCGCCAGCAAGTCATGGCACCCACGCCTGCTGAGGAGGAAGAGCAGGGAAAAACCCTGCAGGCAGCAGGAGCTCAGCTGGCAAAGCTGGGATGCAGCCCATGGGCTCTGCTGGGATTAAATGGTGTTGGAATGGTAGGTGGGGGTGGCATGGCCCAGTCTGTGTCATCTGTGATGCCACAGCCTGGCAGAGCCATCCCTCAGCAGAGGGAATTTAAACTGACAGAGGGCAGGGTTAGATGGGATATTGGGAAGGATATTGTTCCCTGTGAGGGAACAGCTGTGGCTGCCCCTGGATCCCTGAAGTGTCCAAGGACAGGTTGGATGGGGTTTGGAGCAGCCTGGGATGGTGGAAGGTGTCCCTGCCATGGCAGGGAGTGGAATAAGATGAGATTTAAGGTCCCTTCCAACCCAAACCATTCAGGGATTCTACCAAATATCCTTTATTAGCTGAACCTGACAGGAGCTGGAGCAAACCAAGCACCCTTGGGGCACACCCACCTCCAGTCCTGAGGCCTCCTGAGACCTGAGGAAAAACCTGTGCAACCAGCAGCTTTTCTTTGGCTCCCCTGGACGGTTCCAAGCCGAGCACCTCAGCTCCCTGCAAACACCGCGCCACGTTCGCAGAGAGCAAAGCCAAAACAAACCGGGGCTCTGCAGCTCCCTGAGGGGATTTTCCAGGCTTTGCCTCCCTGCCCTCCTCCTCTGGCTCCTCTGCACCTGGCAGAGACAATCCTCAGAGAGCCCCAAGGACAGCTCCAAACAAGGATTCCCAACATCCAGGCTCAGTCCAACGCACAGGCTGCAGCCACTGCTCCGATCTGCCCCGACAGGCAGAGCCCTCCCCTGCCTGGAGCAGCTCTGTGCTGCTGTTGGGGCAGTTAAATGCTGTTGTCCCTTCTCCAGAAAGTCCTGTCCTTTCATCTGACTTCTGTAAATACACCTTGCTGAGTCCAGGGCTCTGCTTTGGCACAGGACTGGGCTGGGGCTGCTCCCACCTCCACAGCTCTGGGTCAGAGCCCTTCCTACCCGCCTGCCAGCACAGCCTTCCCCAGGAGATGGTGGAAATCACCTCAGGAGAGCCCCTAGAAATCATCCTCTGTATTACACACCTGCCTTTGAAGCTGGGACCTTTTTGCTTCCTGTTCCTCAGGGCCAAGAGCCCCATGGCAGAGCCAGGCTGATGAAAGCTCCCAAGGATGCTCTGGGGCTGAAAGAGAGGAGACACAACAGTGCTGGGGGCTCAGGAAGGGCTGGGGATGAACCCAGAGCAGGGCACCAAGATCCACATCCCACCCTGCAGCAGTGCCTTGTTCCAGCCCCACCTTCAGCCAGGCACATCCCTGGGCTCTGGGATCCTGTTTGGAGAGCCCAGCAAAACTCCTGGAGCAGAACTGGGAATTCTGCTTTGCTGTCAAACCCTCGATCTGTCTTAGAGCAAGACACACATTTGTGGAGCAGTGGTGAGCACAGCAATGTCACCTGGGCAGGGGACAGCCCCAGGGGGATGTTCCAGGGAATATGCCCTGGTGGAATGGCACACAGGGGACACAGATTCTATTAATGTGATTGCTACAAACCAGGGTCCTGCTGGGCACTCAGCCACAAGATTGCTCAGACTGAATATTTATTTCTGAGACCACCCTACTGGGAAAAGGATCCCTCTGAATGGATCTGTGCTGGGATTTGTGCTGTCCCAGCTCTCACCTCTCCCTGCCAGCACCATGCCTGGGCTTTGGGGGATGTTCCTGGGTGATGCAATGATCACACCTGGCTGAGCTCACACCGAGGTGCCTCACATCACAACAGGCCTTGTGGGCAGGGAAAACCCAGATGGGATTTGCCTGAAACCAAAGCCTTGCAAAATGCACTGTGCTGTGGGTACATTTTAAATTGTTTCCCCTTTGGATGGCTGGGATGAGATAAGGAGGGAGGATTCACTGCCAGGTGTCTCCACTGGCATTACCAGGGGAGGGAAAGTCCCAGCCAAAACAACAACCCAAAGGGCAGGGGTACATGGTCCCATGGGCTCAGAGTGGGGCTGGGAGCCCCAGTTTATCAAATAAATAGTTTATAAAAATCAAGACAATAAGGAATGCCTGACATTTACTATGCTGGCAAAAATTGAAAAGAGAGGCAAACTGGTTTGTGATAAATGGAGTCAGAACTTGCAAAGAAGGTGAGGGGTGCAAGGCTACCAGTGGTAAGTAATAATTCCAAAACCCTAAACCAACAAAAACTAATCCCAAGGTCTGAAATGTACCCAAAGGGCTAAAACACATGCTCCAAAGACAAAGTTAAAAAGTTCAAGTGTGATGAAGAGTTTGGAAGCCTTCAACAACCCAGTTGTTGAACCCACAAATTCCAACTCCAGCTCCAAATCCTCATCACCTCGAGATCACAGAACCACCATAAGGGTTGATCCTATACAAACCAGCTGGTCCCACAATGGGGAAGCAGGGCCAAGAAATATTCCTGAAAGCTTTGGGAAGGGAGGGCAGCTGGGTGCACTGAGGGCAGGGCCACAGGGAGGGAAAGGAGCCAGGTCAAGGGCTCTCAGGTTGTAGATTCCACAATAATAATCCTGTAATAGAAGAAGCCCAGATCATTGCTGGTACAAATAGGTAAGTGCTTAAGCAGGTGGGGGAGGAGTTATTACAAATAAAAAGGTGCAATGACAAAGGAGAGGTCATGGGCTGAGTCATGACCTGCTCCAGAAAGCTGATCAGATCCTGGCTGGTTGGGGCAGGGACATGAACTCCACTGGTGCAACCCCCTAAAAACGCTCCAGCAGCAAAAATAACAATAATCAAATAAAAGCAGAAGGGTTAAGGGGTGTGTTTCAGTGAAAGAAGAAAACTGGAGGCCAGCAGATGCTGAGTAACCCAGCTGCAGTGGTGTAGAGCCCCGTGGCCACCAGCAGCAGGACAGTGACCAGGTAAGGTCCCAGCCCAGGCACAAAGAGAGCCCCTGAGTACAGATCTGGGTGGAAAAGGAACTGGGACAGGTGACAAGTGACATCCAGCACTGCTGCAGGAGTGACACAGCCTCTGTGGGTACAGGGAGGACATGGAAACTGGAATTGGGTTTGGGTTAGAAAAGACCTTCAGGACCATCACATTCACCCCCTGCCATGGCAGGGACACTTTCCACTGTCCCAGGGTGCTCTCAGCTCTGTCCAGCCTGGCCTTGGGCCCTTCCAGGGATGGGGCAGCCACAGCTTCTCTGGGCACCCTGTGCCAGGGCCTCTCCACCCTCACAGGGAAGGATTTTTTTCCTTGTATCCAATCTAAATCTCTTTTATTTAAAACCATTCCCCCTTGTCCTATCACTATCTGCCCATACAAAAAATGGGTCTCTATTTTTTTATAAACCATTTAAATACTGAAAAGCCACACTCAGGTCTCCATGGAGATGTATGGCACACACCAGGACAATCCTGACCTCCAGGGTCCCGGGGGTGGCTGTGCCACCTTCCCCCAGCCCATAGGGAGCAGAGCAGGCAGCTCCAGCTGTCCTTGTACCCACGTAGGGGTGGTCACAGATAAAGTGACACCTCCTCCAGCAAAAGCTGTGACACCAGGCACAGTGACAGCGACAGGGCCACCAGCACATCCCCACCCAGAGCTGAGCTCAGCCATCCCCAGCACTCAGCTGGGGCATCTTCACAAAAACTTTGTTTGGGGAAGAGAAGGAGCCAGAAGGGGCAGGAAGAGGCAAGAAGAGCTGAGTCCACACCCTGGCCCCGAGCTGTGCCGGGTTCCCACAGCCAAGGCAGCAGCTCTGATTTGCCATCTCCTCACACACCTCCCAGAGCCCTCCCCAGCAGCAGGGCTGTCTTGCCCTGTCATGTGGGAGCAGTTTCTCGGGATTAGGAAGGTGCTGGGCAGGAGTTGTTTCCCATGTCACCCCTCCTGGTCCCAGCTCAGCTCCAGCACGTTCCCACGTGGAGCTGAGGATTGGTGATGGAGAGGGGCCCTGCAGGATCATGCAGGGGAAGAGCAGAGGTGTGAGTGCCCAGGAGGGCTCCACCAGCCCAAAAACCAGGAGGGGAGCACACATCCAGCTCCAGCACAGCACAGAAGCCATTCCCCAGCACCTGAGGTTAGACACAACCTCAGTTAAATCAAATCAAAGCAGCACTTACACCATGATCTCGAGGATCCTAATTCAGGGCCTCTTCCATGGCATTCTGAGCAGGCTTCACACCACAGTCATGCCTGGCATTCCCAAGGGAGGCACTGCGTGTCCTCAGCTGCACTTGGGATTGGCCATGTGTCTGGGAGAGTCCTTGGCAGCAGCAGCAAGGAATTCAGCCCTGGAATGACCTCCTGAAGAGGAACCAGCTCATGGGCAGCCACGCCATGACCTCCACCAGTGGCTCCTCAAGTATTTTCCCCACTGCAAACACAATCCAACCTCACTTTGATGCTCCTGAGCAGCCCTACAAGAGGACAATGAACCCCTCACCCAGCACAGGTTTCAGTGGCAAGGCAGAAAACCCCAACCAAGAGCCCTCAGCCACCTCCTCCCAACACAGCCTGAAGTGGGAACCCAAAATAGTCTAAACCTTCCTAGCACAGTGCCAGCCAAGCATTTTTGGTGTCTTCCAGAGCTCCTCATGTCCCTCAGAGGGATCCATCACTTGTTACACATCAGCACCACCCAGGAATTTTTCTCCCTCCTGATTTTCTCCCCCTTCTCCAGCAACTCTTCCCCACAGCCCAGCTGGAAGTTGGAGCCCTGGACAAGATATTTCATCACTGCCTCTCCTGACTTTCTCAATGCTTAATCATTTTTGCAGTCGTCTGCAAGTGAGTCGAGGCCTTTGCTATGAGGAAGCAGAGGTCTCTCCACCTCCCTTCCTGCTAATTCTGCAAGAGTGGGAAAAAATAAAAGCACATGTGACCGAGGCATTAATAAGACATCCCAAATACAAAAACAAGCTAATTAAAACCAGGCATGACCTATTCATAAAATAAGTCCTTTCAACCTCAAGAGGAGAGGAGAAGCCTTTGAAGTCAGGCTTCATAACCCAGAGAGATCCCTGCCTCCACCAGTGACCTCACCTGGAAACTTGTTCTTACCCAACTGTCGCTAAAGCCTTCCCAATAAAAGCTGGCTTTGGAGACAGCTTGGGATTAACAATTGGTGAAGCCAGAGCCTTGGTAGAACGAGTTCCCCAGGGTACAGAGGAGTCTCCAGGGGCTCTCTGCCAAGGCTAGGATGTCTGTGCAGCTCCTCACATCTTCCTAGCTGGGTGGGAAACCATCTCCCAGCAGGATTCTGGGCTGCCCTGCCATGAAATGTGGAAGGTTGGAGTCCACCAGAAAGAGATTTCCAGAAGAGGAGGGTCTGTCACACCCACTGCCAAAAAGAGCTGAGGGAGCAGCATGGATGCAGTTGGGAGATCTGAAAACACAACATCTGCAGGGAGAGGAGGCAGCAAAAACCCAGATAAGGCTGGGCTTTGAGTCAGCCCCCAGCAAGGACCAAATAAACCCCTTGGGACACAGCCCAGCCTAATTGCTCTGAGTTTCACATTCCCCATTGTGGCCACCACAGGGATGGGGATGTGGGGCCAGTCTGGCAGCTGCCCCGCGTGTCTGCAGACACTCATCCCAAACCACTGCTGGAAAGAGCCATTGTCTGTAGGATTTACTGTGAAAGGAGCCAGATGCCAAGATAATCCCCTTATTAGCCTGATTCCTCTTCTGTTGCATCCTGCCTGACTCAGAGATCAGAGAAAGCTCAGCAGACCAAAGAAACGACAGCACTGGCTGAGGAAAGGCTCAGGAAGAGGGGTTTGGGAGTGCCCAAACACAAGGATGTGTGAGAAAGGGCCCAGAGAGCTGCAGAGGTTCCCATTGGAGCACAGGGGTCATCTGCAGGTTCATCTGGTGTTAGGCAAGAGGTGACAACAAGAAGGAGCTTGTAGGACATCCATCCCTTCTGGGTAAAGCCATGGAGAGGCTGGAAAACAAAGGGACCAAGCATGACCCCATGGCTTGGTAGGACATCATTTGGTGAGAGAAGAGGGGACATGGGGGAATGCCTGGGAAGAGACTAAAAGACAACATCGAGCTACCAACGATCTCTCTCTTAAAATTCAGACCAGCAA
The DNA here is from genome assembly GCF_009819885.2 of Catharus ustulatus. Taxonomy (NCBI): domain Eukaryota; kingdom Metazoa; phylum Chordata; class Aves; order Passeriformes; family Turdidae; genus Catharus; species Catharus ustulatus. Next base: position 14,427,617 of record NC_046236.1, on the reverse strand, counting down.
GAACAAATTATCTCAGCAGAAATCCTATCCCTGCTTCCTGTCCTTTTAAACACCAGGAGGGATCTGTGAGAAGCCCCCAGATCACAGAACCAGGGACCACAGACATGCATATCCAGCATGTCCCTTGAGCTCCTCCTGGATCTTTGCTGGGAGCAGGAAGGAGATGTGACACATGAGGGGAGTGAGCTTCAAGAGTTTACTGGATATCAGGGAAATCAGGGATTAATCCAAGTGTCACTGTCCAAATGTGCAAACTGAACTCATGCTCCAAAAGTCACCAACACCATTTCCAACACCATTTAAGACTGGGATATAAAGAATATTAGTTTTATGGAAGAATGCCCTCCAGTAGCACAGAGCATGGTTTTGTGGGGGGAAAATAGAGGGCACAGCTGCAGCAACAGAGTCACCAGTGCCACCTCTGCCACTCTGGAAGCCCCGAGGTTGTGGAAAGGGCTGCCATGCCCCTGCAAGCTGCCTGTTAAAGCCAGAGCACAGGGTCAGAGAGCAGCTCAGGACAGGCCTGGGCTCTGTCCCAGGCAGATCCAGCCTCTCCCTTTGCTTGGAGCACTGATGGATGTGCACAGAGAGCCCTGCTCTGGGCTGCTCCATCCTCCACATCCCTCAGAGGGACAGCCAGAGGATCCCCCACAGCTCAGCCCAGGGCCTGGGACTGCAGAAAGGCCATGCAGGGAGTGATGAACAGACACTGGAGCTGGTGACCACAGGGACAGATTCTGAGCACCTCGATGTGGGTGCCAGCAGTGCCCTCCTGCCTCAGCCCCTGCTGCTGCAAAAGCACTTTTCTTGCAGCCAGACACCTCCAAAAGCACATTTCTTTTAGCCCCAGCAGAGCCCAGGTCAGATCCACCTGCTCCATCAGAGCAGGATCACTCCCTCAGGCAGGTTTTCTCTCCAGCTTTTCAGAGCTGCTTGCTCTTGATCTCTGTCTCGCTGTCTCCAGCCCCCCAGGGCTGTCTGTGCCAGGCTCTCTCCTGCTTGCCCTAGACCTGGTATCACAGGCTCTTGAGCTGTTTTACCTCGGATAAACTCTTCCCATGGTTACCAGCTGAGCAGAGGCTGCACACAGGGAGTTGTGAATGAGGTTAAAATAGGGGAAAACATCCCTGTGGAAAAGTGCCTGATTTCCAGGCACTGTACAGGCTTGAATATCTTGTAGCTGCAGCAAGGCTTCCTTTTCTCAGATAACCCATGAGCCCCAAAGGAATTAATACACTCCCAGTTCAGTCCCTGGCTGTCCCAGGTCCTTTGGGAATGCTGGAAAGCATCCCTGCCAGAGACTGGAGAAACCCAGGCAATGCAGCCCAACCTCTGAGCACATTTCACCCACAACCTCTGCCACAAGGCAAGTTTGGCAATGCTGACACAGCCACACATCCACTGGGGCTCCCTGGAAAGGACCATCACTGCTGGGTCTGTCTGAACTCATGGCATGTCACAAATTCCCACTTTTGGTCCCACTTCATCCTGGAGCATCCTACAGTGCTCTTCCCCAGTTTGGCTGTACAAGGTCTGAACACAAAAATAACCTTCTGATAATGGAAATAAATCCTGGATTGGTCACAGAGTTGAAGGCAGGGTTACTCGCTGAGATTTTGGTGAAGATGGAGAGCAGGAGTGAGAGGTAGATCTGGATCCTCTCCCCTCCAAACCTCCACTGGAGATACTGAGCAATTGTGGCAATCTGCCAGGGAGGGAGAGCCATCACTGCCCTGCCAGGCCCCACTGTCCTGGGATGGTCCTGGGAGGGCAAAGGGGACAGAGAGCAGAGCAGAACTTGGAGTCCCACAGGATTCCTGGGAGTGGAGGACCTGCCCAAGGCCACACTCCCCACAACAGGCTCAGGGCAGCTGCACCTACCCCAGATGAGACTGAGACAGGCACAAACATCCAGGCCATGCCAGAGCACAAGCTGCCTGTGAGGGAGGAGGAGAGACAGAGGAGAACATGGATACTGCTGCAGCTCAGTGCTGACTGCAGACCTAGACCCTGTCTCTGCTCCAGCCCTGGTTCACCTCAAGGGCACATTTTACACCCACAAATGGCTTCAGATACCTTTGATACCCTTTTGGGTATGGGGACATGGTGGAGACACCCTGGCAGCAGGAATCTGTTTCCCTCAGCCCTTCAGCTCCTGACTGGACACTTCCCACCAAGTCCTTGAGCACCACAAAACCCAAATGCCTTTATGGGTTTTTTTTATTTTTCTGCAGGACCCAAGGACTTTGGAAGCAGGGAATGAGTGACCTGTTCACCCCTGTAATGATCTGCAGGGGCTGGATTAGGAACTCGGCTCCAAAACGCCCTTTTCCCTGAGCACGTGGAGCTGACTCCATCCTCACCGCAGGACACTGGAGAAGCTGAGTTAGCAGGGCTGTGTTAATTACCCCCTGCGCGGCTCCTCCCAAACCTTTCGAGACTGTGAAATGGCCCATCTGCTGCGACAGAACTCATTGTGTTAATCACAGCACACATTTCTCACATTCCACTCGAAGCCGGCGACAGCGATTCCCCCGCAGCGCTGAGGAAGAGCCCGGAGCCTTCTCTGCTGGCCAGGAACAGGAGCAGGAGCAGAGCAGGAGCTGCAGGTGCTCCCACGGCTGCTGTGCCAGCTGCACCAGCTGTGCTCCTCCCCCACAGGGGATAACTCAGGAAAAGGAGGTGGAAAAAATTAGTTTTGAACTGGAGCAACAGGGCACTTCTAAAAGTGGGATGAGGGATGTGTGTGTATTCAGCAAGAAAATCTCTTGATATATAAAATTCAGGTAGCTGAACGTGATGCTCCCACAAGCCAGCTTACCTGGACATCCCTGCTGGGTTTGGGATTGACTTTTTTGTCTTCAGGAGCCACACATTGCTCTGTTTGCCACAGGGGCCACAAACTCTGCTGGAGGTGGCCCTGTGCCAGACACGGGAAGGACCAACAGCCAGTTTGACAGAAATAAGAGGTGGAAAACAGAAATACAGTTTGCTGGAGTCAGCAGGAGCATGCAGGAATGGTGGAGGTGGATGTTTGGCTCCATGGATCCCTCCCCAAGCTCAGAGCAGCCTGTGGAAAGACCCAACAAACTCCAGCACCCTCTGTGCAATGAGAAGGGAGAAACAGCTCCAAGGACATAAATTCTGGCAGGAGGAGGTGGAAAGCAGTGGAGAAAGGAAGGAATTCAGTGTGGCAGTGGTGCTGATGTCCCTGTGCCCAGGGTGTCACAAGAGGGACTGTCTTTACTCACTGGCCACCAGGCCATGTCTGTCCCAGCAAGGAAATGGTCACTGACAGTTCTGTTCACCCTGCAGGAAGACTGGGAGGAGGAAAGAACAGCACAGAGCACCCTTTCACTAAAAACCCAGACAAGTCACTAGGACCCAAGTCTCCCAGACAAGAAGCCAAGAGACAGGAGACTCGATAATTAATGGGAGCTCTGCAACTCGAGCTTAATTACACGAAATGGTGGCTGCACCCCAGGTACCTGGAGCATGAATGGCAAAGGAAGCACCTGGAAAAGGAGAAGCAGGGAGGATGTTCCATCCCCAGCAGACAGGTTGGTTAATAGGACACAGCTTTGGCCAGGGTTTTTCTGCAAGGCAGAATAAATGCAATTGGAGAGTCTTTATCTGAAGCTGCTTGGTTGTTTCTGTTATCAGGGCTGCTATCAGGGCATTTGGCTCAACACCCTGTAATAGGGGCAGAGCTGCTCACACCCAGCAGACAGGCTGGGGGAAAGGGGTTAATTGGTTCATTCTGTGGTTAATTCCACCTTGCTCCCAGGTTATGGGAGCATTTCCATAGGGGGTGAAAGGGGCAGAAGATTTTTACAAAACACAGCAAGTCACAGAATGGTTTGGATTGGAAGGGATCTTTAAGGTTATCTTGTTCCAAACCCCTCCCACTATCCCAGGTTGCTCCAAGCCCCATCCAACCTGGCCTTGGACACTTCCAGGATAATCACAGCTTCTTTAGGAAACCTATTCCAGGACCTCACCACCCTCACAGGCAAGAATTTGCTCCCAATATCCCATCTAACCCTGCCCTCTGTCAGTGAGAAGCCATTTCCCCTTGTCCTGTAACTCCAGGTTCATGTCCAAAGTTCCTCTCCACTCTCCTGGAGCCCCTTTAGACACTGGAAGGGGCTTCAAGGTACCCCCAGACCTCTTTTATCCATGTGAACACTCCCAGCTCTCCCAGTCTGGCTCCACACAGCCCAACATAAAAAATACACAAGTGAAAAAGAAAATAATAGAAGCTTCCAAATATTCAACACAGAAAAGCCTGGAAAAAAAAAAAAAAAACCTATTCAAACAAGCAAGCAGAAAGAAACAAAAGACTCTTACCCATATTCCCATGCCAATGTTTAAGGAAAAATAAACCAGTACAACAACAAGGTCAGCAATGCTGAACTGCTGTGAGGGGGTAACAAATCCAGCAGTGGAATTGAGCTCCTTCATTCCTCTGCCTCCTTCTTCATCCTCAGCATCACAGTCACAGAATCAGGAACACAGCAGCACAAGGCCATTTATCACTAAACAGCCCAACAGCAGGAATTGTGCTTCCAAAGGTGCCTGGGTGGGCAGCCTGGCCTCCACTGCTTCCCACCCCTCTCCAATCCTCAGGGAGCCAGAACTGTTTGATTTTGCAAATGTGCAGGGTTGAAAAATGTCTGAGTGCTGCCCCTCGTGCTTCCCTCCCTTTCCAGCACTCCAACAGCCAAAGAACCAGCACTGCAGCCTCATGGATGCAGTTTGTTCCCCAATTCCTGAGCTCTCATCAACAGCAAAATTGCACTGCATGAAGCCAGGCAAAGTTGGGGGTTTTCTGAGTTTTAAAGCAAAGATCAAACAGGAGCTGGGTGAATGCCTGAGGTGGAGCCTGGCATGGCAGCAAGGGCTGACCAGGAGAGACCCCCACAGAAAAGATCACAGAACCATGGAATCATCTGGCCTGGAAAATTCCTCTGAGATCACTGAGTCCAACCATTAACTCAGCACCACTGAACCACATCTACACTGCTTTCAAATCCCTGGTGATTCCACCTCTGCTCTGGGCAGCCTGTGCCAATGCTTGACCACCTTTTCCATGGTATTTTTCCTAATATCCAACCTAACCTCTCCTGGTGCAACTTGAGATTGTTTCCTTTTGCTCTGTCACTTGTTACCTGTGAGAAAAGACCAACCCTCACCTGGCTGCATCCTCCTGGCAGGGAGCTAAGAGAGGAAGACATAGCAATTTCTCTAAAGGCCAACATGAGATAGGCACAGAAAACACCTTAGAATTCCATCAGTTTGCTGTGCTGGGTGCTTGTCTGGCTCATTCCCAAGTGGCAGCACACTTCCACAAGGTCTCACTGATAAAATAAACAGGGTGCAGTTGCTATGGCCATCACTGAGGCAGGGCAGCATTTCTCCTCTTTGAAGGAGCCGCAGCAGCACCGGGAGCAGCTCTGCACATCCATGAGAGGAGCCGACCTTCCCCCTCAGTGCTCAGCTGGAATCTGACCTGCATTAACACATCCAAAGTACCCACACGTGTCAATAAGCCAGCCTGCTGTATCCATTAACATGAAGGAAAGCACCTGGTTTTATCCTTTAAAGTCAATGAAGCCTCCAAAGTCCTTGGAAGTTTGTCTCCAACATAGAAACCGTGTCAACAAAGGTTAATTTTCACTTCTGAACACGCCAAAAGCTTTAGACTCATCTGTAGGACACGATGGAAAGATTAAACCAAGCAACCTTTAAATGCTCATCAATTCCACCACTGTTTTCTCTGCAACAGGTGAGGAACTTGGGAGTCTCCAGGACTGGGAGCTGCCTGGCAGCCAGCCGGCCATTCCACCCACACCTGCCCAGGGAGGTTGGGAAAACAAACCTGGACAAGTTCAGCTCTGCACTGTGCTGTGGTTTTTACTTCATCCACGCATTCAGGGCAGGCAAGAAACCTCAAAAAAATCCCCCCAGTTTACCTGTGATGAGCTGATTTGGATTTGACCAGCTGAATCCTAAACTCCATACAATATTCCCAAGTCAAAGAATCACAGAATGGTTTGGGTTGGGAAGGATCATCTCGTTCCCAAACCACAATCCCAGGTTGCTCCAAGACCCATCCAACCTGGCCTTGGACAATTCCAGGGATGCAGGAGCAGCCACAGCTTCTCTGGGAATCTGTGCCATTGTCTGAGCAAGCCCCTGTTGCTCAGACAAAGGAGCAGCACATGAACATTTTTAGAAAGCTCACACAAAACAAGTCTTTATTCTTTGTCGCAGAAAATAAATACAGGCGCATATTCCATACGCTTTTCTATAAAAGCACTCCTACAAAATCACTGAACTGCATACAACAGTACAACCTTTTTGGCTTTTAAAATGCAAATATCATACAGTCACTTCATTTTGTTATCATTTTAAAGCACTTGTAGCAAGCAGCTTTGGAAAAGGAATGCTTAATTTAGAAGCCAAATTCTTGCCTCAAGTGTTTTGTGGGATTTTTCCATCGTGTATAGTGCAACTAACCTAAAAGCAACAGTTTTTTGTAAAACTTTTATTCCCACCAACCCCCCCCCACAAAAAAAAAATCTGCAAAGGGAAAAAACCAAAAAAAAAAAGGTCTTAAAAACTGTTCTACCTTGATACTTAAACCAAGAGAAAACAAGAAGTGGCTCAATGGAAATATTAAGGTAAGCACGATGCTTCACAGCTCGTTCTCTGCTTCCAGTTTGGCCCGGGTGTTTATTTAGAGGAAGAAGCTTTAATCATCCACTCCTATATTCCTGAAAAGGTAGGACATGGACTCCCCATTATGGATCCTGCGAATGGCTTCTGACAGGATCATGCTGATATCCACAGTCTTGATTTTAGGGCACTGAAGTTTTTGTATTTCATGTGGAATTGTGTTTGTAACCACCACCTACAGGAAGAAGAAATGGTCAGGAAGATGTAGCTCTGTTATGTTTTCCACTTTTTATAGTGGAAGAGTGAAAGGGAATTTTACAGATCCCACAAAACCACCCTGGCTGACAAAATAACATTTTATATTATTGTCAGGGTCCCAGTCTCAGGAAGAACCATGTGTTGTTTCCATGGATACTAATGGCACTGTCCCTCCTTCCTTTCATTCATTGATTCTGCCACACAGCCCCAGAGGAGGTACAAAAATATCCCACCCACTGAAGGGAAAGGTGTGCTGATACCACCTCCCACATTTCCCACTGCTACAGTTTAGAGACATGTGGATGCTAACATTCCACCACATGATTCCATAGAAAGCAAGCCTGAACCAGGAACCTCCCATCTAAATCCTTAATGCCAACACATGTCAGTAATTAAATGAGGAGGAAACTGCTTGCTTAGAAAAGCCCCAAATCACTTGATGAGAGCTCAGCTGCACTCACTTCATCGATGGCAGACTCCTCGATCAGCCGGGGAGCGTCTGAGGACAGCAGCCCATGGGTGGCCATGACAAAGATCTTGTAGGCCCCTCTCTCCTTCAGGGTCTCAGCTGCAGCCAGAAAGGTGTCAACATCATCTATGATGTCATCCTGCCAAAATCCCAGAGGGTTCACCACATCAGACAGACCAACACAGCACATCTGACTGACAGCAAACCCCAAACTATCCAAATATTGCTCTTTTCCCCTCAAACCCAGAGATGACACTCTGCTTTGGAGAAATCAGGGAATCACAGAATGGCCTGGGTTGGAAGGGACCTCAAAGATCATCTCATTCCAGGGACACTTTCCTTTAGATCTGGTTGATCAGAGTTCCACACAGCCTGGCCTTGAATGCTTCCAGGGATAGGGCAGTCACAGCTGCCCTTAGAGGGAAAAATTTCTTCCTTCTACCCAACCTAACCCTACTCCCCTGCCAGTCTGAAGTCCCCCTTGTCCTGTCACTGCAGGCCCTTACAAATAATCTCTCTCCATCTTTCTTGCAGCCTCTCCTCAGCTACTGGAAAGCCACAATTAGGTCACTCCAGATCCTTCTCTTTTCCAGGCTGAACAAACCCAGTTCTCTCAGCCTCTCCTCCATCCCTCTGATCATCTTGGTCAGACTCCAGACTTGTTCCAACAAGCCCACATCCATCACCTCAGCTTCACTGGCATTTCTAAACTCACCAGCAGGAACAGAACAGGGTGATTCTCCCCTGCTGTGGAGCACCTGAACCCCTCCAGGTGAGCAGTGAACAGAATTTCACCAGCTCTGCTCATGGAAAAAGTGCCAGTGCTGCTTTCAGAGTGGATCCCTTCAGAGCTCCCAGCCAGCCTTGTCATCTCAGTGCTGCCCCATCCTATCAGCAACCAGAGCTGAGTGGCTGATACACAATTTTTCTGCACCTTTAACATGTTTAATGTGATTTATGAGAACTGATGGCAGCTCACTTACCACAATGATAGCTATTCTTCCTCCCACATCTCCAACAACTGTGATGGGTGGCTTTTCCTTGGGAATCAGCACTGATCAATGGCAAATGTTTTTAGAGGGGTAGAAAGGAGAAAGAAAAGAGGAAGTTTATATAGTTTATTTGAACTGTGGAAATGTCTAATGGGTCAGCTGAAGCAGCAACTATTTCAACAGCATTACTGAGAAAACCAGCAGGATTCAAATACATAAATAACTTTTTAAGCTTAATTAAAATATTAACTATATTCCTTTATACCTGAATTCTTTACCAATTCAATTAACTCTTAATTTCAGCACAGAGTGGCTTGCAAACACAAGTGCCCTGTAGGTCACATCCACACTCAATCAAGAAGGAATCATCTTCTCCTCATGAAGAAAGACGATTTTTTTTCTCTGTCCTTTTAGACCATCCCTGCCATACCCAATCCCTAAACCCACAAAACCACCAGGAAACACTTCCCCACACACACTTACTTACTGGGGATCTCCAGGCTGGGGTGGATAGCAGCTACATATTTGGCTGTAGGAGGGGAGTGCCGCCCATCCACCATGTCAGACTCGGCATCCTGAGCTTCCCCGTGGATCACGGCGATCCCCAACCGCAAGCGCTCAGCAAACGACTGTGCCCTGCAGGGGAGGGTTAAAAGAACCCAGGGAAAGGGGAAATTTAAAATAATTCACCTATCCTAAGATATTTTCATTTAATTTCTAATGTTTCAAAGGGAAGTATCAAATGATCTTAAAATTTTAGGAGGATTCATGGAAGAGATTGGTTGTCCCTCGGTTTATCTTGGTTTTATCAGGTTTGGTAAAGTCAGAATAACTTCAAAGTGCCCACATGGGTTTAAAGCAGGATAAATGCTGCACATCACAAAATGCTGACTGCTCCCCTCTGCTTTGACCAACAGCCAAAATAACACTTCCCAGCCCTCAGCATCCTTGGGATGCCATGCTTTAGCAGGACACATCCAACAGTAACCTTGATATCAGGATTGTCTACATTTAATAGGGAAAAAACACTCATCTAAAAAGAGAAAACACCCATTTATTTAGTACTAAATAAAGACAATATCCCTGACCTGCTGACACATAACCTGAGCTACCCTATGGAAAAGGAGATCCAGATGATCATTCTGCCTGACAAACCACACTTGGAGTTGAACAGCTTGGATTTTTTTAATTAGCTGCCATGAAGTTCCTTCACACTGCAGTATTTCTTCAACTAAAATTAGAAATTTCTGTAAAGTGTAAGATTGGTTGGGGGAGTGGGAAAAGCAGAGAGTCAGGAAAACAGGAATTTGCATCCCAGATAGTGGAAGCAGCAAATACAAATTAGCTCATCCATCCCACCCTGCCTTGCACACCCAAGGTTTGGGATCCTGCCTGAGCCACCCATCCAAGCTCCTGTGGTGCAAGCCCAGCACATCCAGAGTGATTCACTCTGCTCTAACATCAGCACCTGGGCCTGAATCACCTCCTCTGTCCTTAAGCCTTATTTCACTATCCAAACAATCCAAAGTCCAGAGAATAATTAGCCCATCGTGATATTCAGTTAATTAAAAATGAATGATCTTCCACCCTGTGGTTATCATACTGTTATAATACTTTTGCAAGTAGTTAATTACAGGTAATTATTATTACAAACAATAAGTTATGACTTAGAAGGAATAATCCTATCAATAAAGCCATATTAATTACCTTAAAATGCAGTATTAAAGTGAATAAAGTTCAAAGTAACAGCCAAATGATTTATTAATTTTCCAGTGAGCTCAGAAACCACAGAGACATTCTGAACTTCACCATGCAAGGGTTCTTTTTCACAAGCAGGCATTCATCCAAATTATTTTCCTAGATTGTTTTCAGCTTGGATTAAGCTGAAACATCCAATTATCCCTCTCCCAATACAATATAACTCTTCAAATATTGTCCATAAATACTCATGTGAATAAGCTAAACAACACAGCTCTGGGATCCTCTCCTCCACAATCACTGCTTGATGTGCAACTCATCTGTCTATTTGCTGGCATTGACAATTATTGGATGAGCATTAAAATGCTGCAACAAATACTTGCCTCCACCCAAGAGGCAATACTGACACCATGGAAAAGAAATGGAAAAGAAACAAGTGTAAAATAAATCACAAAAAAAAAAAAAAAGAAAAAGAGAAAAAGATGACAAAAGGTGATTTGTTACAGGAAATAAGGAAAACACAGAGTGCCACACTTCATTGGCATGGAAGTCTAAATATCTTTTCAACAAACTCTTGGTTTGTCACCACAGCAAACACAGCATCTCTTAAACCATCATCCAGTGCTGACAGCACTGCAAATCCAGAGTTTAGGAACAGTCAACCAAAAAGCTTCATGGATTAAGAACACCCATTCAACCCCAAAGACTTCACAATGACAATCATCCCAAACAGCAAACCCAGTTCCACCATCTGTGTTTAGGATCTGATCAGCCCACATTAAGAATCTCATCTGGATTAATGGCATTACACTTCCAGCCATTTTTCCTCATTTACAGCAGGAGATTTATAAAGTAAATGCACACAAATATAACATTATTAAAAATCTTCTTAATCATCAGCAATACACTGATTTACTGCATCCTTTTTTATTTTTTTTTTTACTTTCCTTAGATTCATTATGATTACAGCAATGATGTAAAAACTACACAGCTGACAGAGGAGAATTGTGAGGGGTGTGAAGGCTGCATCTTCTAATTATTGGGAATTTGTCCTTCACTTGATCCCAAGAACAAAATCCCAACAGAGATTTCCTGCTCTAAGGCAAGAGAGCAGATCTTACCCACCTCTTTGCAGATGCAGGAGATTTGGCCACAATTACAGCATTCCTGTAGTCTGGTATCTGTAGTAAATAACAGATAGCAATGTCCACATCTTTAGACAAATTTAAACTCAGCAAGAATCAGAGAACTTCATTCTGCCAGAAGAATTTTAAGCATTGAACATTTTACCTAAGAAAGCAACCTCAAGAATCCATGGTACATGATCAGGGTTGACAGCTCAGTACAAACATGTATTTAGGAAATTCAGATATTAACTTCAAACTTTTATAAACCCCATTTAGTACAGACAACTGAAAAGTAACTGCTTTAGTACATCAGGGTTACACCCACAAGTGTTAAAAGAAACAGGAAACCATCACAATTAAAGTTTCCTGTTCAACCTAAATTGTCTTTAATCACTAAAAACCAGCATTTTACAACTTCCTATTATCTTATAGAGTACCCCAAGAGAAGTCACAGCTCTCCATCACATCATCCTGACTTTTTCTGTGGACCATCAGAAGGGATGAAACTTCCCTGCTCCTGGAGGCAGTGTCACAGTGCTGCAAACCCTCCCACACTGGTGAGCACGAGGAGATGCTGCTGCAAATGCTGACAGCACCAGAGGGATGAGGCAGCAAGTCTGGGTTTCCCCCTCGTGTCTGACAGGTGCTTCAGTCAGGCTCCACAAGCACAGTCTGAGTTTGCTGCCCCTGCCCCATTCTCATACTGATCCCCGTTTAACCAATATTTAGTCCCCATCTCTCCAAAGTTTCTTATCCTCATCTCCATTTTCCCTGCAACAGTGACTCCAGATTCATGTGGTTTGTAACTTCCAGTTCTCCTTTCCAACAGCAACTACAACTGCACTCCTCTGCTATCTCATTTTACCCCACTCCCTGCAAACTCAGCCTTTTCCTTCACTGTGCTGCCCTGGGCTGATCCATGTCTGTGGAAAGCAGCTCCAAGAGAACCTGTCTGTCCTTCTATCCAAAAGCCACAGTCCTGAGCCAAGCAAAGTCCTACAGAGCAGCTCCAGTCCTCAGAATCCCAGTGTTAAGGGATGGAAGACTCTTCACTAAATACCTGCAGATTGATCTGTTAGGGCTGGGCTCCCCAGATTTGTGGGGGTGACACCCTGTCATGCAGCTCTCCTTGGCAGATTTCAAATACCCACTCCAGAGCACACAATGCAAATACAGGCAAAGCAAGTTCCTCCACAATTTTATCCACAACATACAAACTGCACTGGCTGATTATTTCCAAAATCTTTACCTGAAATGGGCATGGGGAAAAAAGTTCTGAGTTTGGGCAAGGGCTCAACCAACAGAATTTTTCTGGGGACGTCAGGCAACACTAATAATCCACAATGTTAGTAACTCCACCTATGAACTGGGAATTCAGCATGTTCTGTCCTTTACAAACTCTGAGTTATACAAGAGGCTACAAAGATTAACATGATGGAAGGCACGGACAAGGCAGGACCTGTCACTCGACATAATAAAGGCTTTGATCTACTTCAGACACCATTGCCTCATTTTTGCCCTGCCAAATTACCAAATTTGTTCTCAGCTCTTCAAAAATGAAGTCTGAAAGCCAGAAATGTCATTCCAAAGACACTGAGGTGTCAACCAGTCCACGTAACAAAGGGCTATGTCACTCTGGGATTAACACCTGAGCAAAGGAAAGAGAAGCCACAAAGTGTCCAACATTTGCCAAGCACACAGAGAACACCCAGCTACTGTCATGTCACAGGAATTTCACTGATTGGACTGGCTTCATCCCAGAACAGCAAGTGATTCTCTTCACATCTAGGCATGCATTTCCAACAAGCCCTCATCCTCCTAACTTTCAGTGAAATGTTTTATAGGTGGCTTTCATTTTTATCAAGCTTGACTCCATTTTGTGCTCTCAGGACATCCCATCATGATTCCCACAGCTTGCAAAGCTCTGGCATTCCCAGCACAGGATACCCAGCAAGCTGTGGCCAACAGGAACTTGAGATCAATACTGAATTCCCCCTGAACAGTAACAGATCAAAGGTTTAAGCACAGATACCATGAATGATCTGGCTGGTGAAGGAACCTGCCAGTACAGACCCCATGTGATCAGATCCATTCTTTGGTTTTAGAAAATCCCCTCATGGATGAGCAGAGGGATGAATAACTGAAAGGATCTTTTAAAACTTTTCTACACATATTTCAGATCTTTTCAAATGGTCATTTGTTAGACTGCACAGCTGTGTCAGACTCAAAGCTGTAACAATTCAGGAATCAAAATGTATTTCCAGATCAAATCAGGACCATGATCTTGTTACTGACCATAAACCACACTTTAAAGAACACACAAAGGCAAAACTTTTGTGTCTGTGTATTTGGTTTTCCTTTTTTGTTCTTTTTCAAAGTTAGACAGTGCAATACTTCTGTCCTGGAACACAATATGAATCACTGGCAAAGTCAGAGCCTGAGTTTTGTTCTGCCATCCTCTTCGGCTCTATTACCAAATGAAATGATAATGAGGAATTCAAATGGTAACTGATTCCCCAAACAGATTTTAATACTGTCATAACAAAATCATGTTGGTTAGGGTTTTTAAGGGGGTGGGGTGGGGTGTGTTTTGTTTTTAAATTGAGGCATTCCTACCTCTATAAAGAGAAATTGCTTGGATTCAAAAGCAAGAGTGAACTAAAGCTTTTCTCTCACCAGGAAGAAAGCACTTGCTTTATTCCAAATTGCCATTAGTCAGAGGCTTAATGTGCATCTATACCAACAATTATCATCTGCACATTTTGTATGGGGGAAGCCACCAGCAGCACTTCTCCAAACCCTTATAAAAATAAAATGGAGAAATGGAGGTGCAGAACATCCCAAGTTAAGCTCCTCAAGTCAAGACATGCAGTCTGAACAAACAGTGGGTGAGATTTCCACCCACCAGCCTGACTTGCAGAGCACAATCAATAGGCTCCCTCATGGTTTACAACTTCCAAAGTGTTTCTTATTATGTAATTTAAATTTATACCCACACAAACAGCCCATCCTATAAATGTCAAGAAACTGGAAATAGGAAAGGAAGAGGACATAAAGGGGAAAAAAAATCCTATTTGTTTTTTTTAGTGTTAGGGGAATATATCTAAGAAAAAAATTAGCATTGCTGCATGGGTAAGAAAACATCAGCTCTTCAGGAAAGCAAAACTTAAACATGGGGAAGAGAAGAACCAACAGCTCCCAACACCACTCCCTGCCCCAACATGACCCTTCCCCCTTTAAAATTCAGTTTGAAGAGTAAATCTTTTCAGAAGGATTTGTTTCAAATGTCCTGAGACATGACAAAAAAAGAATGAAAAAAACCAACTGTAATAACAGGCCTTCCTCACCTCTTCTTGGATGTACTGCAGTAAAAATGGGGATGCTCTCAAGTTATCAACTGGAATATTGAAGAAACCCTGAATTTCCTTCTGATGTAGATCCATGGTAATAAGATGAGTTAGTCCTTTAAAATGAAACAAGAAGACATACAGAGAAGCACATCAAGAAAAGAGAGAAGGGAGACTTTATTTTCCTAAATTTCACTGCAAGTTTGTGCAGAAAATCTCTGAACTGCATGAGAACACCAAGTGCAAGTACATAATAAATTAATTTTAGTCCCTTTTAAGCACACTGGCATTAATGTGTTTTGTGGCTTCTACAGTGACTTTTTTAAAAGAACCTCAGAACTCTGCACAAAACTGACTCTGCAGTGCCACACTGAGGCAGGAAAGATCCTTCTCCACTGGCCATGGGACAAAATGGAAGCACTGATTTGTCCTGGGTCACAGCGAGACCCTGGCACTCTCATTAGTTCTGAACTCCTGAAAAATGGGCCAAGCTCCTAATCAAAAACCACTTCTCTCAAAATAACAACCCAGATCACACAGTTTGTTAGAACTGCCTGCTTTCTCCCAGGGATGGGAGTGAAAGGAAAGAAGCAGAAAATGTGTTGAAGGCTGTGAAAATGAATAATCTCATTCTCCCACATGGTCTCAGATGTAAAGGACAAAGTGCATTCATCCAACAAGTGAAAAACAAGACAGAAATGACAAGGCACAACTGTTCCACACTGCAAGAAAGGCAAAGGATGACATTATGAGAGGTGGGTACCACAGCCCAAAGCAGCTCAGCCCAGCAGTCTCATTTTGCCAGCTCACTACAACTCAGTGTAAAATGGTTGTATCAAATTCGGGTTTTTTATGAACTCATCATTTGCAAACATTTCTAATCACATTCTCCTTTTTACATAGGTTTTGAACACATGAAAAGCTTGGCAGTTATTTTTATACAGACTCCAAATTTGTGTACAGATCTCTCTAAACCTGGAAGCTGACAGCAGGAGACCCCCTTGCTGTGATTATTCAGCCACATTCTTACCAGCTTTGCACATCATCGAGGCCAGCAATTTGGAGACAATGGAGCCCCTTTTCCTCATCTTGCACTGTTTGCTGTAGGGGAAGTAAGGAATCACTCCAATAATGCTTTTGGCACAGGAGGTTTTGCAGGCATACACCATGATCAGGAGCTCCATGATCGTGGTATTCACATCCCTGCAAAGAGAAACATCTGCTTCTGTAGCTGGTGCATAAAAATCCTGCACTCACCACAGTATTTTTAGAGATCTGGTCATCAACTAAGATCTACATTTCTGCCACCATTAAAAAAAAAAAAAAACAGTCTTAGCATTTGGGAAGTTCTTTTCACATAAAATTGAAGAATTTCTGAATCACAGGACACATTGTTCAGGAAACATTCCTCCTACATCTTAACTTTGTGATGGTGCTAGAGACAGAGCTGGGAAGAAAAGAGTTTAAAGAGAATGACACAAGCAAGAGAATACACTTAGGGAAGGAATGCAGAGACCAGGGGGAAAGTTTTACTCACAGAGTCACTAAAAATTAAAATCACAGAAGTTTCTTTATGCCAAAGTTGTCTTTGTGTACATATAAAAAACCCAACAAAACCAGTAACAAATACCCTCCACAAAGAAAAACCTCTGTCTAGTTAATCTTAGCTTATTACACTGCATCACAAACATGAAAGGTGATAAAAATGAAAACCAGAAGCATTCCACATCAAATGCCAGCACAGGGTCTTTAGGCAGTTACTCACTTTGAAACTGTTTGGATGATAAACACATCCTTTCCTCTCACAGACTCCTGAATCTGCACTCGTGTTTCTGCCAAGAAGAGAAAAATGCAATATTTGCAAGAGCAAAATTCTTTTTAGAGTCTAAGAAAAGGGCAACCAATACATTCAAATCAGTGTCAGGTAATTTCCAGTTTTGTTAATTAAATGCTCACCTCTGTTTGGCTCTTGATAAACCTGAACCTTCCCCATCTCAACTCCCAGGCGCCTGTGGGGACAGAAAAAAGGCAGAAGTCAATAAGGGGAGAAGAAGGGCTAATCAAATGTAAATCCCATAGAATGCAACAGTTACTGAAAAGGCTGCATTCCCTGGGAGAAAACCAAGGAAAGAAAATTCCAAACCATAAAACCAGTAATTGCAGTGAACATCTCTTTATAAAACACTCACAATTTCCAAAAGCTGCACTGCAGACTCCACTAAATTTATTTTCCAGTCAAGCTCAGAACAAGCAGGAGGGAAAAAATGCTGAATACTAAATCATGTAACATTTTGTAATTTTTAATATATTTCTTGCATATATATTTATACATATACACACACACACGTGGCAACATGTATGTGCACAACACTTTAAAATATTGCTTTTAAATCATTCTTCTCAATGGAGAGTAAAGAGGAAAGAGTAGCAAGCATTATTTTATGGATAATGGAAGAATAAAATATTATCTGCTGTATTTATTCCTTGTCAGCATTAGCTACACCTCATCATCACAAAGATGAGAGCAGAGTATGCTCTGCACACAAATTCCTCCCACACATAACCTGAGTTCCTTCAGACTCCTCTTTCTCCTCCTATCACACTAAATTTGGGCAAACAAGCCTCTGGAAGAAATCCATCCTAATATTCCCAGTAATGCTACACATCCTAATTAGCAAAGTAAAAATGTACTTAAGTTCTAAAAGTTCTGCTGAAGCTATTCATGGATCTAAGCTAAAGCAATGTTCCCATCCAAAATATATAGAGAGCAGAAGGAATGTAGTTTTCCTTTCCAGCCTAAAAATACCTCACTACAAGGAATAAAAATTGGTGCCATGACTTCACACTATGCAAACATTAATTAAAATGCTGCAGCCAATCACAACCTGCCACGGGACAATTCAAACACAAATTTTTCTCTCTCTTATTGAGCTGCTGAAATCCACTCTCCCATAGAGCACACTCCATATTCCTGCAAATAGAGGCAATTTTCCCATGTAACTTCCCTTAAACAGGGAAATCAAGTGTCCAGTAAAACAAATCCCACCAGGAGAACCCCAAGATCACAAGATTCCCTGCAGGCTTTACTTACTCAGCAATCCTCTTGGACAGCTCCATGCAGGAGGAATTGGAATTAGCTGAGAACAGCACCAGCCCACCCTTGGTGATATTCATGATGGCCCCAATTTCAGTTGATGGCACACAAAACATCAACCCTAAGTTGTTTTGCCGCTTCTACAAGACTGAAAGAGATCAGAGGTCGTTTAAATAAATTTGTTAAAAAACAAAACAAGATATACTTTTTCTGTTTAGAAAGTGTAATCTCCCAGAACCCTGGATATTCCAGCATCCTCAAAATCTGTTATCCCAGTTTAATAGATTCCCTACAGCTCTCCAAAGATCCCCCAAGACAACCTTCTAGCAACATTTACCACTTTTTTTTTTCCTTTTTAACTGTTTTCCTCAGGCTATCATCCAGTAACTGACACTTTTTTTCCATCATATTGTCCAGTTCATTTTCCAGAACTGAGCAACGTTTATGGATTTTTCCAAAGTGACAGTCAGGGGTAGAAGGGAACTAAAAAGAGCTCTTGGGTCCTGGCTAGAAGAGTCTATTTCCACAGCTGAGCCTCTTTTCATTATTTTGCAGTAACTCATAAACTTACAAATAAGGATGAAATGTAAGGAAGAATTCAATAAAGCTGGCAGCTGTAAATAATGACCTCTTGCACAGTAAATCCACTTGCTGAAGCAGCTGTTGTCATTCTTTGAAAGCAATATTCCTCCTGTGAAAACAGGAGAAAAATATCAGGAGGAAATCAGTATCATTTGTTTTTTGTTTGAAATAAAGGCACAAACCACTAATCTCACCAAGGATCTGATGAGATTCCATCTTTTTATTATTCTTTGTAAATCACATTTTCATTGTTACTTCTACTATAAAATTTTGGTTAAATAAAAGGAAAAAGAGATCCCATTGACCAGCAGCTCTGGACAGATTGAATTCAACTCAAAATCCTGCTGCACTTCACTTCTGCGGCATAAATAATCCAATCCTTTATCATCCATTTCAGCATTACGTAGGAGACTGGAAATATGAAATATGAGTGGCACAATTTAAACCAAAGCAAACAGAAATTACAGCTGAATCAGTAACTCCTTTCCTGGTAAACATCTCCCTGCTGAGAAACAGAATTATCTAATAGTCACATGTAACTGGTTAGAAAAAGCTGATGATGTATCAAGCACTCCAAAACAACAACCAAAAGAGTTTTGTATTTACAGGAACAGCTGGCTAGGTCTGCAATGAAACTCCTTCACACCTCCTTTACAACCAGACAGTCTGGCTCAGTTCAACTGTCAGAGGAACCCGACTCACTCTTGTGAAGAGCCAAAGTCAAGTCAGGAACTTCCTAACAACAAATCTGTTGGTGCCAGGGCTGAGCTCTGCTCAACTGCCGTGAATAAAAACCTGCCTGTCATCAGAACTTCCAAACTGCGCACAGAGAGAGCACAAACAGCCACAACTTCAGCCCCCAGAATGTCTGAATATAAAAACCAGAGGGGCCCCTACATCCCCAAAGCAAGACCGGTATCCCTCTCAAATTAAACACCAAAAAAAATCCCAGTTCTTAGCTGGTGTTTCTCTGCTCTGCTGTACCTCACTCTCTGCAGCTCCCAGCTGTCAACTAATGGCCATCACTCATCAAATATTGATGATGGTGTTCAAGATCCATCTCAGCTCCAGCAGAGCAGGCACAGACCTCAAATGCTTTTAGGACTCAGAAAATCACCTGAGAGCGCCCTGCTTGTGTGCCTGGATGGGAACAGCGTGGAAGAAACTTTCCATGTTACTAAAAGCATCCATAGAGCGTTCAGAAGGCGTTTTTAATCCAAATGTGTGTCTTCTTTGTTCCATAGATTAGGGAAATGAGGAGCCATCACAGATTTGAAAATATGAGTTGTTGGATCCCAACTATTGCTGAGGGTGCACTTCACACAATATACTGATGTATTTACAAGCAACAGTGAACATTTTTCTTCATGTTATTACAGGTCAAGGACTTTCTTGTGGATGAACTTCAGCAGGTACAAGTGGGCTGTGGTGTGGGTGGGCAGGGAAGTTGCATTTCTAGAGTAATATGGATATATCAACCTTCAAACAGGTGTTGTGATGAATGCAAGCTCACAAAACTTTATTAGATGTGCAAAGACATGACTCCACAGGGGTACATGGGACCAGAATTACTGTTCTAAAATTGAACACAAGCACCACAGAACAGGCTGCAGCACAAACTCCTGCCTTTCCTCTTGGGCTGCACACAATTACACAGACACATCATGACGAGCACAACAATTCCCGGGCACACATGGCTTTATGTCTCCATGAACTGAGCATGTCCACACAGAAAGCAACAGAGGCAGGAATAACTGGATGGGATAACCATGGCACTAAGGAATGGGATGGAGGAAATCTGCACGCTCTCACCCATCTCTCCATAAGGAATTTTCCCGTCCCTCCACACTCACCGATCCTCCTGGGCTAAGAGAGCCTTGCAGCCCACAGGGCCCTACCAGCTCTTCAGAAGCTCCAGGTGGGTTACACAGGCCCTGTGGTCCCCGAGGATCCCATCCCCAGCCCCGAGAGCGGCCCGGGCACGCGGCAGCCGCACGCCGCTGCCCCTCACCTGTGGGACACGCGGGCAGCCCGAGCAACCCCGGAAAGGGGCCGCCCAGCAGAGGGTCTCCATCCCCTGAGGGGAGGACACAGCCCATCCCTCAGGCATCGGAACCCCGTGTGGGGAAGGGGGATGTCCTGCCCTCACACAGCCGGCTGAACTGCGCTGAGCGGGCGGGAGTGCCCCTCTCTGAATGCCTTACCTGCCGGCTCCGGCCCCCCGGCCCCGGGAGAAGGCGGCCCGGCCGGAGGGGAAGGAGGGGGAGAGGCAGAGGCGGCGGCGGAGCTCAGCCCCTCCGGTGCTCCGCGGGCAAGATGGCGGCGGGGCGTGAGGGAGGGAGCGCGGGCGGGCGGGGCGGGCCCGAGGCGGTGACGCCCCCCCCCCTTCCCCCGCCGCGCTGAGGGGACACGGCGGGCGCCATCTTCCCCGTTATCCCGCCGGGCTGCTGGGGACCGGATCGGGTCTTGGAGTCACAAAACCTAAAAATTTTAGACTCATCGGTGTTAGAAGGGACATTCAGGATGATCCAGTCCGACCGTCAGCGCAGCAGTACCACGAAAACACCGCCCAGATGTGGATGCCTCTTCCAACACCTCCAGGGATGGTGACTCTGTCGCCTCCCTGGGTACCTATTCCAGTGCCTGACCACACGGACAATGAAAAGAATTTTTCTAATATCTAATCTGAATCACCCATGTGTCGGCTTAAGGCTATTTCCAAGACCAATCCCCTCCTCACTGCAACATCCTTTCAGGGAGTTGAAGAAAATGATAAAGGGCTCTTGAGCATCCTCCAGAGTAAACAAACCCAGCTCAGCCATTTTCAATACATTTTCTAGACCCATCATGAACCTTGTTGTCTTAAAAGTTTTTCAGATCTCAGTCCCCAATTGGGATGATGGGGGGGACCCCAACATCACAATTCAGCTGCTCCCCCCACCAAAATAAAATTACCCCGATGCAAAATCCATATGGAAAAACGCAGTGATGTCCACAGGGTGCTGTTATTTTGGAGCTCCCACATCTTCATCCCCACCAGAGAGAGCTGGAAGGGCTCTGGGCATCTCCATCACCGAGCTGGCCTTTGCCATCAGCAAAAAGAGGCATTTCTGCAAAGTAAATTAATAATAGAAACTATCAGTAGTCTCTCAGTTCCTTGTCAAAAGTGCACACGATTCATCCAGAGTCCTCTCAAGACTCTCCGTGCTGCATACATCGGTTAAACTGCACAAAGATTCTTCTGACATCTGAAATGAGACTCTTATTTCAGTCACCCTGTTTAAAAAGAAAAAAAAGAAAAAAGCTTTATCCCAAGACACCCATGACAGAACTGCTTTGAGGAAGTTGCAGTCATCCCACACAGACACACATCCCTCCCTTAAACACAAAACCCAAACACCATGTTTTTCCCCCAGACTGCGCAGTTTGAACCTGTTTTAAATTACACTGCTCAGCACGCCCAAGTTGAACAGCATATTATGGATCAGAATTCCAGCATTTAGCATAAAGCTACAAATCAGGTACTTTCTGCTGCAGTTTTTCTCACAAAAAGCAATTAAATTTGAACATTCCTGGACTGCAGGGTGCACTGGACCAAGGCTGATCATCCCATCCCAGCAGATATTTCTGTCCATGCTGACCTTAACATAAAAAGAGGAGGAAAAGCCACAGGCCAGCTCACCAAACATGCCTATAAAGAGACAACATTAAATTCATAGTTTGAAACCGTATTTCTGCCACTAAAAAAAGCGGCATTTTCCACTTTAAATAGTCACAGGCCAGTGTTTTCCTCAGTTTTCACATTTGCTTCTTGCATTCCAAGACTTTGTTGTCTCCTTTTTTGATTCTTTTTTTCTAGCAGAGTTGGAGCTGGGGAAGGAGAAGCCACTTAACACAGAGCCATGGAACAGATGTTGAGCAATCCACTTGCAGGCTCTCAAAGCCAGGACATCTGTCAGAAATGTGTGAGCAGAGAGGCCAGCAGCCTCTTAGATGCTGCAGTGATCCTCTGCCTTTCCTAAATCCTCTTCCAAATTACACTAAGGAGGAGTAAGGGAATAGTCCCATCCCTCGCCACCCCCACCATTCCCAGTCCACGTTTTTCTGCTTCCAGGCTGGTGCTTCCACACAGTTCATTCAGGATCATTGACCCAAGCAGGTTCTTTTTTTGTTTCAGGGCTTTCAGGACAAAAAGGAAGGGGGAGTGAGCTTTTTGTTGGCCTCTTCACAGAGCAGATTTCTCTTAGCATTGGTCTCCCTCACAGTATTCCACTACAGGCTGGTGTGACAGAGCAGTTTAGTGCAGAACAACCAGAAACAACACATGGTGAAGCACTGACCCATAATGCAATTAGCAGCCTTCCCCAGAAGCATTTTTCAATACTCCAGGGCCCTCAGAATTTGCTGACTGTTTGATTTGTGCTGCCCCAAATTCCTGACATTGCTTAAGCAAACCACAGGACCAGGAACTAAGCGGTCCTGTCTTCCAATCCTTTTTTTTATAAGGCTACTGCCTTTGTTTTCTTAGAGAATAAAAGATCAATTTTTTTCCCACCTCTGTCTTCCTGATCAGATGAACACCAGTTTAAGTCTCAGCTCCCAAGGGAGAGGGATTTGTTAATTTGACAAGCCTCTATCCAAACGCTAAGAGTTCAACAAACAGTTGCTCCAAGATGAGCACACAGATTTTATTTCATTTACAATGATTCAATTAGCAGCCATCTAAGGAATTCTGAACATTTGCTGGGTGTGAGCACAGTGGCTCACAGAGGTTTGTTGTTCTTTATCCAGATGCTACCCTGGCAAGCAGGGATGTGCAGAAAAACTCCCCCACACCACACCTAGTCAAGGTGAAGGGCACTGCTCATCCAGCACCGGGCTGGAGGACAGCCTGCATCCATTACCTGGGAGAAAATAAATGCTGCTGTCACCCCTGCTCCTGAGCTCCATCCATCACTGCTCAGCCAGGTTGGCTTTTGTTTATTTGTTTGTAGCTGCTTTTGTTTTAGGAAAAAAAAAAAAAACAAACCTTTTAAAGCATTAAAGCTCACCTACCAAATCAGGTGACAGTGAGAACTATCAGACAAGAAATGCTCTGAATTTATCCTGACAGAGCCCTGTGGATAGGTTTGGTCTCTCCCAATAAATAAAAGCATCCCAAAAACATCCTCTACATCCTCCTACACAGCCCCTCTGAGCCACAGAGAGGTTCTGCAGTACATAGAGCACAGACCAAAAGCCATCACCTCCCTGCTCCCCTGCCTTCAATTTTATTGCCTGGGGGACAACTGTGTCCAGTTTCCAGAAGATTCTGCCTTGGCACTACCCAGCTAGGAAGAACTAGAACTAGAACTCAAAGCAGCTATAAATGCATTTTGGAATTGATGGAAGGAGGTGTAATTTTATCACATCTTGGGAGGGATCTGGAAATAGCACTCCCCATGTCTCAGAAGCAAAGTGCTTTAATAAAGGTCCTGGAGCAGGGAGCACATCTTCTGTGCGTGCAGGGCTGTGGCAGTAGACAGCACTCATTGCTTTATCAAATATTACTGCTTGGCTGTCTGTGGGAAACTCATCTGTCACAGTCCTGTTTCCCCTGAGTCACAGAGCTCTGACTGAAGGACTCCCTGAGTTCAGGGTTTTTTTCCCTGTCTCCAGCTGCGCTCCCAGTTCCGGGTCAGTCTGTAATGTTTAACAGATCTGCATCAGCTCCAGCTCAGACACGGGGTTATCTCCAGCCAGCCTCCCAACAAGGAAACAAGAGCTTTGTGGGAATACCTGGAGTGTGACAGGTCCTGCACACACACACAGCTCAGAGTGAGGGTTTGGACAAACACTGTCTTGGAACAGAAATCAGCAGTGGTGCCTCTTGTGTGGTTTACAGATTCTCTCTGCACTGCTGTGCATGGGCAGCTCTGTCCTGCAGTCTGTGTAACATCCTGTTCGTGTCCATCACCTGATGTTTACACGTGTGGTTTGCCCTTTAGGCAGAAGTGGCTGCACTGCACAATGAAATATTGTCATTTTAGGAATTTGAGCAGCTACACAGTCCATGGCAGGCACTAATTAGTGCTCTGTTCCTCCTTGTCCTACTGACTGGGTCCCAGCATGATTTGCCTTTTGCCTCACTGTGCTGCAGCTCCTCTCCCAAGAGCAGACAGGCACCATGCCCTGTGCAGGCATTTAGTGAGCACAGCGAGGGCTTGACTTGGTCACTGTAGAGCAACTTCACAAATTGAAGCAGAATTCAGTGTATGAGAGCAGGTCCTGTGCTTTACATGCACAACTGCAGGGTATAAATAAAGATTTGGTACCAGCCTTGACCCATACAATAAAAAGGAGCTGGAAGAGGTGTAGGGAAGCAGCAAAGTGCAGCCAACAAAGAGAATCCTGTGTCCTCCCCAGTTTGGTTCAGACCAGGACCAGCCCCAGATCAGCAAGAACAGATTAATGCCCGTGCTGAAAATGGGACTCTCACCCAGCTGCTACAACAAAAAAAGGTTGAGCCTTACTCAGCCTACCCCCCTTACTGACACTATGACCAACATCTCCTTCACAGAGAAGATTTCTACCAGAACCTCTCCCTGTATTATTTCCTGCCTGATTTCAGCAAGCTCTGGAAGAGGTTCTGCTCTCAGACCTCTGTGCACTGCCTTTGATTTCATCAAACAAATCAATTCCCCAAGTTCAAGAGCACACTTAAAAATTTTACTCACCAGGAAAGTCTCACCAGAGGAGAGGTGTGGGGACTGTGAGGCTTCCCAGAAGCTTTTATTGTCTCATTAAGCTCTCCTTAATGAGAACTTCCTCACCTGCTGCAGTGTCCCTCCCATTCATTTGCATTCACTATCCTGCTGCTGGTACTTTCAAGACTGTCTTAGATCCCACTCGTTCCTCCTTCCTCATAACTATTCTGAGCCCAGTTTTTATCTCCCTGCTGTCATCCAGGTCCCAGGGAGAAAATTCTTTCTCCTCTTTTGTTACTGCTTGCCATGTCCTCCTTGGCTGGTTTCCTCCCTGACATCTCTGCAGCTTCTCCCAGCTCCAGAATCACCTGCAATAATCTGTCCTTCAAAGCAAGGCAGCAACAGCTGCTCCTGGCGAGATCCCTGACTTAAATTCTTTGCCAAAAACTTGCTTGTTCTCTCAGCTAAGGCTCCCCACGCACAGCCTGGACCCCACACACCCCGGTGGCTGTGCCCATCCCAGCCTGCTGTTTGTAGGAGCGGGGCTGTCGGATCGGCCCCTCTGCAGGACCAATCAGGCTTCACAGCAGCAGGGCAGCGGGTTCAGCACCTTTCTCAATGACTGCAAATACTGGGAGGTTCAGGCTGTTCAACTCATCCCGTGGCATCTAAAAGAGCCTTGACAGCAAAGCTGCGTCAGAGGGGGGCACAGCTGCCAAAACAGCCTCCTCAGATTGCCTGTTAGAAAGTATTTCCCCCCTTTTTTTTCATTCAGGCTTTTCTAGATAAGCATATGGCAAATGGAAACATCAGAGAGAATGAGCTGCCTCCTAGTTGGGAATGAAGGACTGACAATTATCCCTGTGATAATGAGATAGTCTGAACATGAGGGAACTCGATACAATGGGAGATTTATCTTGGAAGCAGTCCCTTGGCAGCCTGGCCTGCCTTGCTGTCAGCACGGTTTCCCATTGCACAAAGGGCAGGGATCAGACCCAGGATGACAAATCCATCTCCATCTCAAGCTCATCCTGCTCCGTTACCTATGGCTGGTAATTCCTTAGATCATCCAGACTCTCTGCTTCACTTAAATCACATTGTACCCACCTTGGATCTCCAGATGACCCAGAAAATTGCCTTCTTTCCCACCACAAACCAGGTCAACCTTCAAATCCTGACCTTCAAGGCTACCAGGGTTGAGGAGAGAGCCAAGACAGGAGTCCAAGGCCTTGGTCCAACACTCACAGAGACTCTTGTCACAAGGAATTATGTGGATTCTGCAAAAGATAAGGAAAACCAGAAAGAGCAAACGTGGGTCTGCACAACCTTGACGTGGCAATCGATGCTGTAGTTCACCACCAGGAGCAAGTAAACAGCCCCAGAGTTACGTGCTGCACAGCAAACATTGCAGTTTTATCTACATGACAGGCAGCAATTTGTGGCAAAGGTTAAATCTCTCTGTTCACTCAAGCTTGACATATGATGGTCGTGTTACATTCCCTGTTCTCAGTGGGTTTGTGCATGAATGTGAGGTTAAGTGCATGTGTTCCTTTAGGATCATGACCTTCATTCAATACTGCATGGCCCAGCAGGCCCATAATTAATCCCCAACATGCTCAGGTGACAGCTCTCACTCATAACATCATCCATGCAGAACGGTGAGGAACAGTGTAAATTCCTACAATCCGGCTGGGAGGCAGAGATTTTCCAGCCACCGGAGCAGGGAGGCTCCAAGGCAGATTTCTGGCAGGATGCACAGGACAATTGGTGAGTTGGACTAATTTACAGGTAAATTGGGTAGGGCAGGAGAGGGAGGTGTGATACAGACACTGCTCCCTCAGCTGCTGAGGATGGGCTGGGAGTGACAACAGCTCAGCGCTGTCATTCCCTGTTACGTGACCAACATTTTCTACTCACAAAAATGTAAGAGTTCCAGAGGCTTATGAAGCCTGTAAGAAAGTCCCCACCTTCTTCATCCTGGACAGTTTGCAAACATGAAGCTTGACCAGACTCAGCTCAGCCACTTGTTCTTTTTTCTCCTCCCAATCACTGGGAGGTTTTCAAACGTACCCAAAGGTCTGAAACCCAGCAATAAACCATAACGATCTGGCAATCACATTCATGTGCCCCAGGCAAAGTCCTCACACCCAGGTCATGTCCTGTCTTCCTCACTCATAGAGCTGCTGCTAATGCCAGTGGTTTGTTTCCAAATTCTAGATATTTAATCTTTTTATCTGCTTGTTCTGTTACCAAAGATGAACCTGCTCAGTCAGGTTGGATCAAGTGTTTTATCCCACAGGCAACACAACAGGCTGGGTATGTTTTACACAAGTTTATTGGGGGTTAATATTCATTCACCAACAGCACAAAGTATTGGATCTCCACTATTTAAGGGCTGGAAACATGTCAAACACAAACAGAGACAAGGATTGCTCAGAAATAGTTATGCTGTTCATCAAATCTGAGTAACAGCAGCATGACCACTGATTTGTCCTGCCTGAGGAGAGAAAAGATGAGTGTCTTACTATTCCATTCCCTGCAAAAATACAAACAGCCATTGCATTTAACCCTCTTTCTATAAAGGCTCCATAAACGAGTCAAAAGGCACAAGGAGTCAAATGCTGCTACTTTGACCCACCTTGCTGCAGCTCCAGAGAGTTCTTCCATTCCCACTGTGTGTTAAATCATAGCATGTTTGAGACACTACAAAACACAAAATCCCACCTTGCTAGCAAGTGCAACCCTCCACAGTCCCCAGTCCCATGATTTGAGCTCTGAAAAGAGGGAAATTGCAGAGAAAAGAATTGTCCTTTCCACAGCAGCACCTGCTCAGACCCTTGGGATCTCGACTTCGGAAGCAGACCTGGACTTGCGCCGGCTGCTCAGGCTGCCCAGGACCGACTCCTCGCTGAAGGCTCCTTCGAAGGCCGACAGGATGGACTGGCGAAACTTCTCCTTGAAATCCGGCCCCACAAACACGTACAGGATGGGGTTGATGCAGCTGTTGAAGAAAGCAAGGCTGGAAACCAAGGGGATCCCGATGTAAAGGGCCAGTTTCATCTCATGGCTGGAAGAGTTTTTGGATATTTCCAGCAAGGAGAAGACGTGATAGGGGAAATAACAGAGGAAAAAAGAGACTGTGACAGCAATGATGATTCTGTAGGGCTTTGCAGAGTTGGCCAGCTGCCTTCTTTTCAGCTTGACAGCCACAACGCTGTAGCAGATGAGGATCACCATGAAAGGGATGAGGAACCCACACAAGAATCTCGTGATGATCATGGCTTTGTGGCGCATCCTCCACAGCCTGCGCGTTGCCTCGGACGTGTAATCATCGGACAGCGCAAAATTATTGTAACAGCTGGTGACATTCCTGGAACTGACCACAGTGTCCCGAAAGACAAGATATGGGGAGCTGAGCAGGACAGCCAGGACCCAGGTCCCCAGTGCAATCCTGGCTGCCAGCTCTGGGCTCCTGTGGTTGTGAGACCAGACAGGAAAGGCCACGGAAACGCAGCGGTCAGCGCTGATGACCGTCAGGAGGAAGACGCTGGCAAACATGTTGAGGAAGGCAATGGTGCTGTTCAGCTTGCACAGGAGCTTCCCAAACGGCCAGTGGAAGCCCAGGGCAGTGTAGGCGATGCTGAGGGGCAGGAAAAAGGTAAAGATGAAGTCAGCTATGGCCAGGTTGAGGAACCAGATGGAATTCACCGTCTTCCTCATCTTGAAGCCTGCAATCCAAATGACGAGGCCGTTCCCTGTGACCCCCAGCAAACAGGCAGTGCTGTACACCACCATGGACAGGATGTGCATGGTCTTCTGGAGGCCAGAGTAGTAGTCATGGTCAGTGGCGTTGTCAGGCTGCTCCGTGGGGCAGCTGGCAGAGAAGAGGGAAGGGGAAGAAGAGGTGCTGTCCATCACTAGCAAGCCAAGACCTGAAATCACGACAGAGCTGTTATCTGCAGCCCAAGAGAGGTGAAAATCTCTGTGAGCAACTGTGCACAAAATGTGTATGAAAAGAGAGATTAGATAAATGAATATAAATTAATATAAAGTCCTTCTCTATAGCACATGCAGCTGCACCTCACACAAATCACCCTGAGTAGAGAAACCAATCCCAGTTTTGCTGTTGGTGTCAGCGTGTCAGAACAACACCTTCATCAACAGCCAACAGCAGCAAAACCATGGAAACCCAGATCCCCCCACAGTGGCAAATCCTTTTTGGATGACCAGCAACAAATTATGACAGCAAAAACTATCCAGTCTGGTAACAATGATGTTAACAGACTATTTCTTCACCAAGCCCCTTCCAGGAGGTGCAGAAGGACACCTGAGCTGTATCCAAGTGTAACCATAGGCCCTTTACCCACCTCCTACCCTCTGGTGAGCCCACCCTTCTCCTCATCTCTCTGCTGTTCATCCTGGCACTTGCCTTGGCAGATCCTGGCAAGACTCCCCGAGCTGTCCCTTGGCTGCTCTGCCAGAGTGGGTGGTCTCACCCTCCTGACTGACTCCCCTTGTGCTGCTCCTCTCCAGGGTGACTCACACTGCATCGCTCCATTTTCCAATGGCTTGGGATCACGAGAAATTAGTAGGATCATTTATTCCCTAATCTTCTTCCTCAATTTGTGGTGTGTTGATTTAACCCCTGAAGCCCCAGAGGGTGCAGGTTCCCTGGGGCTGGTTGGCTAAGCCCACCCACTAACTCAGATTTGATGAATGAAGAGAACATGGCCCCTCTCCTGCCTGTGCCATTCATCCTCTTGGCAGCTCTCCCTGCTGAGCACCCAGAAATCCCTCCAGGCACCGGGGTGTTCTGCCACGAGGGGGGACAGAGCCAGCTCTGCTCCCCACAACAGCAGCAACGAGCCCAACCTGTGCCACAGCCTGGCACGCCAGCTGTTGTGGAGACACGGTCTTGGGTGGAGGATTTTGGGGGTGCCTGGAAATGCACCCTGCCCGACGCAGAGTGTTGGGGTGTCCCATCCTTTGGCTCATGGGGGAAGTCGTGGGACAGTGGGAACACTGGAGGAGAAGCACGTGGGGGTGCACGGCAGGCAGGGCTGGAGCTGAGAGTGACGGCAGAGGGGTGACAACAGCGGGGTGACTGCAGAGGAGTGACTGAGGAGGGGTGACAGAGGAAGGGTGACAGAGGAAGGGTGACAGAGGAAGGGTGACAGAGGAGGGGTGACAGAGGAGGGCTGACAGCAGCGCGCCCCCCGCCCCTCCCGGCCCGGCCAAGGTCACCCGCGCCCGGGCGCCACGTGCGTGCCGCGCCGCCAGCCCCGCCCCCGGCGCGGGCCAATGGGAGGCGAGGAGGGGGCGGAGCGCGGTGCTGATTGGCTCAGGCGCTCCCCGCGCGGATTCCCCGCCGCCGGGCCCGGGGCGGAGCGCGGCGCTGATTGGTCAGGGCGCGGGGGGGCGGGGCCAGGCCGGGCTATGGTAGCGCGCGGGCTCCCGCGCGGTGCTGGAACCGGGAGCGGGTAAGGACCGGGACCGGGATCTGGACCGGGACCCGATCGGGGTGTGCAGCGTGGGGAGAGCAGGGCTGGGGCACGGCACGGCACGGCAGCACGGTGCGGGTGACAGCAGCCAGGCAGCGCCGGTTCCCGCCACCCGCGGCAGGGCAGCGGGGCGCGCCAGCAGGCGCTCGGGATGTGGGAGGTGATGGAGTCGGGGTACAGGGGGTGCAGAACTAGGTGGAGATAGAGCTTCGGGGGTGGGGTTCCCCAGGTGAGGTGCCAGGTGTCCATCATCAGAGGGGACATGGTGGGGGGTCTCATCCTGGCTGGGAATGGCAGCTCTGTCCTCCCTGAGCCAGAAGCAGTGAGTGTGAGTGCTGCAGGAACCTGTGCTGGGGGGACATGCAGGACCCAGGCATCCTGCTCAGAGCCAGAGCACTTCCCTTTGCAGCCCTTTGCCCAGCCCAGCCTCCCTTGGCACAAGGAAACCATGTGGGATTGCTTAATAACCTGCTCATGGCCCTTCACCCGTCCTTGTGGGGTTAATGAGTAAAAAGATGCTTTGTTTTCTGCCAAGGCAGCAACTGGGCTGTTACTCCTTCCCCAAGAGCAGCAGTGGCATCAACTGGAGCAGAGGGCTCCTGCCAGGCCTGGGCATCACCCATGCCATGGAACCAAGCAGAGGCAGAGCTGCTGCCTCTCAGGGCCTCTCAGCTCCACAAAATGCTTCAGTCAGGGTTTGGGGTGGGACTCTGACCTGCTGGGGTTTTGCCCAAGGGAAAGCAGCCAAAAGGTTTAAGCGTGCTGGATACCACAGTGTGTGTCAAAATTGAGATCTGTGGGTATGAGCACTTTACTACCCTTGAAATTTAACATCAGGCACTGCTGAGCTGGGCAGGGGGAGCTCAGGGAGGGGAGGTGATGGAAGAGTATCAGACATTATCAAAGAACTGTAGTTAACAAACTGATCTTAAATCAGCAGGGGAAGCCTGAGGGCTGTGTGTTCTTCACCCAAGAGCCCATGTCTGTTCTCAGGGAATACGTGGGATGGCAGCAGGCAGCTTGCAGGGAGATGTGGAAGCACCCAGCCCTGCTGCCATCCCACAGACTCTCTGCTCCCCTGGCAGGTGACCCAGACCCAGCAGCAGCACCATGGCGAACTCAACACAGGAACTCCCCAGTGCCGAGCTCTGGGCCTCCCATAACAAGATGGTGATGGAGCCACTGGACACCAATGACCCGGAGGTGAGAGCCCCTTCCTGGCTCCTGCCCAGCTGCTTCACTCACCCCCCAGCCAGCCATGGGGATACTGACCTTGTTGAGCCAGGGATGTGGCAGGGTCCAAGGCTGAGCTGCTGGAAGCCATCCACCCTCTGTGCCCTCTCTGTGTCTGGTTGGGATCAGCTGCACGAAAAAGGGATCGTGTCTCCATTCTCCAGCACCTTTCCAGGCCCCTCTCCAAGCCCTGTTTCTGTGGTGGAGCATCCACATCTCCATGCAGAGCCAGCATGGGTGAAGCCATTTCTCTCTTCTCCCAAAGGTCCACAGCATTATCAAGAAGGAGAAGCAGCGGCAGAAGTTGGGGCTGGAGTTAATTGCATCAGAGAACTTTGCGAGCCGAGCAGTCCTGGAGGCCCTGGGATCCTGCATGAACAACAAATACTCTGAGGGTTACCCAGGACAGAGGTATGGGGCGGGGGGCAAGGCCCACCAACCCAAACCCTCACAGGATGGGAGAGGAACCCCCCATCCTGCAGGACTCACCTCAGGGAAGGAAGCAATGTCCTTATGCTGGCAGCCAGGCTCTTCCAGGACAGGCTGTCACCTTCTCGGCCTCTGTCCTTGGCCACACACGGGACAGTCTCAGCAGGGTCACGTCTGCTGTGGCTGCACAAATGGGGCATCACCTCCATTTCTCCCCAGCTTGGTCAGAGGGACTGTTCTGAGTAATGAGTTTGGTTTTACCCCCTGCCCTGTCTTTACTGCAGGTACTATGGTGGGACAGAGTTTGTGGATGAGCTGGAGAGGCTGTGCCAGAAGCGAGCCCTGGAGGCCTACCGGCTGGACCCCCAGAAGTGGGGAGTCAATGTCCAGCCCTACTCAGGTACTGGGGTGCTCAGGAGAGCCAGGACAGTTGCCCAGGCCTCTGTGTGCCCCAGCATTCATAACCAGCCCAGTGTGCTCTCCCTGCAGGGTCACCTGCAAACTTTGCTGTGTACACGGCCCTGGTGGAGCCCCACGGCAGGATCATGGGGCTGGACCTGCCCGATGGTGGCCACCTCACCCACGGGTTCATGACGGACAAGAAGAAGATCTCTGCCACCTCTCTCTTCTTCGAGTCCATGCCCTACAAGGTACAGGATGCAGTTATAAGTGTTGGTGCCTCTTAAAGTTAAAAGTACTGGCACCAGGCTGCCAGCACGCCCTCCTGCAGGACAGCACTGCAGCTGATCTTCACCAAGCGAGTGGCTGAACCCTCCTCTTCCTCTCCCAGGTCAACCCCAAGACCGGTTACATCGACTATGACAAGCTGGAGGAGAATGCCCGGCTCTTCCACCCCAAGCTGATCATAGCAGGTAAGGATCACACCTGTACCAACCTCCCTGGTGGCTCAGCCTGGCTGGGGGTGGCTCCCTGAAGCCAGCAGCACCCCCATAAACCCATGGATGCTGCAGTGCCAGGAGGGAACTTCCAACACAACCAACCTGGAAGGAGTTTTGTGTACTGTCCACACTGCAAGCCTGCTCCTGGGGCTGTCCCAAGGTCCTGCACATCTGCTCCTGTCCCCTCCTGATCGCCTGTCCCCGCAGGTGTCAGCTGCTACTCGCGGAACCTGGACTACGCCCGCATGCGGAAGATCGCCGACGACAACGGCGCCTACCTGATGGCCGACATGGCGCACATCAGCGGGCTGGTGGCCGCCGGCGTGGTGCCCTCGCCCTTTGAGCACTGTGACATCGTCTCCACCACCACCCACAAGACCCTGCGGGGCTGCAGGGCCGGCATGATCTTCTACCGCAAAGGTGCCCGAGCTGCCTGGGGTGCCGGGAGGAACACTGCGAGTTAACGCTCCGAACTGGGAAAGAGGGAGGGCAGAAAGAGCCTGGGAGTGTCTGGGGAGCTTTCCCGGGTAATCCTGGCTCAGATTTGAAGAGGAACAACCACTCTGCCTGCTCTGAGTGGCCAGGGGGTGAAAGCAGCTTGTGGGAGAAGGGTGGTTGTGCTGCCTTGTGACCATGTCCTCCCTGACTCACAGGCACTCGCAGCGTGGACCCCAAGACAGGCAAGGAGACCCTCTACAACCTGGAGAGCCTCATCAACCAGGCAGTGTTCCCAGGGCTGCAGGGAGGCCCACACAACCACGCCATTGCAGGTATGCAGCCAGGCTGGCAGCCAGCTCCAGCATGGCACAGGGAGCTGGCAAAGGTGTCCTGGCTGGGCTCTGGCCCCCAGCAGCAGCACAGGAGGTTCCAGCTGCCCTGCAGGGCTCAGAGCCCGGGGACACTGTGGCAAAAGGCAGCTGGTTGATCCAGCATTGCTCAAGGAGTGACCAAGTCTGTCTTATCCTGTGTTTTGGCTCATGGCAATGCCACCAGCCTGGCTAGGGGAAAGGAAGAATCAGCCCATCAGTTTGTTTGGCTCCAGTATGGCTCCTTCTGGCACTGCCATTGTTGGTGGGAGCCCCCAAAACTGACCCTGGCCCACCTCTCTGCAGGGATCGCAGTGGCACTGCAGCAGGCCATGAGACCCGAGTTCAAGGCTTACCAGCAGCAGGTGGTGGCCAACTGCAAGGCACTCTCATCAGCACTGATGGAGATGGGCTACGACATTGTCACAGGTGAGGACACGTCTTGGCAGTGCTATGGGGCTGACCCTGGGCTCTGTTGACACAATTCTTCACCCCTTGTTAAATCTCAAGTCTTTTGCTGAAGTTTGCTGTGGGAGCAGCATTTCCCCAGGCCCACATTCCCACCAAACCCTCTCTTTATAGGGGGCTCTGACAACCACCTGATCCTGGTGGACCTGCGCAGCAGAGGCACCGACGGCGGCCGGGCCGAGCGCGTGCTGGAGCTCTGCTCCATCGCCTGCAACAAGAACACGTGCCCTGGTGAGGCATCCCACAAGCTCTGCCAGCTCTGGGAGCCAGGCTGAAATGCCAGGGGTGGTGTTTCAGTGCCAGGTTTGGTCACACTGTGTGCCCTGTGTGCAGGTGATGTCAGTGCCCTGCGCCCCAGCGGGCTCCGGTTCGGGACGCCGGCGCTCACCTCGCGCGGTTTTCGGCAGGACGATTTCCGCAAGGTGGCCCAGTTCATCCACAGAGGTGAGCCAGGGGCGTGTGGGGCCAGCACCAGCCTGGGCCAGGGTAACTCCTCCAGCTCAGGAGGCACCACCTGAGAGTTGTCCCCTCAGCTGGCAAGGGAGCATACCCCACAAATGAGGAATAACCATCCTACCTCCACATCTGTATGGGGGGAGGACACCTGGCCACAGCTGGGAACAGCCAAACTCTCCCCACTGCACAGGCAGTCCTTCTCACAGTTTTCTCCCAGCTGTCCAGCTTGTTCCCCAGGGCAGCAAGTCCCTCAGATGGGAGGGAAGGAGGGAGGGAGCAGGGCTGTGTCCCAGGGAGCAGCAGGGTGGGAGAGCCATGGCATGCAGCAGCTGCGAGGGATGACCAAGACATCTCCCCCCATCCTGGCAGGGATCGAGCTGGCTCTGCGTGTGCAGAAGGACATGAGCCCCAAGGCCACGCTGAAGGAATTCAAGGACAAACTGGAGGACCCAAAATACCGTGGGGAGCTGAAGGCACTGAGGGAGGAAGTAGAAGCCTTTGCAGCCACATTCCCGCTGCCAGGGCTGCCTGTCCTGTAAGGGGACACAGCCATGCCCGCTCCCACAGCTACAGGAGTACCCAGGACCGTGGCACACTCACAATCCCCAGCCTGACACACCCCAGTGCCTTCTCCCAGCATTTCCCTGTGGAACTGCAGCAGCAGCTCTTCCTTTGGCTCTTACTCACCTTTCCCCTCCCATGTGGGGCACAGGGACCCCCAGAAGCACAATTCCTGTGGGGACACCAGCCCTTCACCACTGTGTCACCACTGGGAACAAGCACCAGGTCACCCCTCACCTCGTGAGGAGCAGCAGATGATATTAGGCTGGTTTGTCCACATACCCTGGACACCCTGCCCATGGCAGGGTGAGGGACAGAGGCTCCAGCTGCACAAGAAACCTCACAGCCACTAAAATCCCCCTGGTTTCAGCCTCGAGGATTCTCCTTCATCCTCTGTGCCTTGCCACCTCCACAGGCTATGACAATGCCAAGCCTTGTCCTGAACGTCCCTCCTGGGATCACCATCCCATCCTTACCAGATCCTCCAGTATTTTCTCAGAGCCCTTGGCACAAAGCTTAGGTTGAACCATTTTTTAATAAGCACGGTAAAATTAAGAATTTAACCACAACGTATGACAAGAATTATAAGCTTTAAAAAATACGACCAATTTTTTTTTTCTTTTTTTTTTGTATTTCAAAAATATCTGAACCCAAATAAATATTTTTTTTTTTAAAAGTACATTTCTCAGACTAGTCATTTGGTGTTAACATCTGTTAAACTCTTGTGCAGTAACACTTACAGCACGACACTAAGACATGCTTCTTGGATTTCTCCCGGTCACACTCGCCCTAACTACTGACGCAAGCATTCGGTACGCACAGGCACACACACGGAACTCAACATGCAGGAATAGGATACAGTGCTTTTAAAATAAGATGAGAATTCATCACAGCCTCCTGGCAGACCTCAGAGGCAGCTCCAAGCCCAGCCCCATCCCCGTGCCAGCAGCTGTGCTGCCGGCAGGACTGGGTACCCTGCTTCTGCCTTCCAGTTCAATCGGCTCGGGGAGCAGTGGGTGGGGGGTTTGTGACCCCTCCAACATCGGGGTGCAGTTTGGTGCTCTGACATTGTGCTCTGGAGCCTGGGCAGCTCCCTGAATTCCCTCAGACCCTGTTACAGGAGCCTTCTCACTGTGCTGCTGCTACAAGCCCTGGGTCTTGCCCAGCTCCCAGAATCTGCAGCGTGGGCTGGCCCCCAGCACCAGACACGGGGGCTTGGGACCCTCACACTCAATAAAACCCAAAAAACACGTTCAATAAAACCCAAAGTACTGGCCTGGTGGAGCCATCAGCTCTCAGCCCTGGAGTGCCTCTCCCACCACGGTGAATATTGCTAGAGTACAGACAGCTCCTCCCTGCCGAGGCAAGGCAGATGTGGAGCTGCTCAGAAGTGATTGCTATCAGATGAAAGGAAATCTTAGCACTGTTCTCTGAGAAATGAAACCTTTGTAGGGTTAAGATCGCCTACAGCTATGGCTGACCCTCCTGGGGTGGGAGCTGGAAGCGGAGGGTTAGTGGAGAGCAGAGCAGGAGCTCTCAGAGCAGCTGGGAAGAGCAGGAGGGGGAATCGGGAGCTCTCCCTCCTGGCCGGGGAGGGAGATGAATTCTGCTCTGATGAATTCTCGGTCAGGTCCAACACCTCCAGTCCCTGGCAGCGGGGGAGGAGCCAGCGTGGCCGTGCGGGAGCGGGAACATGCTGGGCTGGCAGCACTCACAGAAGCAGGGTCGGCCATGCAGGGCTCTGGCAGCTGAAAGGCTGGTGAGGATGGCACTGCCCCTGCCAGGAACCCGCCCTGCTCCTCCTGGAAGGATGGCTCAGGCAAGACAACGACACACGTGCCAGGACTCATGGCAGGAGCTATCAGTGCAAAGGTTGTGGCTTGTTGTCTGTGAGTATCAGAAACTGGTGAGGTACCACACCAGAGATGGGGGAAAGTCCTAAAGTGCCAATACAGGGATCTGTACTGTACATCAGCAGAAGAACAGAGACAGAGGAATTACAGAGGACAGAGGAATTCAGCTCCCAAACACCAGCTGTGCTTGGAATCCCCCCAGTTTCTGCCACCACAAGCAGAGAGTGCTCCAAGCTCTCTGAGGTGCCACAGCTCGGTGTTAACTACCCCTTTCCAGTCCAAGTTCAGAGGTTACACTGCTGAGAGGAGGAAAAGCACTCCAGGGCGTGTTTCTCCACAGCTCCCAGCTGCAGATAATCCCAGAGATCCCTTGGGAATCGGGTGATGTTGCAGCCAAGCCCCCGGGGCATCCTCCCCATTCAGAGCTGCTGTGTGGCAGAGAGGTGAGCAGGTCAGACAGGTGGTAGTGCAAGTATTGCTCAACACGGCCTTGAATATCAGACACTACAGGCTGGACAGAGGGAGCAAGAAGTGAGTTATTTAGCAATTTATGAGCACAGCTGAACACCACAGGTCGAGATCACTGTGACTAAGATGAGCCACCACGAATCATCTCTCCCACTCCGTGCGGGAGGAAGATATGAGTGAGTCAGCAGGAAAAAAGTCTGTCCCTCCCTCCCTCCTTAAACCCAAACAGCACTAGGTTATTTTTCAGTGTGAAACAAGCTCCTGTTTTGAGCACTGCTCCAGAGCAGGATGCTGGGAGCTTTTATCTGCCTGGTGTCACCTGCATTACTCATCTACTGAGACGCCCCTTCCCCCAGGGAATCTCACCTCAGCTTTACTGGGGAAGTTTGGTGTGCATGAATCAACCAGGGGGCACCTTGAGTCACTTCAGGAAGCAAACACAGAGGCCTTTCACCAGCAGACTCAGTTCACATGAGACAAGAGGGCACAGGTAGGACAGGAAAAGGCTTTTAACATGCTCTAAAGGTGAGCAGCCCCAGAGAGACACTGCTCACCTTCAGCAAAGGCCACACCACACTGCTTCCAACCACGACCTCTAAACACCATCACAAGCAACCCCTGACCCAGGAAATCCACAAGGCCAACTTGGCTGAGCCACCACAAACAGCAACAACCTTAAAAACAACTTTTCTGCCCTGTGGATTTATATCCCAGAGAGCCCTTTCCAGGAGAGAGGAGGAGGTGGCACAATCCTGAGGCACAGATGCTGGTGCAAAATGACAGCCTCCCCAGGGAGCCTCCCTGTCTCCAGGACATGGTTTTGGAGGAGTGAAGGTCTCACAGCAAGTCTCAGTGGGGTCTAAGCCATGCTGGGGAACCCCAGGCTGTACACAGAAAATTCCCAGGCTCAGAAAGAAGATCACACTCCTCTCCAAAGCTGCCTCACATTATCACCATAAACAAAAGTTTAAAAAAAAAACCAACAAACCAAAGTACAGATCAGTTCTTGTACGATCTTAGCTTTTCTCACCCCATAATCAGCATTAAAAATAATTAAAACCAAGATTAGCTTTCCTAGCAAGACTTTTCTTACTTTAGAAGTACCTTGGGAGCTGCTGCTGCCACATAGCACCGGGCAGAGCAGCCCAGGCCCAGCATCACCTGCAAGACTCCAGAGGGAAGCTCTGTGCCCAGGCACAAAGCTTTCAGCACTGACAGGAACAATCCAGGAGTGTCACCACGTTGGTGGTACATCCTTTATGGCACAGAAGCTTTGAAAAGAAAAGTTGTCAGTACCCAGGCTCAGAGAGCAGCAGTTCTGCCCCATCCAGAGCCACCCAGGAGCCCTGGGAGAGGTAGTCAGGACACGACAATGGCTCAGCCAGGAGCAGCACACAGCGATGCCCAGCCCTGTGTTATCACAAAGTACAAATGCCAACTCCCCAACGAAAAATAAAATTAAAAAAAATGATGGATAGAACACAGAATCCAGCACATTCATCCCCAATCTCTCCTGAGCACTTGTACCTCACCAGCCTGTGGTAACAGCCTGCTGTCTCACAGCGTGGCTTCCTGCTGAATCACATTGCTTACCCATTACAAAATGCACCTAAAAAGAGAGCCCTCACCCTCCTTCAGTTCCCTTCTGTCTTTAAAAAGCCACCTCACACACTCTGAGGATTCCCAGTCTCCCTCCAGCCTGCTCAGCTTGCCCAGCAAATGGGACATGACAGATGAACAAGGCACAGTGCTCTACATTCACAGCGGCCGGCGCCTCGGGCTCGCAGCCTTAGGGAGTGCTTCCACCTTCCTGGAGTGAACAAAGCTGGGAGAAACTGGGAAACCCCTTCTGGAGAGAAGCATGTGTGCCTCTGCTGTGCTCCCACTCACCCAGGAACAACCTGGGAAGTGCCCAGAAACTCAGGAAGTGCAGGAAGGGACGCCAAGCACTGTGGCTGTGCACAGACCTGTGAACTGCTGCCCTGCCAGGGGGCTCTGAGCTACACTCACAGGACAGACACATCAGTGGACACAAAACTTCACATGGCCTTTACACCTCCAGTCACAGCCCTGGCTCTGTGGAAGGGACTGCCAGTGCTCAGGGTTCTGGCAGGAGCGTGCAGGACACTGTGCTCTATGGGGGGCTGCACACTTGTCAGTACTGACCCCTGAGTACTGACCCCACCTCCCCTCATGCCATGACCCCTCTGGGATGCTGCCATGACCCACTTCAACGATGGTTTATGTGATGGAACATCTACACTTTTGGCTAGAGGGAACAGCCAGAAATCTGCTCCTGCAGACCTGGATTTCTGCAGAGCAGAGACACCAACACCTCAGCCCCTCCCCAGCGTGTGAGAGCTACTGCAGACAGCGGCAATGTCAAGCACGGATGAGCTCTGTCAGACCCCGAGCACACAGCCTGTGCAAGGCTAGATTTTGTACAAAAAGCTGGGAACATAGTCAAATCTGAGCAGGGGGTTCCCCTCCTGCCCCGGTTCCTGAATGTAGTGCAGCTTCAGCAGCTCAGCCAAGTACTGCACGATTTTGACATCTTCATTAGCAAGGCCCAGCTGAAGCTTTAGGAAGTTCATCCTGCGATTCACGACGGATTCCTCCGGTTCCCTTTCGCTGATGGGAAGGTGCAAATGATGGCAGAAGGTGAAGAGGAAGGCTTTAGAGCACAGCTGGGTGAGGATGCTTTGGACGTGCATGTAGTAGGTGCTGCCACGCTTGATCTGCGTGCGGTGGTCGGCCAGCCGGGCCACCACGGTGCCCTTGTAGAGGGGACAGCGCAGGGTCTTGCTGTCGGCGTCCAGGATGCTCAGGTAGCGGCTGTAGCGGCTCAGGGCGTGCAGCACGTTCACCCCGGCAGGGGACGCTGCCCTGGAACAGCAAGAGAGAGGTCAGGGCTGGAGGTGAGCTGAGCTGAGCAGCAGGGTGTGTCCGTGCCCTGTATCCTGTGGAGTTCCCCTCTAGCTGAGCTGGTGCGGGAGATGTGTGGGTGAATAAAGCCTAGCCGGGGGACAGATTGGCTCTCCAATCTGCCAGAGCCCAAAGAAACCTCGATTCCCTGGATCCCCACATGCCCTGATCTGTACTGTGCATGCTGCAGCATAAACCACCACATTTCAGGTCAGCTTCCTCCCTCAATGACGTGGAGAGGGAGTGACTGGACATCTCTGGTGAACAGACACATCTTACAGCAGCTGGAAGCTTCTCGATGTGACTCAGAAACCCAAAGCAGCCCCCACTTTCCAAGAGCTCCACATTTCCCCCAAACTGCTTTGAGAGGTGGTCGAAGCCCTGAGTGGAGCAGAACCTTCTGAATTTCCTAAAAGACAGAACCATCCTTAACCCACAACATTCCGTGGCTGAGCCTGGTATTTGTCACTCAGCTGCAAACCAACGGCATGCTCACAACGATACAATTACCCACCAAGCTTAACCTGATGTCATTGAAATGCAAATTACAAACCTACACAAACCCTTCAGCTCCTCCATTCTCTGTGGAGACACTCACTGGGCTGAGATACAGCTCCCAGCCTCAAACTGGAGCCTTAACTGGTGTGGGGGCTGTCCCTGTGCCCAGGCATCACCTGGCCTTAGGAGACATAGAATCCTTACTGGAATAAATAGCTCAGCCTCTAAATTCCTTCCCAGAGTCCTCCTACAAATGGTTTGTGGAGAGCACCCACATTAAAATGAACACTTAATTAACATTCCACGGAGGAGAGCTGAAATGACTGACACATATTACAGGCAGTTCTTAAATAAAGATTTCTGTTTATAAAAATTGCATCTAACCACAAACACTGAGCAACGAGTAAACACTTGGGGTTTTTAAAAACCTCACTGACAGACAGAGAGCTTGAGAGCAGCTGTTGGCAGAGCTGTCATCCTGCCTCACAAGCGTAGAAATGAGAGCAAACTCACAGTTTGGGATAATTTCACCATCCACATCCCCCAGCAATACAATGCTCTGCAGCTCAGAAAGCAGGTTCCTGGGTTTTAATTTCCCTGCTGTTTACAAACACTCCTGCAGGAGCTGTTCCAGCCCAGCTCTGAGCACTGTCTGTCACTCTGACTCATGTTTTCCACACTGGTGACAGCAATGGTCATTCCCTGCCATACCTGCACCCAAAGCACATCCTGGAACACACAAAAGATCCTTTTCATAACATCAACAAGGGCAGGGCCCTTGAGCTGAGCAAACACTCTTTGCTAATACGAGCTGTGAAGCCACAGTTCAGGACTGGATGTTGGGAAGGGGCACTTGTTTTTGGGACAGTTCTCACCCCAAGCAGAGGTTTCTTACAATCCCAACACTGCTCTTGCACATCTCCAGGGGCCTTTCTTCACCAGCCCACACCGAGGTGCTGCATTCCAATTCTGACCTACAGATCTCATCACCTCTTCAACTGGCTCCACAAGAAAAAAACCTTCCCTCCAGCACAGCACCATTTACCCTAAAATTCCAGCTAGAAACGTGAGAAAAGTTCCTGCAGGAGATGGCAAAGCAGAAAATACAAGGGACTCCAGGAACACTTGTGTCAGATCATCCAGGAACTCAGCAGGACTCAGGAGTTTGTTCTCTGCTTTGCCAGGCAAAAACTTCCTGGCCAAGTAACTCACCTGAGTCAGGCAGCAAGGGCCCAGCAGATATTTTAAACATTTACTCTGCAGTGAGGCTGGATACAGAGAGACAAGTCTACTCCTCTTCCAAAATAAATCATGCCAGCTGTGTTGGTAATTATGAAACTTCCCCTGCACACCCATTGCCCTCTCAGATGAAACTCTTACCACACACCTCAACCCTATTAAAGCAACCAGACCCTTGCATTTACCTCTGGAGTCCAATCAACTTCCACTTCTGGAAATCCACCAAGTGCAGAGCGGAGGTGACCCAGTGCTTCACGGGCTTGGCGTGCACGCCGCAGTTGGGCACGAAGATGGAGAGCGCCGTCACGAGCTTCTTGACCATGGCCTCATCCTCCCCCAGCACGACCAGGGTCCTCCCGCTGAGCAGGGAGTAGATGGCGGGGTGGGCAAAGGGGTACTGGCGGATGAAGCGCAGCGCGTTCTGCCCTGCCCTCTTCCTGTGCCTCTCCCCGGCCGCGCAGCCCAGGTGGGCGGGAGAGGGGGTCCTGTCGGAGCACGTGGAGGCAGCGCTGCTGATGTAGCTGGTGGAGTCCGAGCACTCGTCCAGGCTGCTCTTACTCACCTCCCTGCTGCCTGTCAGGTAGCGTGAGTCGAGCTCGTAGGGCAGGAGCCCCCCTGAGAGGCCGTCGTGGGAGGGGAAGCCCCCGCGCAGCCCCGGCTCTGCCGGCCGGTACGGCTGCGGGGGGATCCGCACCACGCCGTCCTCCTCGCACGGCTTCTGCGCCAGCTCGGCCAAGGGCTCCAGGAAGTTGGGGCTCTCCTTCCCGATACAACAGGCAGCATCCACCTGCACTAAGCTTTCCTGCTTTGAGATGTCGTCCTGCCCGTCATCGACGGCGGGGTTCAGTCTGGGGGTGAAGCGAAGGCCTCCCTCGTCGTCATCCACGTAGGG
Organism: Catharus ustulatus; assembly: GCF_009819885.2. Taxonomy (NCBI): domain Eukaryota; kingdom Metazoa; phylum Chordata; class Aves; order Passeriformes; family Turdidae; genus Catharus; species Catharus ustulatus. The sequence goes on along the minus strand of NC_046236.1, from coordinate 14,384,455 downwards.
CTCCTCGTTAATGGCACTTGGGTAGCTCGCTTTGAAATCCTCGGGGATGAGGGACTCGGAGGGACACGTGCTGAGCACCTCGATGCTGTCCTCGCTGACCGTGCGCCGGCTGCCCACCTTGCTGCGGCCCGCCTGGGGGCTGGGGATAACGGGCAGGCTGGCCTGGCTCTCTGATTTTGTCAGTCCAGTTCCTGACTTCTCCGTTCCCAGCACCTCGATGCTCTCCCCGCTGCTGATGCTGCCTTTGATATCTGCGTCCAGGTAGTCCAGGTTCTCCTGGTGCTCAGACATTACTGACTCAGACATCTTGGGTTCTTCAGAGTCCTCCATTTCCTGCTCCATCTTGATGGGCACACACTCCACACTGGACTTGTATGAGCCCAGGCTGATGACAACTGTAGGAGCAAAGGATTCTTCTGAACACTTTTCATCTACGGGACCTTGGCCGAGCTCCTGGCAGCCTCTGTACTGTTTCTCAGGAGGTTTTTCATCCAGAAAAGACACATCCTCAAAGAGGAAGTTGGTGACACTCTGTTGCTTTAGGAGAGCCCGGCTGATCTGCTCTGTCAGGAGGTAACACACATCACCTCGAAAAGTCCTCTCAATATGGTGCAACTGGTCAAGGGTCTGGGTGAAAAAATAAACATCACAGAGTTCCTCCAGTGTCTTCAGCTTCTTGTCAAAGCACTTGGCAGACTTGGCCTTGATGAGTTTGGGGGTGTAGGATGGCACGTGGGTGTAAAGATGAGTTTCTCCAGGCTCAGAGGCAGTCGGGTCCTGATCGCTGCCCACGTCAGCCCGCTCCAGGGCACACTCTGGCTCGTAGGGATGGAATTCAGAGTCCTTCAGCTTCCTGTAGGGATACGACCGGATTTGCCTCAGCAGGTCTTGGTGCTCGATGATTGACTTTTCCACACTGGCCAGCTCGTTGGCCTTCTCAATAGCCTGGGTTGTGTAATACCCCTTGTCGTTGGCTTTCTTCTGTTGCTCAGTCTCGTTGTGCAGGACGGTCCTGGTGTAGTCAAGATCTTTCAGTTTCTTTTCCAGCTCGTTGGCAAAAGCTTTCCGGTTCCCCGTCTTCAGGCATTCGGAGGCTTTGGAGAACTCGGTGGAGAGTTCCTGAAACTGCTGCATGATTTTGTGCTCGTCAGCAGAAATATAGGCCATGCAGAAGGGCCTCACAAAGCCCCTGGCTTCCAGGTCATACAGGGTCAAGTGGTGCACGTAGGCAAAGGCTCCTTCCTTGGAGTCCCCCAGCACCACCTTGGAGTCCTCCACAAAGTTCAGCTTCGGGTAGGCAGAGCCGGGAGGGTGCCCCACGAAGGATGCCTGGTAATCCACAGACATGATCCGCAGGGAAAAATAATTGAGATCGAAGGTGCCCGACACTTTGGCGTCATCGGGGATGGTCAGGAGGGGCTGGGGCCCCACTTGCTCCGAGAACTCGGAGATGAGGATGAAGTCCCGGGTGAACTTGGAGCCAGCGACCTTGGCCCAGGGGTTGGCGCCCTGGCCGGCGAAGGGGAACAGCGGCACCGAGTACTCCTCGGGCAGGGGAGGCTCGCGGTACAGATCATCCTCCAGCTCCTCCTCCCTGGTGAAGGCCACCACATCAGGGGCGCTGATCATATTTCCCGCAGGACGGGACCGACATGGAGCAGCGACGCGCCCCCGGTCCCCCCGCCACCGCCGGGCCCCGCGGGAGGCACCGGCGCAGCCCCGGCCCGGCCCCGCCGCAGCCGCAGCCCCGTGTCCCCCTCACGCCGCCGCCATGGCCGGAGCCGCCGCCTCCTCACGGCCCCGCAGCCATCTTGGAGTCACATGACGCGCGGCCTCCGACCCCGCCGGCAGGAAGCGACGCCGAGTCCTCCTCCTCTTCCTCAGCTGGAGTTGTTTATTTTCACCGTCGTCGCCCTTTGTCGTTACCGACCCCGGGACGGGCCCAGCGGCGATGGGAAAGGGGGAAAAGCGAGGCGGAGCGGCGGCGGGAGGGGACACTTAGGGGCACCGCGGGGCATCTCGGGAGTTGTAGTTCCGTGCCGCCGCCGCGGCTGCGCTTTACGGCAGGACGTGACGGTGAGGGGGAGCGACAGCGGAGCGCGGGAGATCTGGGAGGTGAGGGGGGACCGGGGGGACAACGGCGAAAGGAACGGCAAGGGTCTGCCCTGGGGAAGGGACAGCCCGAGGTGGGATGAGATCCGAGTAGGGGACAGCTCCAGGGGGGATATGGAGTGGCGAGGGGCCTGGTCTGCCCTGGGGAAGGGCCAGGGGGAGGGGGATGAGCTCCGGGTAAGGGACAGCCCGAGGGGGATCAGGGGTGGTGAGGGGCCGTGAGGGCAGGAGAGGGCCGAGGCTCCCCCTCACAGCTGTATCTGGAACAGGGTGACGCCTTCTCCATCCCCGTGCGGCGCCGAGGCGCTGTCCTGACCCTCCCGCGGTGACACCAGCGGTGACACCAGCGGTGACACTCCGATCTCCCCGGCCCCGGGACGCGGAGCAGCAGCAGCATGGCCCGGCCTCACCGCCTGTGATGAACCTCTACGTGCGGCTGTTCACCAGGGGCACCATGCTGCCCCAGCCCTGGCGCTTCTTCTCGCGGGCCGCGGAGGACTTGGCGCTGCAGAGGATCCGCAAGGTGCTGTGCGTGGCGGAGAAGAACGATGCTGCCCGAGGGATCGCTGAGCTGCTCTCCAACAGCAGGATGCGGAGGGTAGGAACACCCCACCCACATCGTGCTGCTCCCTGGTGCACCGAGACAGGGCTGGCTTAGCTGGCTGGGGAGGGTCCGTGTGGTGTGTGGCAGCCGGCATTATCAGCATTATCAGCATTGTCAGCAGAGCTTGGTGTGGATGCTTCATATCAGCACACTTGGCACTGTGTCCCTGGACACAGTTTTTGTCCGTGAACACATAAGAATGGCTTTGTTCTGTGGACAGACACCATTTGCCCAAATGTATTTGGGGGTCTCAGGTCCCTGTGGTTTAAGTCCAGTGGGAACTCGGCTCTCCCTGTCCAGGCTGCCTTCCCCAGGCACTGAGCTGCATGGTGAGGGCTCCCTGGGTCATTCCTGGATTAGCAGTGTATGACAAGGGCTTCAGAAACTCTCACCGTCCATTGGCATGCAGCTCCCTGTCTAAAAACACCACTCCTGCATCAGCAAGTGTCAGGGGTTTACTGGAGATCACCAAATAAAGCAAAAACAGGCTGTGGTTTGAGAAGAAAAGTTCAAAGATTTCTACTCTCTGCTGCTCTGGTAACAGTTTGCATAATCACCAAACAAAGGAATTTCCAAACTAAGGTGCTACTAGACCAGAATCAGAGAATCACTGAGGTTGAAAAAGACCTCTAAGATTATTGAGTCCAACTTATGATCCCCACCTTGGCACCCACACCAGTCCACATCCAGATGTTCCTTGAACACTTCCAGAGGTGGTGACTCCACCAATGCTTGATAACCCTTTCCATGAAGAAATTCTTCCTGAAGTCCAGTCTAAACCTTCCCTGGCACAGCCTGAGAGTGTTTCCTCTCATCTTGTCACCTGGGAAAAGATGCTGACCCCCACGTGGCTCCACCCTCCTTTATTTGAATAAAAGGTGTTATTGAGAACCTGGGCACTGATAGTTCCAACCAAGACATCATCCTGCTTCTGTAAAAAATAAAACAGGAAATACACAATCTAAAAACTTCCATGAGTCCCAGTTAGGTGGGAGGTAGCCTTGGGGACACTCCTTGTCACTTGGAACAAGACAAGAGTTTGTTAGGAGTTTCTGAGCACTGGCCAGCCCCATTAAATAAATCATTTGCTCATTATTCGTGGGGAGATAACCCTGGAACCACCTACAGGAATGGTTTACAATCCTCTTACCTTGGAAATCACCATTTCAGTGTCTCCATAAATGATACAGGAGATTTCCATCCCCTTGCTGCAATTCCCATTAGCTCCAGTACCTGGTTTTCCTTTGCCATGTGCCTCTTGTGCTCCATCACAGTCTGGACAAAGCAAGGCAGGATGAATTTGTTTCCTGTTAAAAAATTGAATTTAAAAAAAAAAAAGAATTTGTGTTCTGTTAAAAGCCAGAAACTCAGGAATTCTCCTTTTCCTTCCAGAGAGAAGGGTTTTCTAAGTTCAACAAGATCTATGAATATGACTACCAGATGTTTGGCCAGGTAAGAGTTTTCTCTCAATCTGTTGCTGGATTAATGAAGTACAAATACTAATTAATAAAAGCCATTTGTCAGGAGTTACAAAACACAGCTCCAGCCATGGGGATGTTCTGCCCAAAGATGAGGAAAAGTCAGATGTTGTTTTCTTGGCTCAACCACCTGTTTTGTTGCTCTCTTTCAATTTTCTGGTTTTATGTCAGTCAAAAATATGTTGCTGTTTAGAATTGGGAGCTTCCTAAAAATATTGAGGACAAGGCCATGGATAGAGCTTGTTATGATGTATTAGTTTTGGTTTCCCCAGCCCTGGAAGTGTCCAAGGCCAGGTTGGATGGGGCTTGGAGCAATGTGGGACGGTGGAAGGTGTCCCTGTCCTTGGCAGGGGGTGGCACTGGATGGGCTTTAAGTTCCCTCCTAACCCAGAACATTCAGGGATTAACAGGAGAAAGGTGTCACTAATCTTGTAAATTGAGAGCTAAGGGGAGATTTTGGGGAGTGATGGCCACTAATTTCCTTGCTTTATCTCTTGCAGAAAGTTACCATGGTGATGACATCCGTGTCAGGACATTTACTGGCTCTTGATTTTATGATGCCATTTCGCAAATGGTTGGTACCTCGTGCTCCTGTCACCTCCTGCCCCTCACAGGAGGGGCTGTCACCTCCTGCTCTCATCCTTGACACTGCAGGCACCTCCTTGACACATCCTTGGGACACTGCAAGCTCAAAGACAAAGGGGCAGGAAGGGATTCTGACTCACAGCAGGGTGATGAGTTCCAAATTTTATAGAAAATAGCCAAAATATTGTTTCAAATTTCTGTCTTCAGAGTGCTAAAACCCCCTGAAGACATAATACTGATTAAAATACATCAAGGCAGGCACAGGAAATTAAACTGATTCCAGAATGGGATGGTTTTGTGTCCTTTGTTCAGCTGGGAGCTGTTCTGGGGAGCAAGGTGCTTTCTCTGCCTTACCTCCTTCTGTATTCTGGGCTTCAAATGTTGCCTTCCAGATTTGCTGTTTTCTCTGGCTGTTTTTTCATTCTGTTGCTTTTAAATGTTACTGAGCATTTCATGTGAACTCTCTGTTGTCTGAAACAAGGCCTGTAATAAAATACATTAATTCCAATACTTAGGCAGCACCAGTTGGTGTCTCACAAATGGTGTTTTAGTTTATGTGATGCACACACACATTTCTCCTCTGTTTTCCAGGCATAGCTGCAACCCTTTAGCTCTTTTTGATGCTGAAATTGAGAAGTATTGCCCTGAAAATTACCTGGATATCAAGGTACATCATGGTTAAGATTTTGAAACAGCTCAGGGGTTCAACAAGTACTGTTCCAGACAGAGGGAGGATCTTACCTTTGTCCTTAACATCCAAATTTCCTAGGACTGTATATGCTGTTCATTTGTGACACTGAAACTCTTGTAGTGCAGTGGAGGAACAGCTAAAAATAGAAATGTTTTTCTCCAACAAGGTGGAATTGATGATTGTGTCTCAGTTTTACAGAAAAAGACATTTTTAGAAAACAGATTGTGGTACAACCTGCTCCAAGCCAAAGTTTTTAACAGAATTAGATGTAAATAAATGACTCAATTCTTTTGAAAGCTGCCTGATCTCCTGAGACACACAATTACAAAATGTTATTGCAACAACCCATCTCCATGGATACACATTGCATTTCGTGTTCAGTGAGTCATTCTGAAATGAAATGACAGAGCAAGTGGCCTGGAATGTTCTCCCTGTGTTGTTTTTCTCCTCTCAGAGAACCCTTGAACGAGAAATCCAGCAGTGCCAAGCCCTGGTGATCTGGACTGACTGTGATCGAGAAGGAGAGAACATTGGCTTTGAGATCATCCACGTGTGCAAAGCTGGTGTGTAGAGCATCTTCATCAGTCTGAGTTCCATTAATGCTGTAACAACTCCTTTAGCAGAGGCAAATTCTCAAATTTTATTTTGTCCAGGTTAAATGCTAATAAACTAATAAACTAATTCTAATAAATATGTGACTGTGAGAGACCTGAAGTGCATCCAGCTGTTGAAAAGCTGTAGAATCAGTTGAGAGCATGCTCTCTCAATAGCTGTTTATTAGCTGCTCCTTTCCATTGGTGTTTGAATCACTCTGATTTCTCTTGTGGCAGTGAAGCCAAACCTGCAGGTTTTCCGAGCGCGGTTCTCTGAGATCACCCTCCATGCTGTCAGATCAGCCTGTGAGAACCTCACCCAGCCCGACCAGAAAACCAGCGACGCCGTGGACGTCAGGCAGGAGCTGGACCTCAGGATAGGCACGTAAACATCTGTTACTGTCACCTCAACTCGAGGCAAATGTCCTCTGTAGTGTCATAAACCTGATTTTTAGATCAGATATGATTAAATGATACCTTGTGTTTTACTGGAAATGTGCTCTTTGAATCAGAATATCATCAACTCCCAACCTGTGACTCATCCCCTCCTTGTAAACCAGACCAGAGCACTGAATGCCACATCCAGTTGTTTCTTGAACATCTCCAGGGATGGTGACTCCACCACCTCCCTGGGCAGTCCATTCCAATGTTTAAAAGCCTCTTCTGTGAAGAAATTCCTCTTGAAAACAGCAAATTTCTCCTTGAAGTAAATATTAAATTTATAGCTTATGCAGCACTGACAAACTTCTTCAACTGAGTATTAAACAGAGTAAAATTAACGCTCAGAATATTGAAAAAAGTGCTGTGATTATCATTCCACATTATTGTATTCAGTTGTGGTGCCCATTTTGTTTCCTCAGGTGCTGCCTTCACCAGATTCCAGACTCTGAGGCTGCGGAAGATCTTCCCTGATGTTTTAGCAGATCAGCTCATCAGCTATGGCAGCTGCCAGTTCCCCACACTGGGATTTGTAGTTGAACGCTTTAAAGCCATCCAGGCCTTTGTTCCTGAAGCCTTCTATAAAATTAAAGGTAATTTTAACTGTTTGGGGAAACACAGTCCAGGGTTTGATGTGGACAGAAAAGAAAAACATTGAAGCAATAACACAAAATACTGCAGAGGTGGTTTCCTCTTCCTCTGCCACAACCACTGAGCAGAACTGGAAGGTTTCCAAGTTCCTTTGTGGTACTTCCATTTTGTGGCTCCTCTATCAGCCAGCTCTGTTGTCCATCACAGTGACCCACGACCATGAAGATGGCAGCGTGATCTTCAACTGGAAGAGAAATCGGCTCTTCAATCACACAGCATGCCTGGTCCTTTACCAGATGTGTATGGAGGTAGGAAAGCTTGTAAATAGTTGCATAATCCAGATTCAGCCAAACATTCCCTGTGTCTGTGTTGTTCAAGACTTTTAAAAAACAGTTTGTGTAAACTCCTGAAGGAGATGTGGGTTTTGCTTACTCTGTTTAGGATCCGGTAGCGACTGTTGTTGATGTTGTGAGCAAGCCAAAGAGCAAATGGAGGCCCCTGCCCCTGGACACTGTGGTATGTTTGAACTCTGTAATAGTTTGTCTGAAAAGAGCTTTGAACAGATGTTTTACTCACTGCTCTGAATTATCCACTAATACTTCTGGGTTTTCTGGCTCTTCCCAATGCAGGAACTGGAAAAATTGGCTTCCCGCAAACTGAAAATAAATGCAAAGGAAACGATGACAATAGCAGAAAAACTCTATACTAAAGGGTAAGAAACAAGACTTGGCTTGGTTAACTTAATTCTTTTAAAACTAAATGGCCTTTTGTTTGAAATGGGAAGCATCTTGGAGCAACTCACAAAGTGCTCTCCTGTCTTTCTTGCTAAGGTTCATTAGTTACCCTCGAACCGAGACCAACATTTTCCCCAAGGAGCTGAACCTCTCTGCCTTGGTAGAACAGCAAACACAGGACCCAAACTGGGGACAGTTTGCACAGAGGATTTTGGATGAGGGTGGGCCAACCCCTCGGAGTGGAACCAAATCTGATCAGGCTCACCCTCCCATTCACCCCACAAAATACACCAGCAACCTGCAGGTGGGTGCAACCAGAGGGAACTGGATGGGCTGATAAACAAACATAAAAGTCTTAATGTGGTCATTAGCACAAAATCCTCACCTGAGATCCCACTGATTTTGTGATGTCCTGTTAACCCTGGAGGACACTGACCCTTCTCACTGTTGGATCTCAGGGCAATGAGCAGAGACTCTACGAATTCATCGTGCGCCACTTCTTGGCTTGCTGCTCTCAAGATGCCAAAGGACAGGAGACAACTGTGGAGATCGACATTGCCAACGAGCAATTCATTGCTCAGGGACTCATGATCCTGGCTCGAAATTACCTGGAAGTGTATCCCTATGACAAGTGGAGTGATAAGGTAATCCCCTGGAGTAACATAAATGGGAGAGGCTGAAGCAGCACTTCACTGCAAAACATCTTTTGATGATTTCTGGCTGTTGGACTCAGAGCTTTTGTCCTGAGTGAATGGAGCAGGAAGGTTTCAAAGAGATTCTCCTTCCCTCCAGGTTATCCCACTGTATCAGAAAGGGTCTCGCTTTCAGCCCAGCACAGTGGAGATGGTGGATGGGGAAACCAGTCCTCCCTTGCTCCTCACAGAAGCAGATCTCATTGCTCTCATGGAAAAACACGGCATTGGTCAGTACTGGGCAGTGTGGCCTCTTGCTCTTGGCAGAGGGAATTCTCCCCAGGGAATTCTCCAAATGTTGCTGTAGATAAGGAATGACTTAAATGTGCAGAAAAAAGGGATATAGAGGGCAAAGTCCAAACATCCTCAGGAGCATGCAGAGCACCTCCAGTACTCAGGGCAATGGGCAATTTTGGGTCCAATTTGCTGGCCTCAGTGCCAGTGGGGCACAAAGGCAGTGCTGCTCCTCACTATAAGTCATGTCCTTGTCCCTGGGCACAGGGGAAATCTCTTCTTGCCCCTGGTCTGACTGACATCTCTGTGCCTGCAGGGACTGATGCCACCCACGCCGAGCACATCGAGACGATCAAGACGCGGATGTACGTGGGGCTGACGGCAGATCAGCGCTTCCTGCCCGGCCAGCTGGGCATGGGGCTGGTGGAAGGTGAGGGGAGAGGCTTTAAAGAGGTGGCAGAGTCCTTATTTGCTCCTTCATTTCTCTTACCATTCCACATATTCCTCAGGCTATGATTCCATGGGCTACGAGATGTCCAAGCCTGACCTTCGAGCTGAGCTGGAAGCTGATCTAAAACTGATCTGTGAGGGGAAGAAAGACAAATCTGCAGTGTTGCAACAGCAGGTCCAAAAGTACAAGCAAGTCTTCATTGAAGCTGTGGCCAGAGCCAACAAGTGAGTGCTGTCTTTGCCTTCTTCCTTTTGCTTTGCTCTGCTGAGAGGTGCTGGCTGCTCATCTGGGGCTCAGCCTGGATTGGGGGATCCTGTCACACTGTTTCCCTGGAATGAGGGATCCTGTCATGCTGTTTCCCTGGAATGAGGGATCCTGTCATGTCATTTCCCTGGAATGAGGGATCCTGTCACACTGTTTCCCTGGAATGAGGGATCCTGTCATGCTGTGTCCCTGGAATGAGGGATCCTGTCATGCTGTTTCCCTGCAATGAGGGATCCTGTCACAGTTTCCCTGGAGCTCTGCCCCCTGTGTGTAGGCTTTTGCTTGGGAAAGGATGACTCGCAGCCTGGCACGCTGTCAGCAGTTCCCTGCCAGCTAAGGATTTAAACCAGGATGAGCAGTTAAGATTAAATTTGGGGATGGCAACATGCACTGACCTCTGGTGTTGTACCCACACCTTTCCTGTTCCAGAAACGTGGTGCTGAGTCAATGAGTTCGTGGAGAAGCTCAGAGGGGCTGTGTGGGGGCTCTGAGTCACTGCAGCACCTGATTGTTCCTTGCACAGACACCCAGGATGCTCTGCTTGTTTCTTTACAGATTGGACCAGGCCCTGGCTCAGTATCTTGGAGAAGCTGCAGAAGTTGCAGAGCAGGATGAGGTGTACCCAGAAACGCCTGTTTCTGTTCGGAAATGTCCCCAGTGCAACAGTGACATGGTCCTGAAGACCAGGAAGAACGGCGGGTTGGTGACTTTCCCTCTTGTGGCCTCCTGTGTTGGTTTGTGTTTCTCCAGGCATTCCTTTACCTCCTTTGTAAAAGCTTGGAAACCTTGAGCTGCAGCTTGCTGACTCCACCAGCTACATAAGCTGTGTGGACTCAGCTGAATCTCTTCTCAAGTAGGTATTTCCCCAGTAAAATTGCAGTTTTGACAATTTCTAATGGCTGAGAAGACACGAGAATGGATCCCCAACTGTCTTGAGTTTGTCTCTTCCTCATCCAGTGCCTTTGTCCCATGGCAGGTTTTACCTCAGCTGTATGGGCTATCCAGCCTGTAAAACTGCAGTCTGGTTCCCTGATTTTGTGCTGGATGTCACCAGGGACGAGAGCATCTGTGATGTGTGTAAACCCCATCCAGTTCACAGGTAGGTCATGCCAGTTATCCCTTGTTGGACACTGGGCAGAGACTTCCATGGGCCAGGCTGGGCAACCATTTTCCATTCCAGTCTTGGAAAGCTGGAGTAGCACTTGGCTTGGTGATGGAAAGAAGAGGGGTTGGGGAAACTGGCCTCCATACAGCAGAATCAAAACAATAAATAAAAGTTCAAGTATAAATTGAGGTGTGTTGATGAGAAACTGGGAGACTTTGACTCTTCCTTTCCTTGCAGACTGAAGTTTAAATTCAAGAAAGGCAGTGTTCCCCCTGTGATGCCCCTGGAGTTCATTGGCTGCATTGGAGGCTGTGATGAGATGCTGAAAGAGCTTTTGGACCTCAAGTACTTGCACAGATCATCCCAACCTGCATCATCCACCCAGCCAGGACATCACCTGCAGACCAACCACTCACTGAACAGAGCCAGCAGTGAGACCAGGCAAGCCAGAGGGACCTCAAACCTGGCACGGGGACACCTGCTCACCATCAACTCCTCCAGGACCCCCAGGGCTGCTCCTGCAGCTGCCCCAGACGATGGCAATGCCGTGGTGTGCAATTGTGGGAGCGAGGCGCTGCTGCTGACCGTGCGCAAGGAGGGGCCCAACAAAGGCCGCCAGTTCTACAAGTGCAGCTCCAGCACCTGCAACTTCTTCCTCTGGGCTGATGAGCAGCCACAGGACAGAAGCTCCACGCTGCTCCAGCCCTCTGCTGGGAGAGCCCCAGCAGGGTTGCAGCGCCCAGGAGGAGGGAGGGAGCCCCTGGGAGGCAGCAGCTCGGATGCTGGAGGTGGCACCGTGTGCAGGTGTGAGGAGCCTGTCGTGACTCGCACCGTGCAGAAGGACGGGCCCAACAAGGGCAGGCAGTTCCACACCTGCCCCAAGCCCCGGGAACAGCAGTGTGGATTCTTCCAGTGGGCAGATGAGAACGTGGCACCAGGTATGGCTGGGCTGGGGGCACACACAGGGGATGGGGGCTGTTCTTAAGCTGAATTAAACAAGGAGCTGCCACAAAGGTGGTGAGGGGTCTGAGGTAAGACTGAGGGAGCTGGGCCTGTTTAGTCTGCAGAAGAGAAGAGTAAGATCTCATTAATGCATGTAAATATCTCAAAGGTGGGTGCCAGAAGGTGCCAGACTTTTTTTGGTGGTGCTCAGTGACAGGATGAGGAGCAATGGCCAGAAACTAAAACACAAGAAGTTTGACCTCAACATGAGGGAGAAGTTTACATTAAAGGTGACAGCTGCCCAGAGAGGTGACAGAGTGTCCCTCTGTGGAGACATTCAAACCCACTTGGCATGCCAGGGAAACTGTGCTGCTGCCTCTGCCCTAGTTTAGAAAGGGCAAGTCATTCTGGAGCTTTGATCAGAGATTAAACTCTGTGGAAAGATGCTGAAAACACAAACAATGACAAAATAAGGATGCAAAAGAGAGAACTGATAACCAGGTCCCAGAGGGGGAGGTGTGGTCTGTGAGAGATCCTCCTCAGACATTTGGGCCTAAAGGGGTAAAATCAAGTTTTTGAAACTGCTTAAACCCCAAGTTCTTCTCTGCCATGTTTTGTTTCTGCTTCAGCTTCCCCCCTGCTGTTCCCACATGTCTCTGATGCTGCAGGACAAATGGGTAACATCTCACTGTTCAGACAAGTCTGAAGCAAATGCAGGTTCAGGAATAATCTGCGAATCCTTGATCTGCTATTTTGAACTTACCTTGTGTTTCTCACCTATTTATGTTTTCAAAAGTCCTTAAATTCAAGTTGTTTATTTCTAGGCCCTTCTGAAGATAACTCTTTGAGCCACTTTGGCAGCAATGGATTCTCCAGAGGGTTGGGAAGCAAGGCCAAGAGACCAGGCAGTGTCTCCTCAGGATCTGCTGCCAAGAAACCACGGACCTGCAGCATTTGCCACCAGCCTGGGCACACAAGGAAAACCTGCCCCCAGAACCACTGAGAGGCTGCCAGGAGCAGGGTTGTGAACTGCTGCAGGAGCCACCTCTACCACGAGGAACTGGACACTAGGAACAAGTCCCTTGAGTGTTTTTTGGAGGGTTTGGTTGCAGGCTGCTCCTGCCAAGGGATGCCATTTCTTACAGCAAGGGTTCAACCAGTTTGGAAAAGTGGTTCCACTTCCAGCTTTTGTTTCCAGCTGCTATTCTGCTGAGCAGATTGGGAAAGTCTGAACATTTCAAGGAAGCACTTGGAAGCTGAGTCTGTGAGGAAAACTGCACTGGATCCCCCTGCACCATGCTGGTGGTTGTTCCTGGCTTTTCCATGCAGGGAAGAGCTGGATCAGGGCCACCAGCTCAGACACCAGGGCTGCTGAGCTCTGCTCAGTCCCTGGCTTTCCACAGTGTGGAATTTAAGTTCCCTTCTAAGTTTATTTTACCTGAGCAAATTCCCTTTTTTTTCACCCTTACCTGGGTTGTCCCTGCCAGTGAAGGAGGGTTAGGTGCAGAGGAGCTGGATCTGGTGCTTGCCCTGGGAAGAGCTCAGCTGCAGAGCTCAGGAAAATCCTTCATTTTAGATGGTTCTTGAATTTGAAGGTGAGTTCTTGCTCAGAGTTTGAGACATGCCTTTGTGATGCTGCTAGCTGATGAAAGTTATTTTTGTCAAACTAATGAGTTTCTTATTAAAATATTATTTAAATTTTAAATTTGATGCAGTGACACCTTAGCTCTGCCTAGTTATTTATTCCTGCATAAAACAATGAAGCTTTTACTGTATAAGCATCCAGCCAAATCTTGCTCTTGCCAATCACTGGAACAATACAGGAGCTTTCTTGGCACAAACTCCCTGCAGTAATTTAGAAGTGAGCTACAAAGAGATGAGAAAAGTGGTTTTTATCTCACCAGCTGCATCTGCTGACCTGGGACAGACAGACAGAGCTGGCTGAGCTGAAGAGAAGCTCTGTTTTCCTCTTCTGAGTTCAGACTGAACTCCCTGGGAAGCCAGGCTGCCTCTTCCCTCGCTGTTGGGGCTTCCTCTGTTCATCAAAGGAGGGAGACCTGCAGGATTCCTGTGTGCTGTGCTGCCAGGACCTCCAGGGCTGCTCAGGATCCTGCTCCTGGGCACACAGCAGTTCTGGGGTCAGCACTGAGGGGACAGGCAGGAGTCTGGAGCACTTGGAAGGCAGCTGGAAGCAGAGCCCACAGCAGCACAGGTCTGAAAGAGAGCCTGAAACCCTGCAGCAGTCCATTGCTATCAGGTCTGAATCCATGCAGAAAGTCAAGAGAATTTGGGTTTTGGCATTTCCTTGTAGCCCTCACTCCCACCATTAACAGCCATAGCCTAAAAATACACACCCTGGGCTAAAATAACAGGATTAGGAGGCTTTGGAATGCAGTCACTGAGCCAAGGCAGGGCAGCAGCCTGGCCAGCCACCTTGGAATGCCAACAGCAGTGGCATGCAGTTGGGCAGGACACAGGGAGCAGGTTAAACCTTGGAGCTGGATCAGCCAGGACCAGCTTTAGGAGTCTCACCCTGGTCAGTGCTCAGCTGAGCCCTGTAAGTGGGACAAGCTCAGTGCAGACAGCTCCCACACTGCAGCCAGGCACTCTGTGGGTCAAGGGCTCTGGAAGAGGAGGAGGAAGAGACTTTGCAGGATGAGATCTGACCATCACCAAGCTCTCCAGACAGCAAGGACACACCCTGGGTGGTTCCCAGGAAGCCACCACAGCTGAGGGGGTCACCAGCCCTTACCAGGGGGAAGGAGACAAGAGCTGACACCAGAGAAGCAGTGTGCACAGGGAAGGTTTATTCTCATCACTAACACCTGGGAAGTGGTTTGGAAGAACAAAGTAATTGTCAGACTGGGAAGAAAAGCAGGTTTTTTTCCTCCCATAAACAAGATGATAGCTGTAAAGAAAATTAAACCACAACAGCTGCTCACAGTGAAGTCCACAGGATTCCTCCAGCTCCACCCGCGTGCAAAACCAGCTCTTCCCATTAAATACAAGAATAAATTCCTTTTCTCTGGGACTAGAGCCAGACCAAACCCTACTAGCAGCCACTCAAAGGAAAGAAAAAACAAAACAACAAAATACCCAAACAAAATATATCTTCTTAATAAACAGCATAAACCACTTCAGCTCTTGCAAGCACTCTGCTCACGACATCATTCCTGCCCTGCTTCCCCGCCCCACACCTGGGGCTCCAGGGAAAAAGGACCTCAAGACAGCAGCAATGCATGTGTGAAAAGGTGACCAGACAGACTAGGAGGGGACATGGTACCTGCAAACAGACACTGGCACCCTCTGGGGAGGGGAAACAGCCCTGCTGCAGCCTCCAGCTGAACCAGGAGCTTCCCCAGAGGCAGCAGCTCTTTCTCAGGACATCTTCCAGCAAAACACTGCATGGGACAAGGGCCCCTCTTTGGGGCAGCATCAACACTGTGAGAACAAAGAGGTAGGGCTGAGCTCCCCCCTTCTGGCAGCTGGAAGGGTTTCCAAGGAATAAACCCCCAGCCCCATTTGCTGTGGCTGTACCATCCAGCACCCAGACACCCAGATCATCCACAGGACTTATTTGGGATTGGCAGAATCCTCCAGGTGGGTGAGGCTCCCTCCCTCTGCCCCAAGTGCTGGCACAGTGAGGCCACGTGGGGTGCTGGTGACAGGACCAACCCAGGACGTGGCACCTGAGGGGTCTGCAGGACACAGCAGCAGGAAGGGGCTGCTCCCCTCCAGCTCAGAGCGTGAGGGGAACCTGACAGCTGGGACAGCAGAGCACACTGGGAGCCAGGGACCAAACATGCTTCACTGGGCTCCCAGCAGACAGAACTCAGTGTGTGGTGTGGGCTGCCTTCACCCCAGCTTCAGCAGAGGCTCCTTCTGCCAGCACCCACCTCTGCTCAGGCACGTTTTATTCACACAGGAAACTTTTTTTTCTCATAAAGTGCAAGAACTTTGCCTCTTACTGACTAGTCAACTAGAAGCATCACAGCCCTCACAGCGGGGAGCAGCAGGCAGGGGAGCAACACCCCACATTCAGGAGCTCCCAACACAGGGGTCACTTCAGCAGGACCTCTGGCTCAGATATGGCCCTGTAGAGCACAAAACCCATCTCATCTATTTCCTCTTCCGACAGCCCGGAGAACAGGTTGACTTTGGGGTTGAAATAAGAAGGCAGCACTCCTTTCTCTAGCGAGGCCACCAGCTCCTCCAGCACCTGCTGGAACCTGTCAGCAAGGCTTTCCTCTGCCCAGTCTGCAGCAGTGTCACTGAGGTGCAGGATGACGTGGGTCACGGGGCTGCCCCCCAGTTTGTGCAGGCTGGGCTGGCTCCTGCAGACGCCGTTCAGGATGCGGAGGCAGAGCTGCCGAGCCCCGGAGTCACCGGCATCCAGCTCCTTCACCCTCGAGACTTCTGCCCTGTAAAAGCTCTCCAGCCAGAGGTTTTCCACCAATCCTTCAGGAGGAACAGCCAGAAGAACCTTGTCCTCCATTTCCACCAGTGGGAAAAGGGTGATGTTCAGCTCGACCTGATCGTGTTTGACTTCCAGCTTCAGCTCCCGGGAGGCCACCACGGGGTGGATGGCACAGCCCAGCAGGCCACCGATGGCAGGCCAGTTGATGGAGGCCACCAGCAGCTTGTGGAGGGTCTCATTGAGCACGCTGGAGGAGAGGTACCTGCCCACAATGAACCTGTCCCAGGGGCTGCACCCACGAGGGAAATACCCCAGATCGATCCTCTTGATCATCCAGTACTGGGGGTTCCTCACCACGGTGTCCTCTCCTGAGATGAGGCTCCAGAGCCCGGTGTCAAGGACCACTGGGAGCATGAGGTGGATGTGATCAGCTGCCAGCACCTCGAGGCCATCGAGCAGGGCTCCGCTGAGGAAGAGGCGGCCGAAGGGCAGCTCTGGGAATTTGCTCCGCAGGAAGTTCTGCAGTTGGGTGCAGATGCTCCTGGCCAGCTGTGGGACGAGGGATGCTTGGATCTCGGGCACAGCCAGCTGGCTGCTGTGTGAGAGGAGCTTCTCCTGCAGCGTGAGGCAGCGCAGGGGGCTGGACTTGACCTGAGGAGCCCCCAGAGGGGCAGAGCAGCCCCTGGGGTCTGTGAGAAGGGAAAGGAGAAGTCACAGCTCTGAGCACATCACCTGAAACCCTCAGCAGCAGAAGGGAAGGCATGAGTTGGGCGCCCAGCTCTCAGCCCACCCCTCTGGAGGTGACATTGATCTCACCTCATTGGTCCCACTGATGTTAAAAGCATTTTTCAGCCATGCAGAGACCAAATCAACCCCAAAACCTGACTGTTCCCAGGCAGAGATGGGAACCAGGCAAAGGACTTGCTGCCAGGGTCAGAGAATCACAGAACATGCCAAGTTGGAAAAGACCCACGAAAATCATCCAGTCCGACTGGATGCAGACACCCCAACAATCCCATCCTGTCCCTGAGTGTTGTCCAAACACTGCTGGAGTTCTAACAGTCTTGGGGCCATGGGCCATTCCCTGGGAAGCCTGGTCAGTCTCCAGCACCTTCTGGGGGAAGAAACTTTTTCCTAAACCTCCCCTGACACAGCTCCTGCTGTTCCCCCATATCCTGTCACGGGTCATCAGAGAGATCAGTGCCTGTCCCTCCACCTCCTCACACGAGGATCCTACAAACAATCCTGCTCTGGGTCCAGTATCTCAGGACATGCCCTGGACCAAGCTGGGCCAGTTTCCCAGTTGGAAAAACGCCATCTCCATGGGCAGCAGGACAAGGCAGCCTTTGTCTGCAGCAGCTCTCATGCACACCTTCCTATAGTCAGAGCTGACCCAGAAAACGAGCGCAGCCACGACTGCTCCAGAGCAAACAAACCCCGACAGCCCCCACCCCGCAGTGCTGGCTGGGGTACCCCAGCTGTCATCAGAGCTCCTGTTTGCACAGGCATTGCCTAAAAAGGGGCCATGGCTCGGGAGCCTCCCAGGAGGGCAGGCTCAGTCGGGTCAGCTTCCCGGACACTGAGCTAAAAATAACGCAGAGCTCCCGGCACGGCCACTCGGAGCACACCAAGGTGATCTGCCTGGCTGGGCAGTGGGAGCCTCACCTGGCACCAGAGGCCGAGCTAGAGAGAGCAGAGGCTCACTGAGGTCTTCCCTTCTCTGCTTCTTAGGGGGTTTTGGTGTTGTCTTGATCAGTGTCAAGTCCTGCCAGCTCTCCTCCAGGGACTTCTGCTCAGCTTTGGGATCACCCTCATCCCGAGGGCTGGTGGCTCGGTCGATCAGCTGGAGGGAAGGAAAACCCAAGAGGACAAGTTGTTATCTTTGTTTTCCATGAATTATGGGTGACAACATCCCCTCTGGAGCACACACATGGGGAGACAGCCCCACTCAAGGCTTCTGCTGAGAATGACACCCAGTTTGGGGAGCCACAAATGCACACATCATCTTCTGCAGGTTTTACATGGCAAACAGATACCCAGACACAAATTAAGGCCCAGATACCTTTTGGGATGGGACACTGTATCCCAAATGCTC
Organism: Catharus ustulatus; assembly: GCF_009819885.2. Taxonomy (NCBI): domain Eukaryota; kingdom Metazoa; phylum Chordata; class Aves; order Passeriformes; family Turdidae; genus Catharus; species Catharus ustulatus. The sequence continues at coordinate 14,366,429 of NC_046236.1, read as the reverse complement.
CAGGCAAAGAGAACACGGATACATGGCCCCAAAGGGTGGCAGCAGGCAGCTCCATGCCCATGGTACTCATATCCCTATGTCACTGCCAGCACCGGTGGCATTCGTGCCATATACAAGGAAGAGCTCAGGAGCAGACATTGAAGTTTGGGGCACATCTTGCCCCACCACACTGGGGCCAACCCAACTCTCCTGGGCATCTTGCTGTGACCCCCACCCCAGCCTTACCCTCTTGACGGCCAGCGTGGCGATGGCCAGCACGGCCGCGCCGCTGACGCCCAGCACCAGCCTGGCGTTGGCCAAGAGCACATCGAACACGCTGCCCAGCCCGTCGATGACACTGCCCAGCCCGCCGCTCTCCTGCCGCCTGCCCCGCTGCTGCCAAAACGCCGCCATGGTCGCCCTGCGGAGAACAGGAGGGTCACCCCGGGCTGGGGGATCTGTCACCCCGGGACAGGCACGGCCGCAGGGCGGGAGGGTTTGGGGACAAGGGGTTCCGCTGCCCCGCTTTCCTCCGGGACAAAGGCTCCCGCCGCCACCGGGACACCTGCGTGCGGAGAGGGAGCAAGGGTCACCCGGGGAAGTGACACAGCAGGGAAGGGACACCCCAGCGAACGGGCACCCCGCGGAGGGACACCCCAGGGAAGGAAGGGGCATCCCGGAGAAGGAATGGACACGGGAAGGGTCACCCGCTCCTCACCCGGCCCTACCGCAAAGCCTCGCGGGGCACCGGCGGCGCTGGCACCGGCGGGATGGGAGCCTCCCCCCCGACCCCACTGACCGAGGGGAGGCGGCACCGGCACCAGAACCGGGACGAGAACCGGGACCGGGACCGGGACCGGGACCAGCCCGGGCCCGGCGCTGCCCCCGCGCGCCCCCGCCCCGCGCTCCCCGCGCACCCCCGGCGCGGCCTCAGCCAATGGGAGCGCGGCGCGGCGCGGCCCCGCCCACCCGCGCGCGGAAGTAGCGCCCAATCCCCGCTTGCGTCACGGCCGGGGCGGGGCCGGGGGCGGGGCCTGCGGGGGGCGGGGCGTGCCAGGGCGCGGTGCCGCCGCAGGGTCCCCCCGCCCTTCCGCCATGGCGGCCACCGGCGTCCTGCCCTTCGTCCGCGGCGTCGATCTCAGCGGCAACGACTTCAAGGTGCGGGGGAGCGGGAGAGGGGGACAGCCCGGCACACAGGGCTCCTGCGGGCCTGGGCCCCGCGGGGTTGTCAGGCCCGGCTCGGCTTCCCGGGCGGGGGAATCCCAACTCGGGCCCCGCCCATGGTGGGTGACCGGGGGCGGTCCCGATCCCTGGGAATTGCGGGGAGAGCGATCCCTGACCACCATCAAGCCTCTATGGTTGAGAAACCCCATCCCTAGAGAGGCAGGGGAATCCTCGAGCCTCCTGCTCCCTGTCCCATAGGAGTGATTGGGCGATCCCAGCTCCCAGTTCCATAGACTGGGTAATTCCAGTTCCCAGTCCCATAGGACTGGGTCTCCATGGCCTCCCAGTCCCCTAGGAATGATTGATCCCTGTCTGCCAGCTCCCAGTCCCCTAGTTCCCAGTTTTATAGGACTGGGATAATTTTATTGGGTGATCCAGCCCTCTAGTTCCCAGTTTTATGGGACTGGGATAATTTTATTGGGTAATCCCAATCCCCACAGCTCCCAGTCCCTTAGGACTGGGCCACCACGACCCCACAGTTCCCAGTCCCATAGGACTCCTCACTACCAAACCTCCCATGACCACAGAGCATCAGTCAGACTGAGGTCCCCAGATCCTAATCCCATGGGACAGGTGTTTTCCTCACCCTCCTCCTCCTCTCCAGGGCGGATACTTCCCTGAGCATGTGAAGGCGATGACAAGCCTGCGCTGGCTGAAGCTGAACCGCACGGGGCTCTGTTACCTGCCCGAGGAGCTCGCTGCCCTCCAGAAGCTGGTGAGCCCCACGTTTGGGATGGAATGGGGCTCCCCTGTCCCCCTGGGATCCGATGGGAGCCTGATCCTTGCCAGCCTCGTGGCTCAGCAGCAGATGCTTCGGTGTCTAATAATAGCACTGAGTTACAGTGTGTGGTTGAAATGAGATGCAGGAGCTGTCAGGAGTGGGGTTGTGATGGGCTTGCACTCGGTTTCACCTTGTTTCCCTAGAAAACCAGATTAAAAGCCATGCTTAGATCCTCTGCCCTGTGGTAGTAGGGAAAGGTGATGGTTGCAATGGAGAGGATCAAGGTTTTGGGGGCTTTTTTACCTTCTCCTTTGCCAAAGTATATATAGAGCAGGAGCTGGCAGCTGCCTGACTTTGTTTCTCGGGTTTCTCCACCAGGCCCTTGGTGGAGTCGTGGCTCAGCTTGGCTTTGGTGCTGCCCACAGCACATCAGGGACCTCATCCTGTCAGTGTCAGACAAACTCAGGGCTTTAAAAGCCACCAGAAGTGCCAGTCCCTGTGCCAGGTGCAGGGAATCCCTCCCTGCCGCTCGGAGCCTCGCTCCTGCCAGCCCTGCCAGGTGCTCGGGGGCCACAGCAAGACTGAAAGAAAATAAAATCCTGGTATCCCGCCCACAGCCTGCCAATTCCTTGTGTTCCTGAGCAGGCAACAGCCAGGGCTGGTGATGCTCAGAGGAAAACATTTCCCCAGGGAAACTCCTCGTTCCCAGCAGTGCCCACGTCTGCCCGTTTCCAGTGAGAGGCGTTCCCAAGGACTGGGATCTGTTTGCACAGGGACTGTGTGGGTCAGCTCAGTGGCATCCCAGAGCACCCCAAACCCTACAGCAGGGCTGGGGTGTCCAGCCAGGGCTACCCCAGGGAATGAGGGGTGTGGAGGCAGCACAGGCACGCTGGGCCAACCAACCAGTTTGAAACTGGGAGTGTCCCAGCAGCCCTGTGTGTGACAGGGCTTCACAAATCCCCAACTCTCCTGGGATGGAGGAGCCTCCACATCAGTGTGAGGGCCCAACCCTTGCCCTGCACAGCCTCAGCTCCTCTCTCTGCTCACTGGGGCTTGTCTGGGGCTTCCCTGCAGGAACACCTCTCCGTGAGTCACAACAGCCTCACCACGCTCCATGGAGAGCTCTCTGGCCTGCCCTGCCTCCGGGTGAGTGTCCCCTCCTGCCTCAGGGGTCCCCAGGCACCTCTGGGATCTGAGGGCACACGAGGATCATACCTGGGCATCCTGGGGGCTCAGCAGGCAGCTGCATCCCTGCCTCTCTCCCCTTTGCAGGCAATTGTGGCTCGTGCAAACAGCCTGAAGAACTCAGGAGTGCCTGATGACATCTTCCAGCTGGATGACCTCTCAGTGCTGGTGGGTGCAGAGTCTCCTCAGCTGATGCAGGAGCCAGCTCAGACTCTTGGATCCCATTCTTGCACCTTGGTGGCTCCTTGGGAGCACCAGTCCCAAGCCCAAGGCTGAGCTCCAGGGAAGCTGGCTGTCAGCAGGATGACCCTCTGGCAATGCCTCCTTTAAAGGCTGATGCCATGGATGGGTTCCCTGGGTTCCAGCTCCTGCTGTGCCCCTGGAGATACCCCCCAGTGCTCAGGTTTGGCTGTGGGGCAGAGGGTAACCGCTGCTTTGTGCTCCTATTTTCCCAGGACCTGAGCTACAACCAGCTCACAGAGTGTCCCAGGGAGCTGGAGAATGCCAAGAACATGCTGGTCCTTAACCTTGGCCACAACAGGTAGGTCCTGGCTAGGGTGACACTCTCCCCCTCCTGGCCATGGCCACTTCTGTTGGTCACACTTTGCTCTGGGTCCTGCTCCCTGCCCCTCCTCGAGGGAGAGCCAGGGCTGGTGCAGATCCGAGGCAGTCCTGAATTTCCCAATATCCCTGCAGCATCGACACCATCCCCAACCAGCTCTTCATCAACCTGACAGACCTGCTCTACCTGGACCTGAGTGACAACAAGCTGGAGAGCCTCCCCCCACAGATGAGGCGCCTGGTGCACCTGCAGACCCTCATCCTCAACAACAACCCCCTGCTGCACGCACAGCTCCGGTACAGCCCCGCTCCCCGGGCTGGCAGGGCTGGCACTGAGGTTCCTGCTCCATCCTGACACTCTCTCTGCCCTGTGGCTCTCCCTGGTTTGCAGGCAGCTCCCAGCCATGACAGCCCTGCAGACCCTGCACCTCCGCAACACCCAGCGCACGCAGAGCAACCTGCCCACCAGCCTTGAGAGCTTGGTCAACCTGGCAGGTAGGGCCAGGCCACCCAGCCCCACAGAGCCCTCCAGGGGCTCTCCCAGCCCCATGTTGATCTGGCTGGTGGTGTCACCCCGTTGTGTCTTTGCCCAGATGTGGACCTGTCCTGCAATGACCTCAGCCGTGTCCCTGAGTGTCTCTACACCCTGGGCAGCCTGCGGCGCCTCAACCTCAGCAGTAACCAGATCACAGAGCTGTCCCTCTGCATCGACCAGTGGACCCAGCTGGAGACCCTCAACCTGTCCCGCAACCAGCTCACCTCCTTGCCTGTATGTCCCTGCCCTTGTGTGCCATCCCTGCTCATGTTTCCATGGTTCTCCCTCACCCCACCGTCTCCCCCTTCCCCAGTCGGCCATCTGTAAGCTGACCAAGCTGAAGAAGATATACCTGAACTCCAACAAGCTGGATTTTGATGGGATCCCCTCAGGCATTGGCAAGCTCACCAACCTTGAGGAGTTCATGGCAGCCAACAACAACCTGGAGCTCATCCCTGAGAGCCTGTGCAGGTGAGGAACACACAGCTGGATCTGCTGTGTCCCCAAGAGGGAACACAGAGGTGTGGTCACAGGTCACCTTGGGCTGGCCTGTCACCAGCACCACTGTCCCACAGGTGCTCCAAGCTGAGGAAGTTGGTGCTGAACAAGAACCGCCTGGTGACACTGCCAGAGGCCATCCACTTCCTGACAGATGTGGAGGTGGGCACCCAGAACCTCTCTGCCTTGGGCTGGCTCCACCACAGCCCCAGCACCTCCCTAGGACCCCAGGGCTGGAGGGTGGGCTGGGTGAGGCGAGGGGAGCTCAGGGCCAACACCTGGCCATGGATTCAGGGCTCCTTCCACATCCCCTCATCTCACCTGGAGTGCTCTGGAGATCTCCATCCCATGCCACGCTCTGAAATGTCCCTGTGAGTGTGTACTTCACCGAGCTCTCTGTGCCCTGCTTGGCAGATCCTGGACGTGCGTGAGAACCCCAGCCTGGTGATGCCCCCGAAGCCGGCGGATCGATCCTCAGAGTGGTACAACATCGACTTCTCCCTGCAGAACCAGCTCCGCCTGGCCGGAGCCTCCCCCGCCACCGTCGCCGCCGCTGCCGCAGGTACGTGTGTGGGGATGGGGGCACGCATTCCCTGCCTTGGCACGGCCCTGGGAGAGGCTGGGAAATGAGCCCTGCTCCACGGGGTGCCCCACAGGCGGCGTGGCTGCCTCTCACCCTGTCCCCGTGTCCCCAGGGAGCAGCACCAAGGACCCCCTGGCCCGCAAGATGCGGCTCCGGCGGCGCAAGGACTCTGCCCAGGATGACCAAGCCAAGCAGGTGCTGAAGGGGATGTCAGATGTGGCCCAGGAGAAGAATAAGAAGATAGAGGTAGAGTCTGGGGTGGGAGAGAGGCCCTGAGGGCATCACAATGTCCCTGGCCTACCCTGGGTGCCAGCAGGGTTCTGGTGTTCCTAATCTGAGCTGTTTCCATCCCACAGGAGAGTGGGGAGGCGAAGGCGCCAGACCTGAAGACGCGGCGCTGGGACCAGGGCCTGGAGAAGCCCCAGCTGGACTACTCAGAGTTCTTCAGTGAGGATGTGGGGCAGCTGCCTGGCCTCTGTGTCTGGCAGATCGAGAACTTTGTGCCCACGCTGGTGGACGAGGCTTTCCACGGCAAGTTCTACGAAGCTGACTGCTACATTGTGCTCAAGGTATCCAAGGGTCCCCCACATCCCCTGCCTGGAGCTTCAGCCATCCCATCTCACATCCTTGTCCTTCCCAGACCTTCCTGGATGAGAATGGTTCCCTGAACTGGGAGATCTACTACTGGATCGGGCAGGAGGCCACGCTGGACAAGAAGGCCTGTTCTGCCATCCACGCCGTCAACCTCCGCAACTACCTGGGGGCGGAGTGCCGCAGCATCCGCGAGGAGATGGGGGATGAAAGCGAAGAGTTCCTTCAGGTCAGGCCAGCCCCCAGCTTCCCTGTAGCCCCTGACCCCTCCTGTCCCACCCTCACCCCCTCCTTTCCCCCAGGTCTTTGACAATGACATCTCCTACATCGAGGGTGGCACGGCCAGCGGTTTCTTCACGGTTGAGGACACGCAGTATGTCACCAGGTACAGCTGGGGACAGGGGCTGGGGGGATGTGTGGGGCAGGCACAGCTCCCTCCCTCCCATGTCCCACCATGGCTGTCCCTTCCCCAGGCTCTACCGTGTCTATGGGAAGAAGAATGTCAAGCTGGAGCCGGTGGCACTGAAAGGGACATCGCTGGACCCGCGGTGAGCAGCCAGGGGACAGAGGGTCCTTGCAGAAGGTTCAGCAGGGTCTACCTGAGACATTATAGCTGCAGTTCTGTGGTGCACATGGGCTATGCCAGCACCTTTCTACCAGAATATGGGTTCAAACCCCACTTGGTGCCCTGCAGGGATCACCAGGATGGGGAGGGTGCTCTGCACACCTTATTCTCTCCTGACTCCTCTCACCTCTCTCCACCAGGTTTGTTTTCCTCCTGGACCATGGCCTCGAGCTCCTGGTGTGGCGTGGGAGCCAGGCCACGCTGAGCAGCACCACCAAGGCCAGGTAGGGCTGGTGGGGGTGCTGGGGGTGTGGGGAGCCCAGCTGCCATCTCACCTGCTCCTACTGCAGGCTCTTCGCCGAGAAGATCAACAAGAACGAGCGCAAGGGCAAGGCCGAGATCACACTGCTCACCCAGGGCCAGGAGACCCCCGAATTCTGGGACGTGCTGGGGGGACAGCCCGAGGAGATCCGACCCTGTGTCCCTGATGACTTCCAGCCCCACAAGCCCAAGCTGTACAAGGTGAGAAACTGCATCCACAGGGCCACCAGCCCTTCTGGGATCCTCACTCACCTCTGTCCCCATCCCCTCTGCAGGTTGGCCTCGGTCTGGGCTACCTGGAGCTTCCCCAGATCAACTACAAGCTCTCCGTGGAGCACAAGAAGAGGCTGAAGGCTGATCTGATGCCAGAGATGCGCCTGGTAGGATGGGGCGGGGAGGTTCTCCCAGTCTGACCAGTGAGACTGGTTTCATGCCCCTCTGCCTGCAGCTGTGCCCTGGGAGAGGGAGGTTCAGCCAGCAGCGCCTGGCTGGGGATGCTCTGCTCTGCTGGGAGCAGGCAGGGTGTTTTCCAGCTGGGAACACCTGCAGGTGCCTGACCCCCTCTTCCCTGGGGTGCCCTCAGCTGCAGAGCCTGCTGGACACCAAGAGCGTGTACATCCTGGACTGCTGGTCTGATGTCTTCATCTGGATCGGGAGGAAGTCGTCGCGGCTGGTGCGGGCGGCGGCGCTGAAGCTGAGCCAGGAGCTGTGCACGATGCTGCACCGGCCCAAGCACGCCATGGTCACCAGGAACCTGGAGGGCACCGAGTGCCAGGTAGGGTATGGACCCCTCAGATGGGTGCTGGGTACCTGGGAGGGTACCCAGGGTCTGTTACCTACGCCCCAATTTACACCTTGAACATCAGGAGTGTTCAAGGAATGACTGGAGGTGGCACCCAGTGCTCTTGTTTGACAAGATGGGGATCGGTCACAGGTTGGACTCGATGATCTCAGAGGTCTTTTCCAGCCTTGACAATTCTGTGCTGTAGGTGTTCAAGTCCAAGTTCAAGAACTGGGATGACGTCCTGCGCGTGGATTACACCCGGAACGCCGAGACAGTGCTGCAGGACGGCGGCCTGGCCGGCAAGGTCCGCAAGGACGCCGAGAAGAAGGACCAGATGAAGGCCGACCTCACTGCGCTCTTCCTGCCCCGCCAGCCCCCCATGCCCCTCAGCGAGGTAGGGCTGGGCACCCCCGTGAATCCCCCATGGCGTGGGGCTGGGTGCTGGCGGAGGAGCTGGGGGGCTGACGGAGCTTTTGGGGCCACAGGCGGAGCAGCTGATGGAGGAGTGGAACGAGGACCTGGATGGCATGGAGGGCTTCGTGCTGGAGGGCAAGAAATTCACTCGCCTGCCCGAGGAGGAGTTTGGCCACTTCCACACCCACGACTGCTACGTCTTCCTGTGCAGGTGACACCTGGCTTGTCCCCTCTTAGGGACTGCTGGACCACCTTGTCCCCAGCCTCCCTGCCCAGTCCTCCCAGCTCTCCCATCCCTCACATCACTCCTGTTCCTGCTCTCAGGTACTGGGTGCCAGTGGAGTACGAGGAGGATGAAGATAAAAAGAAGAAGGGTGAAGGCAAAGGGGAAGAGGAGGGTGAGGAGGAAGAGGAGGAGAAGCAGCCTGAGGAAGACTCCCAGTGCATCGTCTACTTCTGGCAGGGCCGGGAGGCCTCCAACATGGGCTGGCTCACCTTCACCTTCAGCCTCCAGAAGAAGTTTGAGAGTCACTTCCGCGGCAAGCTGGAGGTGACACAGTTTGGGGGTGACACATGGGTGCCCCAGCTTTGCCTCTCTTCTTCCCCATCCTCCATCTGCCCCTCAGGCTGAGGCAGGGGTCAGCAGCAGAGATGGGAGCTGGCAGGAGGGTGCAGCTGGGGCTTGGAGCTGTGTTTGGGCAGTCCCTGTGCCCCTTCTGACCCGCACCCCTGTCCAGGTGGTGCGCATGACCCAGCAGCAGGAGAACCCCAAGTTCCTGTCGCACTTCAAGAGGAGGTTTGTGATCCACCGGGGCAAGCGGAAGGACCGGGTCAGCACCCCCCAGCCCAGCCTGTACCACATCCGCACCAACGGCGGGGCCCTGTGCACCAGGTCAGTGCCCCACGGCTGCTCCGTGCCCCCAGGGGTGCCACATCCAGCTGGGATTCCTGCTGGTGGGCACAGCTGATGGATCTCCCACTGATTTGTGCCTTGGTGGTTCCATCTCCAGGTGCATCCAGATCAACACGGATGCTGCTCTGCTCAACTCTGAGTTCTGCTTCATCCTCAAGGTACTGCTGGTGGCTGAGCACCCTCAGGGCTGCCTGGGTGCCCTCCTGCCCTCCTGGGCAGCCCTGACTCCTCTGTCCCCCAGGTGCCCTTTGAGAGCACGGACAACCAGGGCATTGTCTACACCTGGGTGGGCCGGGCAGCTGACCCTGACGAGGCCAAGCTGGCTGAGGACATCATGAACCACATGTTTGATGATTCCTACAGCAAACAGGTGAGCAGGGCTTCAGTGCCACCTTACCTGGGTGACAGTGACCACCCAGGCCACGCTCAGCCTTGTTCCTGCCCTTTCAGGTCATCAACGAGGGAGAAGAACCCGAAAACTTCTTCTGGGTGGGCATTGGGGGCCAGAAGCCCTACGATGAAGATGCTGATTACATGAAGCACTCAAGGCTCTTCAGGTGGGCACTGGCCTGGAGGGGGATGCTCCAGTCTGTGCTGCTTCCCTTCCTCCCACAGAGCCCATCCCTCTTGGGAAAACAACCAGCCAAAACACATCACATCCCTTGTAATAAACTCATACCTGATGCTGTCCATCTCCCTGCAGATGCTCCAATGAGAAAGGTTATTTCTCTGTGTCAGAAAAGTGCTCAGATTTCTGCCAGGATGACCTGGCTGATGATGACATCATGCTGCTGGACAACGGGCGGGAGGTGAGCTGGGGGCATGAGGCTCTCCTGGGCCAGATCTTCTGGTGGCTCTGCGGGCTGAGCCCAGCTGCTGATCCTTTCTGCAGGTCTACATGTGGGTGGGCACCCAGACCAGCCAGGTGGAGATCAAGCTGAGCCTCAAGGCGTGCCAGGTAAGACCTCCCTCCATGGTGGGGCTGTGTGGGGGAAGATTTGGGCACTCCCTTCTCCCCTCGATGCCCTGATCTGGGAGGTGCAGAGCTCTGGGCTGGGGAATCCCAACCCTGGATGCTGTGCCCCAGGTGTACATCCAGCACATGCGCTCCAAGGACCCCACACACCCCCGAAAGCTGCGCCTGGTGCGGAAAGGCAACGAGCCCTGGCCCTTCACCCGCTGCTTCCACGCCTGGAGCGTGTTCCGCAAGCCGCCCACCTAAGGGCTGGGGGCACCCGGTGCTCCGGCCACTGCCCCCCTGGCACGGCCAGAGCCCGGCACCCCGCGCTGCCGCCAACGCCAGGCTCAGCCTGGAGCCGCCTCCCCCCGAGCTGGGGCCAGTGGGGATCACTGGGGCTGTCCCTCTGTCCCCCCTTCTCCCAGCACGGGGCCCAGCTCAGCCCCTTCCCTTCCTGGGGGGCACAGGGGGTGGTGTGGGCCCCTGTCAGGCCCTGCTTGGGGATGCTGCTGCCCCAAAGCAGTGCCCAGCTCCCCCTGTGACTGGGGGACGGGAGTGACTCCCAGTTTGGGTGGGAGGATGCTTTGCTAAGGAGAACTGGGGGGGGTGAGGGGCTCTCAGCCCTGGGCCTTACAGGTGGTCCCTGCTGTCCTGGGGGATGGACCCTCAGCAGGGATCAGCCCATCTGGATCATATCAATAAAGGCTGTACTTCTCACCTCGACACTGTCCCAGGCTCTGGCTCACTCCCAAATGGGGTCACCCCCAACCTTGATCATGCCCCTCTGCAGCTCAGGGGAACCCCAGCACTCACCTGGCTCCAAGGCTCAGCAAACACCTGCAGCCTGGGCAGTTGATATTAAATGCTTTATTTTCAATATTAAAAACAAGTATTTTTAATAACTAAACAATGCTAAATTCATCTTACCAAAAAAAAAAAAAAAAAAAAATGAGGTTGGGGTGGGGGGGTTCTACCAGGGACGCTACAGCCCCGGCCTTGGCCGGCAGCAACAGAGCCCGAACCCCCCCAGCCACACACGTACCGCAGGAGAGCCCGGGGGGCCACAGGTCCCCAAAAGGAGAGGGGCTGAGCCCCGTGGGAACAGCCACCGTGGGCCAGGGGACAGAGCCAGCGTCACCACAGCCCCCCAGGAGGACGAGGCCAGGCTCGGAGCTCAGGGGGGATTTGGCACAGTGAGACCCCCAGGGTGGGGCAGCCCAGCCTGGGGCAGGAGGGGGCTTGGGGCAGCCCCATCTGCCCTCCCCGAGCACCAACACGGACCAGGTGTGTCATTCCACAGCGTGATCCCATCCCAAACCCACCCCGTGGCAGGAATTAGTGTCAGAAAGGAGCAGCAGGCACAGAGCCCAACCTGGAGAATAGCCCTTGGAGAAGCCACTAAGAGAAAAAGGCCACCTGTGACCCCCCACCGTGCCCCTCCTCGGGCTGCTCAAGGCCTCTGCTGCCCACCTGGGAGCCAGGGGATCCCTGGGGACAGTCCCTGTGTGGCAGCCAGAGCCTCCTGGCAGGCAGGGAACGGGGCTGTAAACTGCAGGGAGCCGGGCATGTAAACACAGACCAGGGTATGGGGGGGCCGTGCCCGGGGGCTTCTGACCCCCCACTGCCCCAAGGGACCAGAACCGGGGGACAAAGGGGGGTCCACAAACCCCAGCCCTCCCCGTGGAGCCGGGGAAGCAGCAGCATCCCCCAGGAAGGGGGCTCTGGAGCAGTGGGGACAGTGACACTCGACGGTGTATAAAAAAGGAACTTATCTTCCCCGGGAAGAGTTTGTGGCCCAGGGCCCTGGCGCGGGGGCCAGGGGGGCGCAGGGCCGGCGGCCGGGCAGGGAGGTGTGCGGGGAGTGCCGGAGCCGGGGCGCGGCCGGCGCGGATGTTAGAGAGGAGGCGAGTCTACGTTACATGGGGAGGGGGCGCGGGGGTCCAGTCGAGTCGCGCGTCCCGGGAATCCGAGCACTGAGATGGGTCAGGGAGGCCGGCGATGCCTGTGGGCGAGGCAGAAGGAGTTGGTGGGGCTCAGGACAAGCATTCCCCTTGTTCCCATCCTCCTCTACAAGCCCCAGGGACCACCAGCCCCTCACAGACCTCACTTGATGAGGATCCCCGTGGGCCGAGCCTCGTCCTCGCTGGTGTTCCTCAGGTTCTGCTCCGCTTCCTCCGAGGACCTGGGGCAGAGCAGGGTGAGGAGGCCCTGCCACAGCTCCTCAGCACCGCTCACCCCATTCCCACCCCACTCACGCCAGGAAATCCTTCACTTCCTCCACGGTGATGTCCCCGGTGATGTCCAGCGGGTTCTCCATGCTGCTGTTGGGGGAGTCGATGGGGCCGGGCGAGAAGGCAGCCGGGTGCTCCACAGGGGACCCTGGAGAGTCATGGGACAGGAAGGATTGGGGACAGCCAGGACACAGAGCCAGGCTTGGAGCAGGGCTGTGGGACACTGTGAGTGCAGGGACAGGGTGGTCACTCACGGTCACTGTCCAAGGGGGAGTGCTGGCCCTCGGAGCTGCGTGGGACGTGGGTGCCGTTCGCCTGGGGCAGCTTCGGTGTCACCGCTGAGCTGTTGCTGGAAGGAAACAGGGAGAAGTTATGGCCAGAAGCAGTGTCATGGGGTGGGTGTACAGGGGTTCCACCACAGCAAAGCCCCCCACACCCCCCAGACAGCCCACCTGAGGCAGGAGGTGTCCTGGAGCCGGGCGACCTCCAGCCGGCACAGTGGCTCCGTCACATTCCTGGCACTCAGCGAGAAGCGCTCGAACTCAGACGGTGAAATTAGGTAGAAACCTACAGGGGGGACAACAAGGAACCTCAGGGATCCCCCAGAGAGCTGCAGTGAGGTCAACACCCCATGGACACCGATGTCACCTGGTGTCCTCACCTTGGCCGTGCTTGGTGAAGACACAGGAGGCGATGCCGCTGATGTCCTCCTTACGGATGCAGCTGTAGTGGACCTGAGGCCGCAGGCTGGGCACGGTGAAGATGTGGATGTCCCCCAGGTTGGTGAGACAGGCCAGGCAGTTTTCCAGCCGCTCCTCAGAGCCAGCGCTGGCCAGGCTCACCAGGGCCACCTTCCGCACCCGGCAGCCCTCGTGTGCTGTCAGCTTGAACTTGGTCTTGGCACTCACTTTGGGCAGCGTGAACACCTGGGGCGACAGGAGGAGAACAGGAAGGCTCAGGGGAGAACAGGAACCTGCAGGGTTTAGGGGGCACCTTCCCCCTGGATTCACCACCCTAGAACAGGCACAGGAGTGCCCCCAAAACCTGACTGGTCACCTCCAGTCCCTGCATGATGAGGACATCCAAAGAGGACACAGGACATTTTTTGCCCCATCCCCACCACAGTGGGACACCAAGCCCCACACTCACCTTGAACTGTTCCTCAGAGGAGATGAGCATGGAGTGGCTGCCCTGCATGTCAGGAGCCTTGGCCAGGTCCCGAGACACCTCGTAGGGCTCGGGCAGGGGGTTCCCCCGCCCGTCCAGCACCGCAATGGCCACCACCGGCGCCCGGTGCATCAGCTGGATCTCCTTCCCCAGCACCGCCTCCACCGCCCGCTCCGAGAACTTCTCCTGCGACGGCACCTCCAGGGCGTAGGCGAACACCGACCCGGAGTTGGTCCCTGCCCACATCGTGGGGCCGTGGTGGGCGGCTGTGGGGGTGCAGCAGTGTCAGAGCCCCCTCCCCACTGACCCAGCTTGGGGGCTTTTCCCGGGCAGGGAGGGAGGGTCTCACCATCACGGAGGAAGGTGTCGGCAAAGTAGAGGCACCGCACGACCCCCGAGAGCGAATCATCGGCCGAGCGAGGCTCGATCCGCCGCTGCACCGGCGTCATCTCCACCTCGGGGGGCCCCGCCTGCTCCGCCAGCTGCGCGTTGGCCTCCTGCACCTGGGGAGGGGACACGGGTCGGTCCCTGCTCGGTGGGGACAGGAGCTGCCACGGTGGCCCCCGTTCCCAGCCCACCTTGCTGGAGGGGCTGCTGGCGTTGAGCCTCTTCTTGCCCGACACGCGGCTCTTGCGGATGCGGCGGAAGGACTGACGGAGGGACTTCTTGAGGGACTTCACGCGGGACAGGGGCCCCTCCATGGCCAGCGAGTCGTTGGGGTGCAGCGTACACCTGCGGGCACCCACGCTGCTCAGCACCCACCACGGCACTCCAGGGGTGCCCGGCACCGAGGTCCCCCCATACCTGGCCAGCACGGGGTTGCGCCGGTAGTAGTCGAAGAGTCCAAAGCCGTGGCTGGTCCCGAAGGCCACGAGGTTCCACTCGGAGTGGAGGGTGACGGCGGTGACGGCGGCGGGGGGCACGCACTGCACCAGCACGCTGGGCTGGAAGCCAGGGGGGAAATGGAGGGGCCCGTTCCGGGGGGCCAGCCGGTCGTGGCCCTTCCAGGTGAAGCCCTCGCGGTCCTGCAGCAGGTCCACGGTGGCCACGCTGACTGCATGCTCTGACTTCTCATCGCTCAGCTCCATCACCAGCACCTGCAGGGACAGCACAGACAGGGGGACACTGGATCCCACCAGACAGCCAGCCTGCTGCACACCGGGGGCTAAACCCAGAGCAGGAGCCCAGCAAGGACCCCCATGAGGGTCTGCAGGGTTTGTAGCCCCCCTCATGGTGTGGGTGAGCCGAGAGGTGCTCAGCAGCCCCTGCTCTGTCCTTGTCACCTCACCTGCCCCGCCGTGCCAGCCACCACCATCTTGGCCGTGTACTTGCAGAGCGCGATCTTCTGCACGCCCAGGCGCGGGTCATCGCTGTAGGGATCAAAGCAGCCCACCTGCGGGAGGGGACAGCTGAAGGGACAGCCAGGACCCTGCACACAGCTGTGGGGCAGCCCCCCCTGCGCCCCCACATCCCTCCACCAGCTGTGGCACACGGCACACTCTGGGCATCACGCCCAGGAGAAGTCTGGCCCCACACACCCCCCAGCTCTTTCCCCCATGCTGGGGCAGACCCACGGGATGGGGCCCATGGAACAAGCGTCCCTTGTGTCCCCACAGTGCGTCACACCACAGCTGTGCCCCGAGCGGGGGGACACGTCCCCGGGGCACAGCCGGGATGGCTCCAGCAGGTGCATCCCCCGTGCCCAGCTCTGGATTTGCCCCCTCCAGCGCTGGCAGAGCTGGGAGGGTGCTGAGGTCCATGGTAGTGCCACCCTGCCCAGGGGACCTCACCTTGCGGAACGGAGGCCACTCCTCCTCGCCCGCCTGGTTGAGGCTGTCGTTGTGCTCACAGTCTGTCTGGAAGATGTTGGCAGTGCCCAGCTTGTAGAGGGGCTTCAGGGAGACCCCCGAGGCGTCCCAGAACCGCACTGTGCCGTCCTCGTGCCTGGGTGGGGGGGTCCTGTCAGTGCCGGGCCCCAGCATCTGCCCGGCTAACAAGAGCTGCCTGTGTGCTGGCAGCCGCCGTGCCAGAGGGGGGGACAACGGGGGACAGCAGCGGGTGACACACTCATGCCCAGCCAGAACAAGCAGGGGCAGCCCACCCGAGAAGAGGGAGTGGATGTCATCACCATCCCATCCCACTTCCCCACTGCAGGAATGGGTGTGGATGTGTCCCTCCCGCATTTTGGGTTTTCCAGATCCCCTCCCTGCTGTCAGTGCACTCACCCGGTGAGGAGAAGCCCCCTCTGTGTGGGCTCCTGGGCCAGGTTCTTTCCCCCATCAATGGGCCAAGCCTGGAGGGAGGGATGGAGAGCAGATGGAGGAAGGGATGAAGCCTGCTGGGCTGTGCTGGAAGGGGCTCAGCAGGACCCCTCCCCACCGCCCCCATCACTGACCACAGAGGATTGCCGGGGGCTCTGCTGCTCGCCCACACTGACGATCCTCTCCCAGAGCTTGAGGGGCACGTTGGAGACATGGCAGGAGCAGGTGATGGCAGAGGAGTGGAGAGGTGCCAGGTATGGGGCAGGGATGGTGGGCCAGCCTGGCGTCTGTAGGTCGATGGCCACCAGCTCCTCCTCCACCAGCACCACGAGGGCTCGGGGGTTTTCAAAGCCTGGGGAGGGAGGAGATGGCTGCTGCACGTGGAGACCCCCACACCATCACCCATCTCCAGGGTGGCCCTGGCAGGACGTACCTCCCTCGGGCACCTCTGCACTCTGCACAGTGAAGAAGTCAATGACACGGGAGGTGAAGTCGAGCGTGGCCAGGGTCTGGCCCTGCAGCACGCTGACACAGTGCCTGTCACCGTAGCTGGCCCGTGGCATCCCCCCGCTGAAGATGATGAAGGGGTTCCTGGGTGGGATGAAGCAGCTGCCATCAGACCCTGCACCCCCCAAGTGCCCCCTGTGCCCACATCCCACCCACCTACCCTGACTCGCAGGTTCGCCAGAGGATTTTGCTGATGGCTTTGCAAGGGAACGGCCCTGAAATGAAGACACCAACACTGTGGTTGTAGCACTGGGATGGAGGAGGGATCAGCCACCAACCCCAGAGCCCCCCCAGACCCTCATACCGTAGGGGATGGTGGACATGGTTGGCTGCTGGGTCTTCTGGCCGGTGCCGCTCACTGCCCATACCATGTACCCACCATCACTGTGGGAGCTGACGATGCTCTTCCCACTCTGCTCCCAGGCCAGGCTCTCCAGCTGCTGCAGGGGCACACGGGGGGCTCAGCACTTGGATGGGGACACACACACAGGGACACCACCCCACCACGCCAGCCCTGGTACCTGGTTCCCCAGGAAGAGATGCTGGACAGTTCGAGTGCTCTGCTCCCACAGGACCACCAGCCCCCGGCTGTACCCGATCAGGAGCTGGCTGCCGTTGCGTGGGTGCTCCTGGACGGATTCCACGGGCCCCAGCGCCTTCCCGCAGCGGTAATCATCAGGAACACTGCAGGGGGACATGCACAGGGGGTCAGAGGGGGGCTGGGGGTGCTGGGGATGGGGCATGGGGGCTGCAGGGCTCTCACCTCAGCAGGATCTCATCTGGGAAGAGAGTTTTGTCCTCCAGCAGCGTCAGGGTGGGCAGGGTGACAAAGTACACGGCACCACCCTCGGTGCCCAGGCAGACCATGGCACCAGCAGCCATCGGCAGGACCACTGTCACCCGGGTGATGCCAGGGGAGCAGCTGGGGGGGGAACAGGGGCTGCCTCAACACCGTGTTGGGTCTGGGGGAGCATCAAAGCGACCCCACACCTCCTCTGCTCCACCCCTTCACTCCCATCTCCCTGAATTCCGGAGGACAAGGACAGCCTCGGTGCTGACAGCAATTAGAGCCATTAATCACCCCCGGACCCTGCCAGCACCATAAAAACTCCAGAGCTATTCCCCCTTCACTCAGCATCTCGGGATCAGAGGAGCATCCCAGTGGGGAAAACACCATCAGGGAGAGGAGCTTGGCCAGCATCCCTCCCACGCGCCGTTCCCAGCTGGCAGCAGCATCCCTTTGGCCGCAGCCCCGCGGGGGAGCGGCTCCGACCCCCCCAGGCAAGTACTTAGCGCTGCCGGACCCTGGGCGTCCCGGGAGGCCGAAGCTGCGGGTCTCCTCCAGGTGGGAGCAGCCCTCCTTCTGGCACACCTCCCACAGGTGCAGCGTGTTGTCGTCCAGCAGCGAGAGGAGCCAGCCCTGGGGATGTTTGGATGGCAGAGGGGTGTGTGAGGTGCTGGGCTGGGGGGATGCAGCCAGGCTCCCCACCTGGACACCCACGTACCTGGCCGGGAAGGAAGTGCAGCTGGGTGACAGTGGCTGTCTCCTTGTGCAGGCCTGTCAGCTCCACACCTGGTGCGCCATATCTGGAGGGGCCGTCAAGGAAACAACGAGGGTAGAGCCCCCCACCCTCTTCCCCAGCCAGTCTCGAGAGTCTCTGAATTTCATCAGGTCACAGCTCTGCCTGCAAACACCCCTGTCCCCAGGGCAGAGCATCCCTGGCACACTATCCCCATCCAGGATCCACCAAGCACCTCCAACTAGGACACTCTGAATCAGCCTGGGATCCACCAAGCAACCCCAGCTGGGACACCGCAGGTCAGGCTGGGATCCACCAACCACCTCCCACCGGGATGTCCCAGGTCAGGCTGCGGCCAGCACGCACAGCTGGGGCGGGTGTGCGAGAGGCGCCGGGAGCCACCGGCAGTGCCGGGGTGGGGTTCGGCATGCGGCGGCACAGCCTCACTCACCCGACTGGTCCCGGCTCCTTCGGGGACGCTGCTCGGCAGGAACCGCGGCAGGACCCGCGCAGAGCACGGAGCATCACAGCCAGGCATCCCCAGCACCCCGGCCAGGCATCCCCAGCAGCCCCAGACCCGGCCAGCTGCTCCCCCCAGCCCGGTGTCACCAGTGCAGCCACATCTGGGCATGCCGTGTGCTGGGGGTCCTTGCCCCTGGCCACCTTCTGGCACCCTCAGCACAGGGAACCAGCCCAGCAGCTCAGCCCAGCCGGACAGGCAGGAGCTGTCTGGCAGTGCTAGGCACAGCTGAGCCGGCAGAGCCAGGTGACGGCCACGGAGTTTTGGGGAAAGCAGGCAACAGGGGATGGGAATGAAGCAGGCAGCACGCAGAGGGCTCTCGGTGCTATATGGATTGGAAATGCCACCCATGCCTTGCTCATTCTGGGCTCTTTCCCCACCCAAAATAGTGGCACAAGCTGAAAACCCTCAGGGCGAGTGGCTCAGGCACACCAGTGTCACCAGCATGTGGGATGGGGGTCTAAGCACGGGGACCCCCAGCTGCCTCAAGAGACCCCCGAGGCGCTGGCTGCCCCTCAATGCCGGGCTGTCTGCAAGCAGATCCGGCCAGCCCGGCCGGGGAGCACCCAGGGGTGCCCCCACTAACCAGTAACGCCAGTCAGGCCAGCTCCGGCTGCTGCCTCGCCCGGCCCCGGCTTCCCCGGCACCGCCAGCCTCCAGAAGCATCACTTCGGCAGCAGCCAGAGCGGGGCCATAGAGCCATGGGGTACCACGCTGGGTACCACCCCAAAACCATCCCCGCAGAGGATGTTCAGGGCATCGCAGCCCCCCGCAACCTCATCCCCGCGGAGCCGGGAGCGGGGCTCAGCTGGGACCAGCACCGCGGGCCGGGCGGGCGAGTGGGGCGGCCGGCGACGTCGCGGCCGGGCTGGCACCCGGGCGGCCCCGGCAGAACAAAACACGCCATCTTTGTGCTCGGGAGGCAGCCGAGCCGCCGGCCTGGGGGATGGGGAGTGCGGCCGCCCCCCACACCCCGACCCCGCTGCGGGCGCAGCCGCCCCCGCGCCCCCACCCCGCATTCCTGCGGCGCGGGGCCCCCCGAGCCCGGGCTGCATCCAGCCCTGGCCGCTCGCCAGCAGCCCTCTGAAGTCTCCCTGCACGCTGCCGCCAACAAAGCCCGGCCGGCCCCGCTCGGCGTCCCCCGCTTCGGCCCCCCACCCGGGACCGGGCTCCGCGCCCACCGCAGCCCCCTGTGCCCCCAGCCCTGCAGGATGGACAGGAGCCCCCCGGGATAAGCGGGGCAACAGCAGCAAGGACCCCCCACTTGGGATGTCCCCCCACGGATGGCCAAGCCCCTTTGCCCCCCCCTCCTTCCCGGAGTTTTGGGCGAGGTGGGGGTTTCCTCCAGCCGCCCCCTCGCCGCCCGGCCCAGCTGCAGCACAGCTGGACGGAGGGATGGACGTCAGCCGAGTGGGGGCTGCCGGATGGGCCAGAAGCAGCACGGCCACGTCTCCAAGCATTCTCCGGGATGGGGACAGGCAGAGGAGTGAGTGCAGGAGGGTCCCGGAGGTCCTTACCTCCTGCTCATGGGGGAGGAAAAGGATACAGCTTGACGGCTCCCGCCTTGGTGCCGATGGCCATCACACGCAGGACGGGGTCGTAGGCCAGGGCGCTGGGCTGGCTGGGGAAGCCGTGCTCCACCGTCTGCCATGGGGACAGGCAGGTCAGAGCGGGACCCCCCACCTCTGACACCCCCAAACCTTCCACAGGCCCCCCTCACACCCAAAGCTCCGATCCCGCACCAGCCTGAGCATCACCCCTGCGACGGGGGATCACGATGATGCTGCTGTGTCCCCTAGTGCCACCAAGGAGGGCCTTGGGGAAGGGGGACATCACTCCTCATCCAGTTGCCCCCCAGCACCCCAAAACCCAGCCCAAGAGCCACACCACGGGCTGGGGTAGGTCTGACCTTGAACAAGCTGTCCCACCACCCGCCAGCACTTTGGGGATGGGACCCTCCTGCTCCAAACCCCCGAGGTGAGGACACCCCAGAAGAGGTGAGCGGGACCCCACTGCGACATCACCGGGCGTCCCCGATGCCGGGCGGCAGAACCAGGCGAGCGGGACCCGCCAGCGCCAGGGACGTCCCCGCCGGAGCCGCGTGTCGCCCGCGGGCACCTTCCCAAGGAAGTCCCGGCCGTCCGACGTGCCCGGGCTCGCCGGCTGGGGAGGGGCTGCCCTGGCAGCGGGGGGACGCGGGGGGCACCCACCGCCCCGGCCCGCGGCGAGGGGACCGCAGGGCTCCCGAGGGCAGCTCGGCTGAGCAGCCACGGCGCGATCAGACGATACGGAGGCCGCCGGAGCCAGACTGGCCGGATCCTGACCTGCTCCCTTTGTCTGGGGCATCCGAGAGGCGCAGCGGGGCGGCTTTCCGCACCCGCCGGCGGCACCCGCTGTCACCCCAGCTCCTGCTGCCCTCCCAGGGGACACCTTCAGGAGCGTGAAAACGTCTCCCGCTCATCCAAGGAGTCCCGGCCCATCCAAGCGGCTCCCAACACGTCCAAGGGGTGAGGAAGTGGATGCTCGTGGGTGCCGACCCACGCAGGGTCATTCTGAATCCCCAGGGATGCACGCCGCGCTGGAGGAAGGAGCCGGGACAGCAGGGACACCACAGGGATGCTTTAGGCCAGAAACCAACACGATGACACGGGCAAAGATTCCCCAAAAAGCGCTGTCCCAGTTCCCCAGCACTCCCAATCCCAAAGGGGGAGCCGGCTCAGCCCCCCGCCCGCAGCCCCCGCTCCCGCCCGCAGCGGGGCCGCATCCGGCAGGCAGCGCCGACCGGCCAAGGCGCGCTCCCGGCCAAATTACAGCAAATCCCAGGCAGATCTGGAGCTCGGGAGGAAAAACAACCGTTAATGGGAGGCAGGTGGGCAGCCAGCGGCCCCAGAGCTGGGACGGCCGGAGAGGGGCTCTCCTCAGCCTCCCCCCAGGACATCCCACTGGCACAAACCCACCCTGGGCACTCGCTCGGGCAGGATCCGGCTGTGGGACTGTGCTCCCCAAAAACAGCGAGGCTGTGGCTGGGCTGAGCCTCGCACCCCGGCAGTGAGTTGGGGGGCCGGGGCTGTGCTGGGGATGGGACCCCTCACCACTGCACATCCCGACAGCTCGCAGCCCGGTCCCGCTGGGGGACAGCCCGGGGGTCCCTCCGGTGCACGGCACCATCCCCACCGTGAGTTGGGCAAGTACCCCACAGCAGTGCCAGGATGCTGCCGAACGATGGACTGATGGACACGGTTTGGGAACATCCAGGGGACACTGCCGGTGCCAGGGCAGCAGGGTGGTCCCAATGCCACGGCGGTTCCGGGACAAGTCGCACCAAGTCCCAGGAAGGCACCCGCTGGCACAGCCCGATGTCCCGAGGGAAGGGTCTGGCACCCCAGGGCTTGTGGGGTCGCACCAGGGTTGTTCGATGAGCTTGGAGGTCTCTCCCAGCTCAAACGAGAGGGGCAAGGGGGAACACTCTGAGGGAGGAGGGGGGCAAGTGCTGACCTCTCATGTCCCCCCAGGACCCCCAGAGTCACATCTTTGGGGTGCCAGGGAACCCCAAGCCCGGGGGTCATCGGCACAGCCCTCCCTGCTAACACAGGGGGTCCAGCCCCCCAGTATCCCACCCCTGGGGAGATTGGGGTGAGGGGCTGAGCCCCACATGGGGGATGCAGCCAGGGATGCTCCAAAGCCAGACAGGGTGCGGGACCACGGGTCACCCCAAAACGCCCGTGAGCGAGGCCTGGGGAATCCACGGGACAGGAGGAGCCCGGGAACCGGGGCGTTCCATGGAACCCCTCCCAAAAGGGGCAGGGGACAGGGATGTCGCGCTGGTGAGGGGGTCGCATCCTCTCCCGGAGTGCCCCCCTGCACTGCACGGGGAGGAGCGCAGCCCCCGCTCCGCACCCCGGGGCGCATCCCGCACCCGGGGCTCCCGGTACCCATCCCCGGGGGTGCGAGCTCCCGGTGGGGCCCAGCACTCCGTCCCGGGGTGCCCCGGCCAGGCAGCCCTGCCCTTTCTCTGCGTGCCCCTTCCCCGGGAGCGGGGAGCTCCCGGTGCGCGGCTCCCCCGGGGGTTCAGCCAGTCCCGGGGGGCGGTGCCCCGCACGCTGCTCGCCTCCCCGCGGGCAGCATCCCGCCGGGGTACCGGAGCCCCGCGCCACCGGGGGGCTGCCCGCACGCCGCACCCTGCCCGGTACCCCCCGTGCCTCCCGGTGGTCGCCGCCCCCCGGGATCCACCGCCGCGCCCCCCGCTCGCCCCAGACGCACCTTGCTGAAGGCGAAGAGGTCGTGGCGGATGCGGTCGCGGTGCGGGTCGGCACCCTGCCGCCGGAACCGAAACTTCATCATGGTTGGGCCGGCGGCGGCGGCGGCGGCGGTGGCGCGGTACCGGGCGGGGCGGGCGCGGCCGGCGGTCCCGGGGCCGGTCCCGGCGCGGCGGTGGCGGTGGCGGGGCCGGGGCGCGGCGCGGGGCGGGGCCGGCAGGGGGCGCGGTGCCGGTGCGGGGTCCCCGGTGCCGGTGCGGGGTCCCGGTGCGCGCGCCCGCCGAGCCCGGGCAGGCACCGCCGCGGCGGGGGCGGGGCGGAACCCTGACTGACAGCTCCTCCCGCCAATCACCGCGCGGCAACGCGCGCCGCGCGCCGCGGCCCCGCCCACCCCTGCTGCGCCTGCGCCGCCGCTGCTGCTGATGGGAGACGTAGTCCTTCAACTTAACGCCCTCTACGCTGGATTTATTTATATTATTTTTAAATCCTCTTCTTTCGGTGTTTCTCCTTCCCGTGGGCATGGTGAAGGACAGGGAGGACACCCCAAGCCTGGTCATCGCGGTCGCAAAGCCCCGCAAACACGGGGTGTCGTGGATTCAGGATCTCATCATGTGCCCCACAGCCATGGGGTGCATCAACATGGCGGCGCCCCGGCGACAAGGCCTGGAGCATCCTGCCGGCTCCCAGAGTGAGCATTCGAGGCTCATTCCCGGCCGGCGACTCATTATTCCCACCAGAGCTTCGGGAATGTTGTTCCCCACTCCCCCCACGGCATCATCCCAAGGTGGGAGGGGGAACAACCTGCCCTGCACCCAGTTTTGGGGTGAGTCACCCCGGGCAGGGCATGGCTTCCCCTCCCTGCTGACTAACCCCGGCCCTGCGGGGCTGCGGCACTGCGGTGACGCAGGGTTTGGGGTGGAAAACAGCCCGGGGTGAGCGCGGAATGATGTCTCGGTGATGGGCTGTGGGCTCATGGGTGGATGAGGGTTCATGGATGGTTCAGGAGGGGCCTGGACCGCAGGTTCACCCGGGGATTGAGGGTGGGGAGGTTGATGAGGCAGAAAAGGAGGAAGAGCTCAGAGGAGGAAGGAGGAGAACAGAGGGGAGAAAGAAGAGAGGAGTGAAAATGGGAGGGAAGAGGAATAAGAGAGAAAGATGTGTGAAGAGGAGAGGACAAACGGGAGGAAGAAAGAGGAAAATGAGAGACGAGGGGAAAAGGATGGAGAAGAGGATGAGGATAGGAGAGAGAAGAGAGCAGAACAGGAAAGAAAGAACAGGAGGAGGAAGAGCAGCAGACCCCATCCATCCCATCTCTGGCACCTCACACCCATGCCCCCATCTCCCTCTTGCAGGAGAGGGGCACAAGGAGGATGAGGAGCTCAGCACGAGGCTGAAGCACAGGGTGCTGGCAGAAGAGGAGGAAGCAGAGATCCCTATCCCTGCTTTCTAGGACAGCTCAGGAAGCACAGCCACCACATTTGGCCACCCTGTCCCCAGGGAGCTGGTGAGTCCCTTTATTTAGAACCAGTTCCCTGCTCCCAAGCACCTCATTCCTGCCAGGGGGAATCGAGGCACATCCCAGCCCCCAGTACTACCACACAGCCAGGCCAAGCGATGCTTTCTGCTTTTATTCAATTAATGCAGCAATCTATACAAGAAAAAAAAAATAATGAAACCATGAAATTCCAAACCCTGACAGTGAAGAACCAAATTCTTCCTAAGAATCAACTGGAATTAAAAGATTCCCCCACGTCAGACTGTACATAAAATAATCTCTGCCCCATTTACAGCGTTTCACACAGTACTTCTCGTATCTCAAACTTCAGAACTGTACAACTTTGTTACAAACCACGCTTTTTCCTAGGAAAAGCTTACAGAAAAAAATATTGCCACTTTCTTTTTTTTTATTTCTTTTTTTTTTATTTTTATTTTTATTGGTAACAAAAAAATTAGAATCTTTTAAAAAACAAAAATTAAAGTCAGCCAGAACTTCTAAGTGTGGGCAGGGGAAGGAGCAGAGACATTTCCCAGGTGAATGTTTCTCCTCACAACAGGGAAAGGGAACACTTTTGGCAGGTAAAAAATTCTTTGCTGCTGGTGGGGGTCTAGACCCCAGCCCCCCCCAGCCCTCCTCAAAGCCTGGCAGCTGTTTTGATCCACGGGCTTGGATAATTCCACACTGACCCTTCTTGAGATACGGTAACAGGAACAAACCCCAATTCCTCCTGCTCTTTGCAGAAAAGAAGGGATGAACCCCACTTTCCTCCTCCTTCCTTAGGAAAGACAGTTCTCCTGGTCTGGGCTGGGGGTCTGGGCACATGGATTGTCACGCTGGATGTAGCTCCCAGTTTGGGGCTGAGCATGGACACGCTGTGGGTGGATGGAGAGGTTGGACCACACACACAACCAGATCAGACACATGACAAACCCAACATGTGCATGAGCCCAGCCTGGGGGGCAGATGGGAGAAGTTTTGCCCCCAAACTGGAGCTCACCCCACTCCCTGCTCAGCACCAGCCCCATGCCACCAAGCCCGACCTGATGCCTGTGTGCAGCCCAACAGAGAAAACCAGGAATTCTGAGCCACAGTTTCAACCAGACAGGTTACAGAAGGATCCAGACCTCTGGATCCGTGTGAAAAATGTCTTCTAGTTTTGAATCCAGGTTTCACTCTGATGTTGTTCAGTGCAAAAGAGTTAAAAAACCATGTTATCTACACATATACATCCGTGTCTATAGAAAATGTCTGTACAAGTGGGAAGATGGCCCTGCCTGGATGCTGGGGACTCCTCTCCTGAGGGATGCTGTGGGTTCTGCCCACCTGCATCCTGCTCCCCCTCTCTCCAAGGTGTCAAGCCCCAAGCAGTCAGGTTAAAAACCAAGATCATGGCTGGAGAAGAGCTCCTCCTGTCCCCTCAGCCACGGCTGCCAGCTCTGACCCACTGCATGGATGAGAAGAGGGAAGCTGGGAAAGCTCCTGAGCAGGACATGCAGGAATACCAAAACAAGCTGGGAAAGGAAACTTGCACATGTACAGCCTGCACAAGGGATGAGGTGATGGCTGGGACCAGGCTAGAGATCCTCAGGGTGTCCAGAGACAGAGCCAGCGCCTCATCCCATGGAAGTCCTGCTCTGGGAAGCAGCTGTGGAAAGGCTGGCTGCTCCAGCTTCATTTTGAGTTGACACCAGGGTAGAGTATCTATTCTGGAGAGGTAGGGATAAAACTGGGAGCCAGGAGGGGAGAGCTGAGACCTCTGGCAGTGACCTCTGTCACTGTCTGCACCCACAGCAGAGCCCAGCAGCACGACGGGCACGGGGCATGGCCAGGATGGATCCAGAAAGACACAGCCAGCAGGAGGAGAAGGGATCTCTGCTCCCTGCGTGTGGTTTTGCTATCAGGGGAATGCCAAGCTTTCCAAAACAGGGAGTTTGTAGCCAAGAGCTGGCCTGGATTCACAGCAGAAAGCTGGGAGGGCAAGGAACATCGCTTCAAATGCTACGTGTGGTCTGAAAACGGCATTGTCAAGGTTTTACAAGCAGCAGAAGCACAAACTTTCGGATCTCTGGACTGACAAGACACGTTCCTTCAGTCTCAACAGGAAAACCACTGGATAGTGGGACCCACCAACACCCCCACAGGCCAGCAGTGTGCTGAGGGTGATGGCAACATCCACTGAGCTCGTGTGACAAGATCCAGCCTGAGCAGAACCCCAACACCAGGTGAAAATCAGCAGGGAAGGGACAGGACAGTGGGACCCAGATGTCAGCAAATATCCTCCATCAGTGCTGCAGGGAACACCACCTGGGTGGTTGCTTTAAACTAGGAGCCCCCCCCAAGACAGCAGCAAACAGGTTTCAAAATATATTACATCTTTTTATTGCCAAGCGTGCAGACCATGAAGTGTGTGGGGGACACGACACTAAGAAAAACTACAACTGGAAGGAGGGCAAAGCAGTAAAAATTTAAAAATAAGACTACTCCTTGCAACTGCCAACACTTGGGTTCAAAGAATCAACTGGAGGAAGTTTTCCTTAAAAGTACAGCTCTAAATATGGCGTTGGGCCCCAAACTTTTCAAACACCAAGGCTTTGGTCTGGGCTAATGCAAACCAGGTGGAGAAGAGGATGATGATGGCAGATGCTCTAACACAACTCCACAGGGCTGAACACCTGATTCTTCTCAGCATTTCCTGGAGCAACCAGAAAACTCCCTACCCCAGGAACACAGGCAGGAATAAACCAGGAGAAACAGGCAACTTCAGTGCTGGATGCACTGAACTGGGGCCAAACTCGAGCCCTGCAGTGTCCCTGCTCCCAGAGCCAGCCTCGGAGGGGACAGAGCTGCTCAGCTCCCCCAAGGCCACAGCAGTTCCTGTTCCTGCTCCACCAGAGTGCAGCCAGTCCCTTGGGATGGGACATTGTGCCACGAATGCTGCACCAACTCAGCCCTCTCCACCTGGAAGGGGCAGTGGAGAAGGGCTCTTCTCAGGGGTCCCAAGGCACAAGCCCTCACAAGCACAGCGTCTCCTACTCCTCCTTGCTATCCCCAGCTCTGGGAAGCAGCACGTGCTCAGTGTGATCCCTCACTTGGCAGCCCTGAGATTCCAATATGGATCTCAGGGCAATGCTGGGCCAGTTTCCTTCCTCCTCATCCACAGCACAGTCCCAGTCAGACCAGCACTGAGAAACCAGAGCTCTAGTACATTCTTCTCGGAGAGGGCAGCGCAGGGACACAGGGCTGCGACACGCTGGCTTGGGAAAAGGGTCTGGAAAGGAAACCTACGGCATTTAAAACACTAAAGTGCAACAAAAATGTCCTAAACCCTTTGAAATCGATCGCAGCAAGAGGGGTCTGCAAAGCTTCAAACTTCCAGTTACTGCAGGGCACCCTTCAAACAGACCCAACAACCATCAGGTAAGAAAAGACCAAGGAGCCCTTTGGGGAAACAAGGAATATGAGCCCACCATGGAATTTCAGCTCCTGGGGTCAAACATCATATTTAGAACATTCAGAAAGGAAAAGTTTTAAAGAAAAAAAAAAAAAAAAGAAAGGGAAAAAAAAAAGGAAAAAACAAAACCAAAACAGAAATACAATTCTTGAAACAGTTAAACTTTTTGGTGTTTTCAAAAGAAATCCCAACAGACAACCTGGCATAACTTTATCTGCTTCCTAAGGGAGAGATGCCCATTTGACCCATGACTCAGGACACCATGTGCACTGGACACGTTCCATCCTCACGTATGTCTCAGCATTCCTCCATTCATAAAACCAAATCCTTCCTGTTTACTCTTCAGCCTGAAAGGAAAAACCAAAACTGAAGCTAGATGGAAGATAGCCAGAGGGAGGAGAAAGTTTTCACAGACTGGAGGCCAATCTCATCAACTCCACGAGCCTGGGAAGTGCAATCCTCAGTGCCGCCTCATTTTGACTTTCCTGGCGGGGCTGCCATCCTCCTCTTCCTCGTCACAGTCCTCTGTGTACTCGTAAGACCTTCGCCAATAGTTCTCAGAGCTGAAGTTGCTCCGTCTCCTATGTTTTGGTAAGAGGACTGAGCGCCTGTTCTCCTCCTTATCCATCTCTAGAATCCGTGGCCTGTGGAGAGGGAGAGCACAGGAGTGAGGGCACACCACGATGAGATCCAGGTGTTCCTGCTGGGACAGCTCTGCCTGTTTTCCTGCTGCTTTCCCAGCACTGGGTACTTGGCAGAGCAGGAACAGATCACCAAGCTGCACCTCCCAAGGGGAGCTAAGAATTTCACTATAATGGGCCAGCTCTTTCCCTTCCCAAGGCTCCCAAAATCCCAAAAGGATTTTGGAGCTTTTGCCTTTACCTCCATCAGGAGCACTTCCAGTCACCTCTTTCTTTTTAACTTGCAGCTTGTGGTCCCAAGAAAAATCTCTTGGGCAGAAGGGTCTGTCTCTACTGCAGCAGAATTTAGAGCTCAGAGCTGAGCTCCTTATAGTGCAGGATCACACCACAGCTCCAAAATCCTCTGTCCTCTCAAATACCAGCACAGTTCAACTGTTATTTTTGCAGAGCTGCCTGTGATCACTTCCTAGCAGGACTGGGTTGGTGGGCTGCACACACCACTTACTTTATCTGAGTGGTTCCTGAGAGATTCCACCATAATATCTGTGAGAATTACCTGTTATACTGGAGTCTCTGAGGCCAGAGAAAAACATGTTTTTCACACCCATCTGCTGCAGGAGCCTATGCAAGCCATCCCCCACAGCCTGATAAGGTCACATCAGGCTGAAAAACAGCTCTGACGGATGTGCACATTTGTCCCGCATGATCGCTCCTCTAATCGGACACCGGCCCTCTGCGTGCTCCCAGGGAAGCTGCAACTGCAGCCCAGCTTCAGATCTTCATCCACCTTCCAGCCTGTGTCCAGGTGAATGAACACTGCTCACAAACAAACCATCCCCACCCTCCTCCCTCCAGGACAGGTTCAAACAGGGCTGGGAGCGCACAGCAGCCAAGCCCTGCGACCAAATCAACTTTTGGGTTGTACCCATTGTGCAGAGAACGCCATCTGGATCCTCAGGAAGCTTTGGAATTGGGATATGCAGGACAGCTGGCAGACTGGCTATCACTCACAGCCATCAGTGTGCTCACACCAAGGTGTTTAAGGGAAGCCTTGCTGGCAGAGCTCAAGCTTGTCTGAAACCTCAGCAAGGAGCTTCCCTGAAGGTCAGGCTTAAACATCCACACAGTCTGG
The DNA here is from genome assembly GCF_009819885.2 of Catharus ustulatus. Lineage (NCBI taxonomy): Eukaryota > Metazoa > Chordata > Aves > Passeriformes > Turdidae > Catharus > Catharus ustulatus. Next base: position 14,337,413 of record NC_046236.1, on the reverse strand, counting down.
TTTCTCACACAAAAATGCACACACGCAGCTCTGGAATCAAAACAGGCCTAAAAAGCTTCCCAAGAAGTCCTTAACCTTTCCCAGATAGCAAACCCTCCCATTCCCTCCCAGGACTGCTTTCATAATATAGTTTAACGCAGCTGCACAGGTTGCTTGGCAATAGAGGTCAAAAATGATTAGCTGCAGGGAAACTATTGTTCTGAACGACTGCATTATCAAAAGCCAGCCAAATCTATTGCTTCTTCATTATGCCACTCACAGGATAAACAATGTAAGCTGCTTACAGCCACAGCTCAGCCTCCACAAGTCTGGGAGGAACACATAAAGAGCTCGTTCTGATAAAACAGATCTGGGCATTGCAGAAAGAACCTGGCAGGTGCAAATCAGAGTATTTTTAATTAAGTTCTGAGTCCAGGGACCTCAGCTATGCACTGATTCACAGATATCATCCCAAACACTGCTCTTAGGAGAGATGATCCTACCTGTGGGCAGCATCAGGATCTGCTTTGCGATGGGACCGCTTTGGTTTCAGGATCTGGTCCCGGTTGCTTCCCGACAGGCGGTCAGAATTGTAACCTGGTGGCAACACAGAGCTACTCAGGGATTTTGTTTCCAATCGAGGTGCATCTAGTCTTGTTCTGCAAATATTTAAAGAGAAGAGAATTTGCAAGGAGTTTCTTCAGAATCACCGGTGTTGCAGCAGAACCCTCCACCCCAACCACAGAGCTCGGGAGGAGAGGCAGGAACACCACACACCACAGCACAACAAGCTGCAGCTTTGTGGTACCAGAAGCTTCAGAGAATCACAGGATGGTTTCAGTTGGAAGGGTCCTTGAAGATCATGTCATTTCCAACCCCCTGCCACAGGCAGGAACACCTTCCACTAGACCAGACTGCTCCAAGCCCTGTCCACTCTGGCCTTTCAATGATGGGATAGCCACAACTTCTCTGGACAACCTGTGCCAGGGCCTCAGCCCCCTCACAAGAAAGGCATTTTTTCCTTATATCTAATTTAAAAATACTCTCTGTCAGTTTGAAGCCATTCCCCTTTATCCTGCCTTGGCCCAGGGACACACAGTCACATGGTGAATGAAAAGGTGCTGGGCTCACTGCAACCCCAGAGGTGCTGGAACAACTGTGAAATCCCATGAAATCACTTGGCAATAACTCACAGCTCCAGTTGAGCCACCTGGGTGGGAGATGCCCTGCAAAAGCATCATCACCTGCAACAGTAATAACTGCTTCCACTGGAAACTCCCTCCTGCCCACGGATCTCTGGGGGTCAGGTGCTCCTCAGCTCTTGACTAAGAGGTGCAAAGAGTTGAAGTACGAGTCAGGAGAAGGTGTAGCAAACAGAAGCTGCACCACATCCCTTCCAGCAGCTCTGCACACGCTCAAGCTGTGCTGGAGAGCAAGCACAGCTCATCCCAAAGGAGAACTGTCACAGGATTGTAGCCAGCCACAGGTGGAGGAGGAAAAATGAAGGGGGAGAAGCACTACTTGCTCTCCAGTGCTGAACTTTAACTCCTGAGGGAGGTTTCCACAGGAGAATCCCAATCTAAACTTCCATTAGGAAGCACATCCAGCTGCCAAGCTTCTCTGCTATCAGGGAGAGCCTCTTCAGCTAATCAGGGTGATGCCAGCCTGGCACAGGCAAAGCAGGGCATGGCAGCCTGAGTTTGCCCAGCATGCCAGAAACAAGGAACACCTCCACAGGCAGCTGCCAGGCTGGAGCCTGTGCTGGTCCACACTGCCATCCTGAGTTGTTCTCAGCTCCAGGGCTGGACACAGTCCAGCCTGAACACCAAAGGCTTTGTAGATCCTGTTCGTGACAAATGAGGTGGTTTAAAAACCTCTCAAATACAACAGCAACTGTGGGGCTGCAGTTCAAACAAACCAACCCCTAATACACTGCAAGGACAAGGGAGCACCAGCCCTGATCTCTCCAGCCAGGTACAAGGAGAAGCAACAACAAAATGGAGAATAATGTACCTACCTAACTTAAATAGAGAAACCCTATTTATGAGAGTGAAAGCAGAATGGCAGCAAAAGCCTCTAAAACTGCTTTCAAGACCTGGTTCAATAGGTTTCATTTCTATACCCACCTCCCAGGTTACCTCTCCCAGCATCTCAAATTGAGAGCACCATTCCTCCTCTCCTCTGGCTCAAAGCACTTCCAAACCCTCTGGCTCCCGGCAGCCCTGTGATCCAACACACAGGAAACACTGAGTACTGAAGTGTTTATGACCTGCTTGGTAACCACGCTGCTCTGGAGAATCCTGCAGAACCCCACTGCTCCTCCAGCTCCCTCAGCTTTGTTCTGCTGCTGCTGTCAGCAGAAACACACTCAGAGCAGAGACAAGAGCAGAGCCAGACTCAAACGTCTGCGACCCAGCAGGCTCTGGCAGAATTCAGAGCCGAATATCCCAGCCCTAACTGGGATGATCCAACTGATCAGGAAAGCTCAGGGCTGATCCTCACCATGAAAAAGAGGAAGAGGAGTTTTATGAGGAGCTGGCTGCTCCTGAGCCTCTCGTGCTCACAGGCCAACAGCGGAAGCAGCTGTTTTCCTGGTTGCACAACACCCTGGTTCCAGGCAAAGTGGCATGATCCTGGGAATCCAGAGATCAGGAATGGCATTGTGCCACCATCCACAGCTCAGGGACACGCAGGGGACACGGGGAGGTGGCCTCCCTGGCCAGAGATAAGCAGTAATTAATAAGCTCTATTTGGCAGCAATCACGGTGCAGCCTTTGGCAAATATTGCCGAGGATTCACCACAGCCACAGAGGCTACACAGAAATAATTACCAGGGGTTTATGCTTTGCTCAAGAGAAAAATCCTGCTGTGGTTTTATCTGTCCTGTCTGATGGGCAGAGACAATTCTGCTCTGACATGAGCACCAAAAATTAGGGTGGATGAGCAAACAAAGCCAGCAGAGTACAGGCTCTGTCCCTTCAGGAACACACCAAGTCAGCTGGGTACAACTGGGAGACCTCACTGCTCCTCCCAGGACTTTAAGGGGGCTTATAAAAAACACACAGAGCAACTTTTTACACGGGGAGATGGTCATAAGACAAGAGGGAAGAGTTTTAAACTAAAAGAGGGAAGATTTATATTAGATATTAGAAAGAAATCCTTTACACAGCAGTGAAGCACTGGCACAGGTTGCCCAGAAAAGCACAGGTTGAACCTGGTCCAGTGGAAGGTGTCCTTGCCCATGGCAGGGGTTGGAATGAGGTGAGGTTTAAGGTCCCTCCCTGCCCAGGTGCACTTTGAGGGCAGCCAGGCTTGACTGAAACAATCCAACACGCTCAGCTTACCAAGGCTGGACAAAGAAAGAGGCAGAGCCAGTTTAAACAGGTACATTCAATATCTGCACCAGCTTTAGCTTATTTGTGTATGTCTTTTCCAGGGAACTGCTCCACAACCTAGACCAGGCAGTTTCTCCTTCCCAAACTCCAGCCAAAGCAGCTACAAGACTTGGAGATGCCTCCTTGTCAGCACTTCCCTGGCTGCTCCAACTCCATCAACACAACAGCTCCAAGTTCTTATCACAGCCTCTCTCCCCAAACCTCCCGTGGCCATACCCAGCTGTGGGGTGGTTTGGCTACAGCCTGCCTTTCATCCCTCTCTATCTCCTGCCACATCTCATCCTGCCTCCCTGGGTCTGGGCTGATTTTGCTTGGCTAATGCCTCAGGGCTGCTGTTTTTCCTGCCTTCATTCCATGGGTTTCTCTAACCAGATGTCCAACTCCACTCCTCTGGCTTTGTGCCATATCCTCATAATGTTGCCAGACTTGTTTTGAAACCAACTAAGCCATCCAAAAGCTCATCCAGTCTGAATCCAGACCGCTTGCCTGAGAGCCTTATGCCAGCCTGGGCCACAACCACCAATGCCCACGTTTTTGGCTGGGTTTCCAGGACTCAAAGTTGTGTATTTTGATTTACAAAGACACTTCTCGACAGCAGAATTACTGCTAACACCTTCCAAGGCACAGTCAGCAGGGGTCAATATGTGGCAGTCACATTTTTTGGTGTCATAGTAGATGGAACTGAGGAGAGAGGACATTCCTAGGCAGAACACAAGGTTTTACCAAGGGACTTTGGGGTGCGGTTAGTTTACTTTGTCTCTATTTTCTTAAGAGCTTTAGGAACAAGCAGTGATTGATGAAATGCCATCAGGAGTGCTCTTCTAGAACAGGAAGCCCCTTTCTAAAACAGCTTAAGGAGCTTGGCCTCCCAACACAGACTCAAAGGACAATCTCTGTAATGAGCATTGAACTCTTTACATATTTCCCTCCAAAGCCAGTGTCTTCCTCTCTCCCCAGGAAACAAAAGCCATGATACCAAGAAAACTTTCTCTGCTTCACAGGACATTCTTCATCACAAGCATCAGCTTCAAAAGACAATCCAGGTAATTCACACATGGGGGTACCACACGACCAGACAGACACCTGAACACACAGCCCAAAACAATAAGAGTTTAGAGCCATGGAAACCCAGTTTGGGCACCAGCAGGGCTTTCAACCCCTGCCATGACAATGAAGTGCTGCTGCACAGAGCCAAGAAGTGATGAACCCTGCAGGAACAGGTTCCAGCCACTTCCACTGCCAGGTACAGCAAGACAGGAGCATCAGAGTGACACCTAATCAAGGTGTAAATCAAGCCAGCAAATTAACAAGCAAGGAGTTTTCAAGTGTTTAACTATCATGACTCCACATCCACGTTTATCTTGCTGTCTGGAGGGCTTCAACACTTACTTTCTGAGGATGATGACAGCTCTCCTCTCCTTGATGTCCTGTGGTCGAATGCAGTGTGTGATTTCGTCGGCCGCATACCCACTGACAAGGGAAACAAAAAGCCACCGTCAGGGAGATGCCAGGCAGAAGCACAAAGTGGTTTCCAGCCACAACAACTCAGTTTGGCCAGTACTTCCTAACTTCCACCAGGAATTCCTCCTCCAAACACCACCCCTCAGGTACACAGGAGCTAGACTTACAGGAAGGAAACATTGGGAAAGAATGAGCACAGTCAGGAGGTTATGGGGGAGGTTCATGACTCAGTTTTTCAGCATACCCCAGAGGAAACTGCCACCTGCTCCAGCACCAGGAAATAAAACATGTAGAAATATAGAACTGTAGATTCAGACCATTAATTTATGAAGAAATTAAAAAGCAACAGAGGAAAAAATGAGTACATTTCTCCAAAGCATCATCTCCAAACATGCCCATGAGAAAAGGCATCTCTCACAGCTCAGATGTGCAGCACATCCAGACCCAAACATGTAACAGATCCAGGAGGTTTTTTAGTCACAGAGGGGTGCAGTTGTGGTAAGAGCTGAGCCACTCACCCCCTTTCCCTGAGCACAGACACCTCATCATCCTCCCCATCAAATGGCACATCCCCAGCCACCACAAGAACCTAACCCAGTACTCATGGGGTAACCTAAAATTCAGACCTGCAAACCAAGCTGCACTACTCAAATTTCCCTGTAACAGGGTGAAACAGTTCCCTGGGCTGAGGAAAACCCAGGCTCAAGCAGTAGCTGCTGTCAGCAGGAGTGTTTGACTCCAGATACTCCACATTTTTCAGCAGGCTGGAGAAAAGCCACGGCCAAGATCAGCCCCAGCTTCCCACAACACACTGGAGCATTTCCTCGTGGCTGCTTCTGTTTTCAGCTGGACTCCTGTGCCCAGCACAGCAGGGGAAACCACGGTGGGTCCGTGGAGAGCAGCAATCACACCTGCTCTGACACACAAACCATGCTGGGAGCACATCCCATCACTGCAAGGGTGTGAGCCAGCAGATCCCAGCGGTGGGGCCTGCCCTCTACCTGCAGTTTGGAGAGTGTCAGCTCACTCAGAGCCTTCTGGAGCCCAGCACGGGGAAAAGAGAAACCAAATACCTCCAGAGCTTCCTGAAACACCCAACAAGGGCAGGAACACCTTGGGAGGCACTGGGGAGAAGGCTGCTCAAGCCTGCACACCCAGCCTGAAGCAGAAATCACCAGGCCCAGTGTCCCCACAAGGTTTTTCTGTGCCATGCTGGCAGGGTCAGGGGCTGGCAGGTTATTCAGGACACCCTGAGCAGAGAACAGAGCTCACACACGCAAGTCTTCTCTGGGGACAGGACCGGGTTTCCTTGATCTGGTTAGATAACCCACCCACTCACCCAGAAACACCTCCTCACACACAGATTTACTGCTCTGCCAGGAGAGCTAGGAGTCTAAGACGTGACCAGTTAAAGCAGGGGTGGTGTCCATCCCCACCGTGCTCCAGGCATTGCAGAACACAACAGTGCTATGCCAAGGGCCTGGTGATGATGCTCTATTATGTTCCTGGAATCTCTGCGTCAAGCTCCAGTGAATTCATGAATATCACCCACGTTAGCATTCAACTCAGCATCCTCAGCAGCACCCTGAACACCAGGGAAAGGTCTGATTTCAGACCTGCACTCTCCATCATGAGGTATCAGCCTGAATCTTCCTTTTCACACCTTCCCCAGGCAGAATCCCCCTTTCCAGATCACTTCCAGAGTGGTTTGCACACAGGCAGCACCAACAACAGCCCCACCACTCCAGAGTGAGGCTCTAAAGGGGACACACCAGTCTGCTCCCAGTGCCAAACTGGTGTGGGAAAACTCTGTTTGCACATGTATGTATCATATATAGTGATGGTGTGCCCCTGCACAGGCAGAGAAATTAAAAGAAAATTATTTAGTTGTGTTATACTTGTGCCAGCATGAACTTCTCCCCCACTGTCCAGCCTTGCACACCCTCAGGATGGGTGAAGGGGGAGAACCTGACCCCTAATGACATCAAGGCTCAATCCACAGATTTCTTGCCCAGAGAACAAACCCAAAGTTAACTGGGAAGGAAAATCATAAATTCCTGCCCATGAGAACATTCGAGTGTGACATCTCCATCCCAGAGCATTTTCCAGAAGAACATGGGTAAGTGCTGATGTTTTCCACACACCACCTAAAATCAGACCCCAACTCCAAACCAACCTGTCAAACCTTACACCCCCAATTCTTCCCTGAGTCTCTTTTTCCATCTGGATGAGCTGCTGCCGAGCCAGAATTGATTCACACAGAGATAAAAGTGGCTATTTTTGTGCAAAAATCACCAGAAAGGAAGCCTTGAAGTTCTACAGACTCTAACAAGGAAAGCTTGAACAAATCTCTGCCTCATCACCACTGGCACACGTGGAACTTCCTCTGCACCACCAGCCTGTTCTGAGAAATAAGGCTATTTTGGAGCAGACAGCTGCAGAGAGATTCCTCCAGCTGGGAAGGAAGGAGACTCATCCTCCAGCGACTCCAACCTGCTCTGATTTTGCTTCCATCAGGCACAGGAGGGACACACATCACAGCACTCCCCTGGCATTACAAACAGCCAGGAGATGACCTGGAGCACTCTCCAGCTGTGGGAGGGAAGCCCTTATGGCACAAGCTCCTGGAATTTGGGAATTGTTACCTGTGCCTCTCCTTCCTCCAGCTGCAGGTGCACTCTTTCCAACGCTCAGATAACATACCTGGTAGTTTCAGTGCTGAGATTTGCTTCCTATGACAGCAGCTGCAGGGCAGGGATCCACCTGGAACCCCCCCATCCCAGCTGGCTCCACACACCCCCTGCTCCCTCCCTTTTTCCCAGCCCAAGCATTCTCAAAGCACACATTCCCCAGATGAAAAAGCAAATTCTTTCATCTCCACTGCTCCTATCGATTGATGCTCACCAAATTATTGTTAAAATAAGAAAAATGCACAAACGTGGTGAGGTCAGCAGCCCCTCCCCAGGGAGCTGATGGGTCACAGGGCTGGGATCCAGCAGCACACCCTGAGCTGAAGCTTCCTCCTGGCCTGGCTGCCACTGGGACAAACCTGCAGGAGCACCTGCTTCCCAGGGCTGTGGGGGAAGAGGGGACTGGAGGAGGTCATGTTCTACATTTCAAAACCTACAAGAGCAAATCATCCCCGAAGATGTGAAAGGAGAGGAGAAAGGGCTTTGTTAGAAGAGAGAAAGGCTCATTAGCACCTCATGGGCTGGCTCAGCCTTTCCCTTCTGGCTGAGGGGCACAGCCCAGCCACGTGAATCTTGTTCCACCTCACCTGTCATTTCAGGGCTGAAAACTTTCCAAGGATTCTGAGGCAGGTTCAGTGTTGGCAAACACCACATCCTGCTTCAGGGTAAACAAAGTCAAGTGAGGGAAACGGGAAAGCCTCTCTGCAAAATCCCTACTGGATTGGCAGCTGTGAAATTAGGAGCAGGAATGGGACAGGGGCAATCTGGGGCCAGCCTGAGAGTGCTGTGGGGTCAAAGAGAGGGATCCAACTTTAGAGCTTCCTTTAGATCCTCGTGACTTCCACGCAGCCCCCGAACACACAAGGCTATCCCGGCTTCCCTGGAAAGGCTGCAGGCCAGGAGCAGCCACTGACCCAGCAGGATTTGAATCCCAGACATTACAGGCATGCCACCTCTATCTGTGCCATTCCCCATCTCCAGGGTAACTGCCTCCAGCAGCTGTTTACCCACAGCAGAAAATGCCAAGTTTGGGGAGTTAGTCATGGCCAAGGGCTAGATTTGGTGACACACCCCTGAGCACGGTCTGCACTTCTGTTCCTCCTGATTGTTAAGGTTAGATGGGAGACCAGGAGATGTGCTGTGAGGCAAGGAATTGATTGCTGCCAGGATCCTGGAGATGTGCTGTGAGGCAAGAATTCATTCCAGCCAGGATCCTATCAACACAGAACAGTCACTTTGGCAGAATCTCTCTTAAGTGAGTGTAAAGTACCTGCTAACTGCTGTACCAAATTTGAAATAATCCCTGGTTTAAAGTCTATTATTTGCTGGAAGGCAGAACATCTGACCTTGATCAAACTGCAGTGGGTGGGTCAGAAAGCAGCCCTTGGGTTTGGAGGGAAAAGATATCTTAGATATCTTCATTTGGTTTGCAGGATTGCTTCAGCCACATTAACAAACCGATTACAGCACCTGAGTGACACTGAACAACAACCCAAAACCCCTGGGAGACGCCTCACTCCAATTCCATGAGCCTAGAGGCAGCAGCCTCTTCCCAGTAGTTTTGAAGGAAGAACAAGGGTCTGGAATAAGAAAACATCATTCTCTGGTCCTGGAGCAGGGAAAGCATCTCTCCTTCCTCCCACCATCCTCCTCTGCAGATCCTCCTCCAGAGTTTTTCAAGAGGCTTTGACTGCAAGACTTGAGGCTGACCCTGCATTAGCAGCTCTGCCAGAATGCTTCCAAGCAGGATAAAACTCACTGTCCTTAAAAAAGGCGGCCTCTAGCTGTAAAAGGAGGGACAAGTATTTATCCAAGGAAAGACAGCAGAGGGGTTTGTATCATCAGCAGGAAAATTAGGGTAGAAAGTTTCTCTGCTGGTGTCTCAGAGAAGTCAGGGAGCAGAACAACAGCCTCACACCCGGCAGTCTCCATCCCTGGGGATGGAGCTTGCTCTGCAGCAAAAAGATACAGGGCAGGATGGGTCCCCTTGAGTCCCATTTCACAAAATCACCCTGACCTCTGCCCCCTGAGCCCTGTCAATCCACCAGAGAATGAGAAAATGTCCTCAGCGCCGTTCCCTCCCGACTCCCTCCGCAGCCTCCTTCGTCCCTGGCTAATCCACACAAGTTACCTAACACCGGGGTACGGCGAGGATTAGTTAATGTTTGTGCAGCTTTTCTGAGATAAAAGCTACGCGAGATCTCAGCATTTATTATTGATGCACCAGTCAAGGAGGCCGTGTGTTTGTGGGGGGAAAAATTCCTTCCCGAACCCTGCGGCGATCGATTTACAAGCCAAAGCGAGGGATTGTGTTACTGCCTGGGAGCCCGGAAAACCGGCCTGGACCTTCACCAGTCCAAAATAAACCAGCCCCCCCGAATGAGAATACAGCTGGTAGCACTGCTGGCAGAGTCCCGGTGATCCCTGCTCCTGGCAGGAGTACTCTGACCTTCAGGGACAGGAGGGGCTGGTAGTCCAGGGGCCAGGATTGGAGATGGACACCAGCAGGATCCCTGTGCTCCTGTCCTTACCTGGCTGTCCCCTCACCTGTCTGCTCCCCCTCCCAGCCCATACCGGGAGGCAGTGGGATTAGGAAGGAAGCGTTTCCCGGTGCCAATCCCAGCTTTGCTGCTGACCAAGTGCGTGACCTTGGGCAGGTCATTCCACCTTCCAGGGCTCTTCCTCAGCACACGCAGAGTCCTTTCCTGTGCCCGTGACCCGCTGCACTTCCCAGCGACAATCACGCGGGGCTCTGCACTCTGGTCTCCCTATCGTCACCAGGCAGGGGAGGGTTCAGCCTTCCCAGTTTACAGACTGGGAAGACGAGGCCATTCACACCTCCTCCCCACGATTAAGGTCAGGTCAGAGGCTAAGAATAGACCCAGGAGCCCCGTCCCTACCAGCTGCTCCGCTCTGACCACTCTTGGGCAAAGGATCCATTTTGTGTCTCAACGTGTTATTTTAACCATTCACAGGAACTCAGCGGTTAGCCACGCTCCTACCAACATTCACCTCAAGCCTGGTGGAGGGGACACTCCCCCAAATCCCCGTTTCACCCGTTCCCAGCACAGCCGAGGCAGATGGAGCCCGAGGCGCCGTCGGGGCGCGCATCCGTGCGCCTCGTGATCCGCGTTACACAACCGGAGCCTCGGCAACGCGGGCGAGTTACCTGAGCACCGTGACGCTCCCCCTCTTCACGGGCAGGAACAGAACGGGCTCCGACACCCTGATGGGCTTGAACTGGAATTTACACCCGAAGCAGAGCGCCGAGTCGCTGAAGAAGGACACGGAGACGATGGGCCTCTCAAAGATATGGATGGGGTCCACGTGGGAGACAATGCAGCCCCCCGGCTGGTAGTCGTTGATGACGGCACTGTTCACAAAGCCCTCGGGGATCACCCGGTGCTCCACCAGCTTCCTGATCACCAGGTCGTGCACCCACTCGGGGATGGCGTCCACCTCCCCCCGCGGGTACAGGCGCTCCTGGCCGGGGCCTCGCCGCTGCAGCTGAGACCCGTAGGTGTAACCTTCCCCAAAAAAATACTTATTCCGCAGCGGCGCCCGATCCACCGTGTGCTCCTTGTAGAGCCCCTTCTCCGCCCGGGACACCACGTCCTCGATGCGCGCCTCGATCTTGGCGCACTCCTCGGCGCTGAACAGGCGAAGCTGGCGGATGCCGCTCTTGACTTTCCGAGCTTCCTCCTCCTCCTTCTGCTCCTCGTAGTCGCTGGGCTCGGAGCCGGAGTCCTCCTGGTGCCGCCGCTTGCGGTCGTACGGAGGTTCGGGGGGCTCCCGCGGGAGGCCGCCGCCGCCTTTGTGGCCGTCCCGGTAGGGCATCATGGACTTGAGCTTCTCCCGCAGGTCCGTGTAGCCGCTGCCGGCCATGGCGCGTCCGCAGCCCCCGCCTCTATCGATCCCGGCGCTGCAGGCGGCGGCGGGAGGCGGCGGGGGACGCGCAGCTGCTGCTCATGGCACCCGCCGCCCTGCCGGGAGAGAGAGCCCCGCAGGACGGGGAGGTGAGCACGGGATCCCGGTACCGCGGCAGACCCTTCCCCACCGGAGATAGGACCCCGCTCCCGGCTGGGAGCTCCCGCCCTCTCCCCCTCCCTCCCTCCCGGGGCAGGGGCGGCCCGGCGGACGCCACACTCACGGCTCGGCCCGGGGCGGGCGCGGACAACGCTGCCGGTGCCGGTGCTCACGCGGCGGCAGGGCCTGGCACATTCCCAGTGGCGGACCCGGACGCCCTGCCCGTTCCCACCGCCGCGGCTCTGCCCATGGCGGGGGGCAACCGGAGGAGGTGTGGGGGATCCCGTGCCGTGCCGGGGGACAGCAGCGGACGGGGGGTCTGGCGCGGCCCTTCCCGCTACGTCACCAGGAGCCGGCCCGACATCCCGGATCGCCGCGGGGCCGCCCCGCGCCCCGCCCCGCCGCGCACGCGCGGCCACCACCCCCGGCCCCGCCCCTCTCGCGCACGTACGGACAGAGCGCGCGACCCGGCCCCGCCCCCCCCGCGCGCACCCACCGGCGCCGTTAACCGGGAGCGGCAGCCCCGCCCCGCCCCGCCCCGCGAGGCGCTGATTGGTCGGGGGGCGGCCGCGAGCGCCGCGGGCCGGCTGCTGATTGGGCGGTTGGAGCGCGAGCGCGCGGCGGCGGCAGGGTGGGAGGAGCCAGGAGTGGCGGCGGGCGCGCGGCGCCAGCGCCCCCTGGCGGACGCGGCGAGCGCGACAGGCGGGCGGGAGTGACTGCAGGGGGGGCCCGGGGAAACTGAGGCACGGGCGGGACAGAGGGGAAACTGAGGCACCGGAATGAGGAAACAGAAACGGAGATCGGTGCGGGAAACTGAGGCACGGGAATAGGAAGTACATGGCGATTGATGGGGAATCAAGCACAGGGAGCAGCGTTCCCTCTGCAGCAGCGAGCGCAACACAAAACCACGGACACCGAGTCATGCCGGGCTCCCGGGCGTGTATAAAACCTCAGAAAAACAGTGGGTTGGTGACAGGGGGACAGTGGCCACTGGCCAAGCTGGGGACACCCCGTGGTCACTGCGCCCTGTGTCCCCCATGGGGTCCGAGGCCATGGCGGGCTCAGAGCAGGGTGATCTCGCTGGGCGGCAGCGTCTGCCTCTTCTCCCGAGCACCCAGCAGCCTCTCCATGTGCGCGGCCACCACACGGCACAGCTCCAGGCCCTGGAGAGGGACACACCGGTGGTCAGTGGCCGTGCCGCCCCTGTGAGACTCCCTGCCGATGTCCCCATGTCCCCAAGACCTGCTCCAGCTGCAGCTGGGTGATGCCCTGGGCCAGGAGGTCTCCCAGGGTGATCTCCACGTAGGGATAGCTGGATCCGGCCGTCGGCCGCTGCGTCCGCGTGCACTGGATCTCATTCAGCGAGAACTTGGCGATGAGTTCCTGGGACGGGGACAGAGGGGTGGCCAGTGTGCCCTGGGAACCCCTCCAAGGGGACCAGGAACCCCAGCTTGGTCCCTGCTTCTAGTGGAAGGTGTCCCTGCCCATAGCAAGGGGGTGGAACTGGATGAACTTTAAGGTTTGTTCCAGCCCGACCATTCCACGATTCCCTGTGTCCCACACAGCCCCACACTCACGTGGGTGTCCTTGCTGAGGAAGTTGAGGCCGTTCTGGTTGACGGCCAGGATACAGGGTGAAACGATGGCGTTGTTGCTGCAGCTCTGGATGTAGAAGAAGGACGAGCCGAACATGGGGTAGGCGCTCAGCAGCCCTGCAGGGCACAGGACGGGGGCTCAGTGGCCACTGCCACCCCCATCTGCCCAGTCCCCAGGGAAATGGGTGTCCCAAGTGGGACCTGGAAACAGCCTGGCCTGTCCTGCCAATCCCTCCTGCCCTCTGCAGGGACAAGAGCAGCATCCCATCCCCATCATCATCACCCTCCAGGCAGCATTACATCCTCATTAGCACCATGTCCCTGTGAATGTCACCTCCCTGTCCCCATGGCTGTCCCCTCACCCAGGAACTGTGCCCTGGCCTGGTGGGCGCTGAGTGCCTGGGCTTGCTGCACGTGCTGGGTCACCATCTGCAGCCACGACTGCGGCCTCAGCAGGCGGAAGAGCTGCGGAGGGACGTAGTCCTGCATCTCCCGCCTGTGGGGAACCCCAGGTCAGGACCACCGCTGGCCAGTGGGTCCCAAATCCCACGGGACAGCTGTTTCCCCCCGCTCCAGGTGCCCTGTCCCCTTCCGTACGCGGTGGGGAGGTGGTGGCGGTCCTTGGCTCGGTGCTGGAGGGCGGCCAGCTTGGCCACGTGTGGGAAGTGCTGCTCTCCCGACCTCGCCGGAGGCAGGACGGTGAACAGGCCCTTGAGGTAGTCAGGGAGCACCTGGTGGGGGGAAACAGAGCACAGGGACACGGCTTGGGGACAGGGCACGCTCTGAGGGAGGCAGGGAGGTGGCCCTGGGGGAGGCTGCTGGGGTGGCCCGACCTGGTTGTAGTGGACGGTGACATAGAGCTCGTTGTCGAACTTGAGGGGCTGGCTCCAGACCACGCGGCGGCACCAGAAGGTGTAGCTGGTGTCCCGGAGCTCTGTCTCAGCAGCCACATCCAGGACGTATTCCCGGCGGGTCAGTGGCCGCACGCTCTGCCCTGTGCCACCCAGGAGGCTGAGTGTCCCATGGCTGTCCCATCCTGTCTTGTCCTGTCCTGTCTGTCCCCTCCCTGCCAGCTCCTCACCTCTGTCGGTCACCACGAAGAGGATGTATTCCTCCAAAGCCTCTGGATTCTGCAGCCCCATCTCACAGCACAGCTCCTCGATGACATCCAGAGCCACCTGGGCACAGGGACAGATAGCTGGGACACTGCCACGTCCCCCTGCTGTGCTCTGGGCCACCAACTTTTGTCCTGCATCATCCTAGAGGTGATCTGCTTTTCCCAGAGGATGAAGTCCCACAGCAGGGACAGCTAAAGGGTGCAGCCCCCCATATGTGACCCTCTGAGGTGTCACCATAATCTTGGGGTGCACTGAGTCTCCTGTCCCCTCTGGCTCACCGAGCACGTCTTGATCTTGAGGTGCCTCTCGATGCCACCGGGCAGGAGGAAGAGTTGGCGCTTGGCGCTACGTCCAGCCTGCATGGAAGGACATGTTGGGGTGCAGGGGGGCCCTTCACAGAGCAGGAACCCCAAATCCTGCAGCTATCCCTAAGAATCATCCCGTTGGGATCATCCTGTCTCTTGCCCCTTTTGTCCAGCCCATTCCATGTCCACAGAGCTCATTCCCCGCTGGGATGAGAGGAGAGAGGGAGACCCAAGCCCACAGGGATAACCTGACCCTATGTGGGTAGTCAGAACTTCTGGGGCGGAATCTCAAGCTGACACCAGCCCTGTTCCACCCCACAGGCACCCAGGAGCCCCTGGCCTCACCACCATGGCCTTGAGCTCCATGCTGCTGGGGAAGAGGCTGCGGCCGCCGAACTGCAGAGTTTTCCTCAGGTTCTGCTCGCAGGCTTTGGCGATGCCTGCCAGGAGCAGGGACCGGGATGAAGGATGGGGCTGAGCTGCCATGCTGGCTCTGTTAGAGCTCCTCCTGAGCTCTGTGACACCCGGGGTGTCCTTCCCCACCATGCAGCCAGCACCCTGAGGTGGGCACTGCCCCTACCGTGGAAAGGCAGCTCCGGGTGCCTGCTGGCATCCTGCAGGAAGGCCACGAGGAAGGGCCGGAGCACCTCAGAGCATTTGTAGTAGGCAGCAAGGATGTAGAGCAGCCTCCAGCCCCTCTGGCAGCTGTCCCTGTGGAAACAGGGATCCCCTAAGCAGGGCCAGGATGCCCACAGTGGCACCCAGCACAGCCCTCTGCAAGGATGAGGTCCCCAGGTGTCCCTCTAGGCTGGAGCAGCTCAGGGACACAAATGTCCCAGTGCCAGCCTCTGCTGTCCCACGTGGGTGCAGGGACTCACGGCTTGGAGCTGGTGTTGTTGGTGATCTGCTTGATGATCTGGCAGTACACCTCATCCCTCAGGACATCATGCTCCGCACACAGCTGGGGGACAAGCACAGCTGCCACCTCTCTGCCACCCCCTGGCCAGGCCACCCCCAGGACTCACACCCCCGTGATGGATTTACCTTGAGGATGGTGCAGACGGTGTCCAGCTCTGTCTGTCCCCGCAGGGGGTGGTCACCCATGAACTTCATCACAGCTGGGGACAACAAAGCCACACGGTGACACAGCTCAGCATGTCCCTTCCCCAGGGACAATGGTCACGCTCTCCTGGGTGTGCACATCCTGGGCACACAGAGCAGTGGGACCAGAACTAAACTCCCCGAGGACACCCCCTCTGCCCATCCCAGTCCAGCCCCTCCCTCCTCCAAGGACAGGGCTGGGGATGGCTGAGGGACAGGGGGACAGGACACTCATGTCCCTGCCTACCTTGGAAAGCCTCAGCAGCCAGTTTGTTAAGGCCACCATCCACAAATTCAATGAGTGACTCCTGAATAGGAATCTGGGGAGAGAGGGCCAGCTCTGGGACCCTGCTGGGACCTCAAAGGGACCTGCAGGTGACAACAGGACAAGGGCACCCCAGCACTCCCCCATACCTTGGTGAACGTCAGCATCTCCAGCACACTTGGCACCTTCATCCCACGGGAGTCCCTGGCAGAGGGACAAGGGAGAGGTGGGCACAGGTGTCCCCACCATGGCACATCCCTGTCCCACTGCTGGACACTCACATGGTCCCACGTCGTGCCGCACGGAAATGCTGCTGGGCAAAGGCCAGCATGGGACAGGCCCCGGTGACATCCCTGAGCTGCTCCACACCATCTCCCTCCGGACCCTCCACAAAGGTGGCACTGGCTGGGGACACCTGCGGAGCAGGGCAGTGGGCACCGGGCACAGCCAGCACCGGGCACAGCCCAGGGCCAGGACCCACCTCGGTTTTCCTGTCCAGCTCCTGGGCAGCAGCAGTGGAGGCCACAGCCACAGCCACGGCTGCTGAAGCCGCCACTTTGCCCTGCTTGTCCCTGGGCTCCTCTTTCCTCTCCGCAGGCAAATGGACAAAGTCAGGCGCTGCCACCGGCTGGACGTACTCGGCAGGGAAGAGCCCTGACCTGCCATGGATGGCCCCAAACTTCCACCCTGTGCCAGACAGATGGTGGGGATGGCACTGGGCTGACCATGGGGTCACCCCTAAAATTGTCTGCCTGCTCCCTCCTGCCTCTGCACCTCCAGCCCTTTTCAGGGATCTGGGTCATGGGTTTTGGCTGGAAGCAGATGCAGTTTGGCATCACTCAAGGGAAAGGTACAGACCAGGGGCACAAAGCCTGTCACCTGAGGGACATGGGTGGCACCAGGGTGGGACCTGCAGGGGAGCATCTCCCTGCATCGGGTCAGTGCCAAAAAGTCCCCAAACCATCCTGCTGAGGGGTGACAGAGGCAGGACCCTGCCCTGTGCCCCAGACTCAGGAGGGGACACAGCTCAGAGCACATCAGGGACACACACGGGGACAGTGTGGAACCCACCAAAATCCTGCGTGTCTGTCTTCAGCTCCTCCAGGTACATCACCTTCTTGCGGACCACGCAGCCATAGTAGTGGTCTGCAGGGACACCATGGGGACATGGGGTGTCACAGGGTGCAAGGTAAGTGCACAGCCACCTCCAGAGCAGGGCAAGCCATCAGTCTGCTGCCCCTGTGTCCCCCATCAAAGGCATTTTGGCACACCCCACCTCTCTCAGGGTGCTCCAGTGACTGCAGGTGGATGATGTCCCCTTTGTGGAAGCTGAGCTGGCGCCTGTCCTCCGGGCTGTAGTTCCTCACAGCCACCACATACTGGGAGTCCTGGGCACAGGGGGTCTGGCACAGCCCATGCACGTAGGGACACCCACACCCCTCCCAGCACAGGGACTTCCAGCACCCGCAGCCTCAGGACCATTCTCCCAAATCCAGCTACAGTCCCATTCATAGGGTGCCCTTCTCTGCCCACCCCAGCCCCCCAAATACAGGCACAGGGGCAGGGTCTGACCCCCAGGACAAACCCACCCTGGCCCCAGGGCAGCCCCCACCTTCCTGAGCTCTGTGATGAAGTGGTCGACCATGACCTTGACCTGGGGGGCTTTGGGGGAGAAGAGGATGAGCTTCTCGCTGCGCAGGTTGAACTCCAGCATGTTCCTGGATGGGGTGGTCACGAAGAGCACGTCGGGGTAGCTGGGGCAGGGCAAGGGTAGGCTGAAACACCCGGTATCTGTGGCACCCACAGCACCCACCCCACCCTGGCCACCCCTACCTGTAGGAGCGCAGCACCCGCAGCTGCTCCCCGGGGACATTGGTGCCCTTCACCACCCGCAGCAGCTTGATGCCAGTGTGGGACACGGCCAGGATCTGCACACCCGTCCCCACGCTGCCCTGGGGGCCAGGACAGCATCTCAGCCAGGGGCACGGTGACACTGTGCCCCCCGTGCTGGCCTGCCCACAGCTGGACCCTCACCGTGGCAGGGAAGAGACGGGAGAAATAAACCTCGCAGCCATCCCGGGCTGCAGCAATGATCTCCCTCTTGACACTCTCCGTGGCCACGGGGCTGAAGGAGTCCAGCTTGTTTTCCGCTGTGGGGAGGGGGAAATACCTCCTGTGAGCATCCCCTCCCTGCAGAGGATGTGGGCAGAGTTCCAGGGAAAGCAGGGATGCTCATGCCCTTCCCATGTGTGTCCCCCAAGCAGCTGGCTGAGACCTGACACAACTTGTGATGTTGTGGAGCACTGAATTACAGGGGGGTGGTTGCTTTTGGAGGTAAAACTACCCAGGGTTAAGCAGAGCCAGTCCTGGCTTGGAGATAGCCAGGAGATGAGGACAGGCTGGGTGTGAGCCCCCAAGCAGGGAGCAGCGGGACACAGGGTTACCAAAGAGGGATTTCAGGCGGAGCCGCTCCTCCTGGCTGATCCGGATGCAGGTGTCAGACAGCACATCATTGAAAATCTGGGAAAGGGGGTGAGGAGCAGCAGGGTTGTGTGGGGAGGAGCAAAAAGCCCCCCAGCTCCAGCTTGCAACAGCCCCAGCTCCCGATGGCCACAGTGGGATGAGTAAATCATCACCCCACTGGGGAGTATCCCATGTCCCAGGGAACTCCAGGTGGGGCCAGATCAGTGCCTCACCTGCCGGAAGATGAGGTCGAGCAGCAGTGGGCTGTTGATGCTGTCCTTGGGGTAGAAAACCTGCCAGGAGATAGACCAGGGCTTGGTGTAAACTCCCTTATCCCGGTAGGACTTTGGCACCAGCCTGTCCCCAAGTGTCCCCATAATCTGCACCTCCTTCCGGATGAATATTTTCCAGGGCACGTTGTGGTAGGTGTAGAAGTCCTCGCTGCAGCTGCGGTGCAGCTGTGTCTGGACCTGCTGTGCCTCGGATGGGAGCTCCCGTGACACAAACACTGCAAAGGGACAGAAAGCCTTAAAATCCCTGGGGGGAACCACCAACAGCTGCCTCCACTGGGGAAACTGAGGAACGGGGAGCAGCTCTCTGGCTGAGCCACACACAGCAGTTATCCCACCAGGCATCAGCTGTGCCACTGGGAGGACAAAGTGCCTCGCTCCACTGTGGCCCCACCAGTGCCACAGCTCTGCCCAGCAATACCTGGGGGCCGTGTGGCTGCAGGACGTCCTGGGGGTGCTCGCGGCTGGTACCTGGCACTAGGCACCGGCTTCACCGCAGCCACCACCTCCTTGGGCCCCTGTGAGGCACGGAGGGGCTCGTGGTCAGTGCCAGTGACACCCCCAGCCCGGACAGGGGGACACGGGGGTGGCCACAGCCCTACCACAGCTGATGGCACCCTGGCTGCTGAGAGCTGCTCCTTCAGGATCTGCATGGCTTCCTCATGGGGGTCCAGCTTCTTCCCAAAGAGCTTGCTGCCAAGATAGCATCCGACATCACCTGAACCCCAGCATCAGCTGCACCCCATCATCCCCTACAGCCCAGCATCAGGACCAGCACATGCAGCCCCAGGCAGGAGAAGCCCGAGGCTTGGCTGGGGGCCCGGGGTGTACCTGTGGGGCTGGGAGCCGCGCGGGGCTGGCTGGCACTGCCGGATGATGTTGCGGATGTCGTGCGTGGGCCGCGGGAAATGCTCTGAGTTGAGCCGGGAATGCCGCACTGGCTCTCCCGGCCACCGACTGGCCACGGCTGCTGCGGAGCCAAACACACGATCAGGGGCCCTGGCTCAGTGCCACCAGCCCCTGTGGCCACCCCATTGCACCGGGACCCCTTACCGGCTTTCTGTGAGTAGGGCCGGGGGTGGGGGACATGGGCTGGTGTCCCCTCTGCCACTCTGCCCTGCAAGGGACACGATGCTATCAACAGCTGGCATCTCCAGCTGCTCCCACCCCCAGGGGCTGCCCCAGAGAGGAGCCCTGGAGCAGAGAAGGGGCTCAACCCCTCCCGGCCCCATGGCACTGACCGAGGGTCCGGGTGGCTGCTTGACATCTGCCCGGTGCTGTGGGGATGTGTCTGGCTCCGTGCCTGTGACAGCAAAGAGGAAAGCTCAGTCAGAGCTGTGGGCATGCTCCCCACACCAGGGATCAGACAGGGAAACTGAGGCAGGGAGCTGGCTGGGGATGTACTCAGGCGCTCACCCCTCGGCTGACGTGTCTCTGCAGCCACGGGAGGTTCGCTCTGGTTGGCATCAGTGCCACTGTTCCCCCCTCCCACTCCACCTCCTCCCTTCAGCCTCTGTGAGAGGATGGATGGCTTCTCCAGCTCCTGGGGGACAGGGGTCAGGGCACAGTGGCCAAGCCAGCTGCACCCCAAAATGCCTCGGGCAGGGGGACACCCCTCTCACCCCATTGCCGTAGGAGAGCACGGGGTCAAAGAGACTGTCCAGGTACCGGTCCAGACCCTTCTGGCTGCGTTGCTCCCCAAATTCCCCATCTGTGAGTGGCAAGGCATGAACCACTGGCATGGCAGGGCTTTGTCACAATGCTGGGGGACAGGAGTTGAGGGGAATGATGCCCTACCATGGGAGTGATATGCCTCCATCGAGGGCAGTGTGGGAGCTTTCACAGCTGGGGGAGGAGGCACTTCATCCAAATCAAATCCGTGTCCCAGCACCCTGCAGAGAGGGAGGATGCACTCACTGAGCACCCACTGGGTGCCAGGATTCCCCTCAGGAGCCCACCCATCCCTGCCAGCACCCATCCAGCCCCACAGTGGGGCACCCGTCCCTGCCCGGGTACCTACGGCCGGCTGTCCCTGCTGTGGCTCTCGCTCCCATCCCACGCGATGAGGAAGCAGGATTTCTGTCTGGGGAAGCCTCGCAGCAGCTCCAGGTCAGAGACAAGGTCCAGGACATAGTCGTGTCCAGCCAGCTCAGCCCACTGTGCACCCGCCTTCATAGCCACGGTCCAGCCACGCCAGCCCTCTGCCAGCCCTCTGCAACAACCAGACACTGGGCATGGGCACAGCCTCCACAGGGACACCCCGCCCGTGAGCTGGGCGTTCGGGTTCCCAGATCCTGGGGACACCAAACACAGCCCCAGGTGACACCATGACCCACTGGGTACCCACCACATACCTGAGCTTCAGGACATCCCCTGCCAGGTCCTCGCCTGTGCTCCAGGAGTGGATGGGGCAGGAGAATTGGTCACCTGGGGAGGGACAGGCAGTGAGCGGGTGCCACCAGTCTCTGCTGCCCCTGGATGTGGTCACACTGGGACCGACCCTGGCCAGCACCGTGCCCCAGCACCACGCTGCCCTCACCGTTGAAGCAGTGCAGGTCGAGGGCCATGCTGGCCTGCTGCCGGTTCGCCGTCCACTCCAGCAGCGAGGGAGGGAAGGTGCGGGCGGCGGCGGCGCCCAGCTCGGAGCGAGCCATGGCGTGCATCAGCTTGCGCTGGCACACCGGCTTGTAGCCAGCGAAGGCGTAGTCAGACACAAACCTGTGGGCAAGGGAGGATGCTGCAGGAGGGATGTGGGCAGGATCATGTGTGCCAGGCTGGGATTAAGAGCACCCTTGGAGGGATCTTGGCAGCACCCTGGGCATATGTGCCAGGCTGGCCCAAGGCATCTTGGAGGGATCTCAGAGCATCTCTAGTGGGACTTGGCCGGTATCCCTGGGCACATGTGCCAGGCTGGCCCTGGGGAGCCTAAAGGGACATGGGCACATATGCCAGCTTGTCCAGAGGGATCCTAAAGGGACCTAAGAGCACTCCCAACAGGACCTGGCCATGTGTGCCAGGCTGTCCCAAGCAATCATGGAGGAGCCAGCTGGGGCCTAGGCAGAATCCTGAGCCACAGGTGCCAGGAAAGCCCTGAAAAGCCCCAGCAGTGCTCCCAGGCATGAACACCAGTCCATTCCTCACCCCCATTCCCCGTCCCAGAGCCCATCCCCAGCTCACTTGAGCAGGTACTTGTCGAAGGCGGCGGACGGGGGGAAGGCGCTGAGGCAGGCGGCCAGCAGCAGCCAGCCCCGCTCCTCGTTGTTGACGTTGGTGTTCCGCCACACCTGGTTGGCAGCTTGTGCCAGGAGCTCGTCCCGCAGCCCTGGCACCGACAGCCCCTTCTGCACGATGTAGTTGCCAAAGAGGGTCTCCTGCGGGCCGCCCAGCCCTGGGTCCCCCATGAACCGCAGGATCTGCCACAGGGACAGCCAGGTCCTCCCTCTGACCCGGGCACAGAGCGGGCAGGGGGCTGTGGTGGCGGATCCTGTGCCATCCCACCTACCAGCTGGAAGAGGCTGAGAGCCTCGTGGCACAGCTCCTCATCCAGCCGGGTGAGGGGGGCTTTCAGTGGGGCCGTCAGCATCCCAAATGCCGGTTCCTGCGGTGACACCCGCACCCATGGCTACCTGGGGACAGCCTCAGGCCGCGAGGGGCTGGCCCCATGGTGCTGAGCATGGTGTTGGTGCTGGGTGGAGTCTGTGGGGCTGCCAAAGGGTGAAGGATGGGGCCAGCAGCCTCCTGGGAGTGGGGCAGGGAGGGGCTCAGGCTGTGCTGGCAGCACCAGAGGTGGGTGGTGAGGCCCTGGCACACATTGCCCAGAAAAGCTGTGGCTGCCCCATCCTTGGAAACGTTCAAGGCCAGGTTGGACAGGGCTTGGAGCAACCTGGTCTAGTGGAAAAGTGTCCCTGCCCTCATGGCAGGGGGTGGAACAGATTGGTCCTTAAGTCCCTCCCAACCCAAACCATTCAGTGGTTCTATGCCAACACCTTGGCAAGGCTGAGAGCCTTATCCAGCCCCGGTGCTGTCATTCAGGATGCCGGGGACTGGGAAACACAGGGCAAAAACGGGGATGAGGAAGAGGAATGGGGCAAAGTGACCGTGGGTGGGGCCGGGGTCCCGGGAGCAAAGCGACCTGGTCTCCCGCCCCAGCGTTCCGGATCCGCCCCGCGTCGGGCGTCCAGGAGGGCTCAGCGGGTCTCTCTCCGATAACCTCAGCAGGGTCCCCCCGGCCTCTGGAGACGACAGGAACCCACGGGGAGGGAGGGAGGTGGCAGCCAGCTCCCCACAGCACCACAGCCACCCCGGATCCAGCCTCTCTTGCTACCCGTGGTGTCCCCAGGGTGGGAGCCGGGGCAGAGCCCAGTGGGACAATGCGAGAAACCACCACGGGGGACCCTGAACCTCACTGCTCCACCATGACCGGGGTGCCAGGGACTCCCCAAAAGCTGCCTGCCCGTCGGGAAAAGCTCTCCGCGGCGCCCACCTTACCTGGAAGTGGCCCCGCACGTACTTGGCCATGGGGTAGTCGTTGATGTCGAGCGGGAGGGTGAGCTGGGGGTCGGGCTGCAGCGCCGGCGGCGGCACCAGCACCACGCAGCCGGCATTCACCTCCCGAGCGGCTGCGGCACAGCGGGAAGATACGGCACGGCCGTCGGGGGGGACACGAGGGGCTGGGAGCGATGGTGGTGCGGGACCCGCTCACCTGCAGCCGCCTCCAGCAGCCCCATCAGCTCGGCCGGGATCTCCAGGTGGGTGACATCCACCACCTCCCTGCGCGTCAGCTCCTGCCGCCGCAGCACAGGGATGCTGTGTGCTGATCCCTGCCCCAGCACCCTCGGGTGCCGCGGCCAGGAGCGCAGCGATGAGCAGGGCTGAGGGCACAGCAGCACGGGCTGCACAGGCATCACACCTGTGCTCCCACCACATCTTTACCTGCTTCATCCTCTCCTTCTCCGCCTCGGCCCGACGGCGAGCATCCTCCTTCCTCTGCAAGCAGAGCACCATGCTGAGTCTCACCGGAGGAAGGGTTACCCTGAGGCATCACAGCTCCCTGGGTTGACATTGACCCTTCCCCAATATCAGCACGGTTTTCACCCCAAAAATGGGTGGGACACGGAGGAGGTGACAGGGTGGGCTCACGGTGTGGACATGCCACTGTGTCCTCTTCAGACCCACCACTGACCATGCAGCACGGTGGCAGCGTGTCCCCTGGACCCCCTGGGACGTGACAGCCCCCAGCTCACCTTGAGGTACCTCCGGCGGTTCACGTAGATGTGCACCAGCGACCTGAACTTGATGAGCGTGTGCCTCATGCGCCGGTACCTCTGCCTGCAGGAGAGCACCCGTCACCCTCTGCCACCCACCAGAGCCCCCCCGCCACCCCCAGGGACCCCCACCTGGCCAGGTACCCCCGCGCCCGGCTCTGCAGGAGGACGATCTTGCGGCGCAGGGAGCGGAATCGCCGCTTGATGAAGAAGGTGCGAGCGTAGCGCTGCAGCGTGAGCGCGGCCAGGTGATGGGCACGGCACCGCTTGCTCTCCAGCGCCTGGTACAGCTGCTCCTTCAGGAAGAGCTGGGGGCAGGGGTGAGGCCATGAGCTCCCTGCCTTGGGTTTTAGCTTTTATATTTTTCAGAATCTCTACTGCTTAGTGTGTAACTCTGAAACTTCTTATTAGGTGTTAGTAAGTTCTTTTCACGGGGTAATTGGACAAAACAATTCCTTTCTAGCTAGAGAATCAAGGATAACTGGTACCCAAAAAGCATAAACAATGGTGAGGGAAAGAGGAAAGCCAGGGGGTTGAGACTTCATAGCCTGGTTGGATAATTGACCCCAATATGTAGATATGTAGATGAACCAAAACCTAGAAAAGTGTAAAACTCATGACTGGGATCCATCTGGGATTTAATTTGGGCTCTTGCAGTGCCCAAACTGTATCCTTTCAACAAATACCTATTTTATTCCTTTTGCTCTGTCTAGTCTCTGGAAAGGTCAGCCTTTCCAGGCAGCACCACCACTCCCAGGGCATCACCAGAACCGAGCCCCCTCCCGGGACAGTACCTTGGTGACACCAACGTAGTACATGCTGGGGTTAACGGGGCAGAGGCTCCTCAGCATCTCCACACAGTTGGCTCCATTGGGAATGACATTGGACCACATATCAACGAGGCAGCGATACCTGGGTGAGCCCATGACACTGTCACCACACAGGAGCCCGCTGGGACAGCAGCACAGACCCTCCCCGTGGTGACAAACACTGCACCTGGAGATGCAGCTTCTCCCAGGGCTGTGTGGGAACATGAGATGTTCCCAGCTCCCAGTGTGGGGGAACACCAGCCCAAATGCTGCCCCCAAAACACCCACAGACTGTGGTCTCCCCTCGCTGGGAGGGCAGTGCCCAGCCCCCAGGCACCTGTCGATGAAGACGAGGAAGGGGATGCGGATGGGGTAGCCCTCCTTGCGGATGCGGATGGTCTCCAGGATCCCTGAGTACCGCAGCTGGGTCCTCACCACGTCAGCCTCAAAGAGCCCTGGCTCCTGGGGTGGGGATGAGGAGAAGCATCAGTGACTGCATGGGCAAACCCCCACCTCCCTGTGCCCACGACACTCCAGGTGCCAGCAGGGCAGGTGGCACAGCCCCGCTCTCACCTTCTTGTTGTTGGGTTTGATGCAGCGCACAAAGAAGGGGTTGCACCTGTGACAGAGAGACCCTGTCAGCCACAGGGAACAGGGGGCAAAGCCAGCCCAGCCACCTCGGGCTCAGGTCCAGCTCCCACCCTGCCCACCCTGACCTCTCCATCCTCTCCACCAGCTCCAGAAGTGACTGCTGGAACCGTGCAGCCACGGTGGGAGCCTTGTAGCGCCGTGTCCTGGTGCTGCTCCTCCTGAGGAGGCTCCTCTGCCGGGCCAGCACCTGGGCGTGGCCGAAGAAGAGGTTGGCCACCACCTTGGGGAGACAGGAAAGGTGAGAGAAGAGGGTGCCCAGGATGGTGCAGCTCTCCCAAATCTTCTTCACAGCACAGCCCACTCCTGAGCGAGTTGCATCCCCTAATTGTGGCCAGATTGCCTGGATGGGGATGAGGATATGGATAACACAAAGCACAGGAGCAGCCCATGTGCCTGTTTGTGTCAAATGCTTGAGGGGTCAAAGCCCAGAGGATCCCTTGGGTAGAGCCAGAGGCATCCTCTGCTTCTGCTCCCCCTGGCTTCACTGGCCGTGGGGACACAATTGGTGACATGGGAAGGGATGTATGGAAGGGGGCTGTTGATGCCCAGTGTCAGAGCCAGCCCCAGGCAGGGCCCTACCTTGGTCCTGCTGCTGAGGAACAGGTCCAGCACATCCTGACGGACCTGATCATAGTTTTTATCCAAAAACTTGTGAACCTGGCAAATAGCAAAACCTCATGGTGAGGAGCCTAGCGGGATGACAGGGTGAGGCAAGGAGCTCCAGGACCCCTGCTAGACCTGCAGAGATGCATTTCTCTCCTTGGTGCAGGATTAACCTGCTCTTTAACCCACCCTAACATCCCTGCTGGACATCCCAACCTCACACACCTGGTAGGTCACCTTCCCTGCATAGTGCTTGATGGTGAACTCGGGCAGAGGCATCTTCGGCTTCGTGTACAGCGGGTTTGTCCCGTGGTGGTAGTGACACTTCTGGAGGAATGTGTGGTCAGTGGCCTGGGAAGGGACACAGGAGTGACACAGGTCAGGCTATTCAGCACCAAGTTGGAGCTAGATGATCTCCAAGGTCCTTTCCAACCCAAACCATTCTGTGGTTCCATGATGGTTCTGACTCTTTGGGCTTATCCAGCCTGGAGGAACCCAGGGGGGTTTCCAAGGTTGTCCAGGACAGCTCAGAAGAGCAGCCCTGGGCCACGGTGATTCCCCAGGTGCACCTCATCACTGGGCAGCCCCTCACCTGGGGGAAGCAGCTCTGGTCATCCAGGATCCGGAGGATGCCGTAGGGTTTTTGGGAGATGAGGTCAATGCAGGGCAGGTTGTCGCTGAAGGGGATCTCCTTCCACTCGATCTGCTCCCGGATATACTCCTCCTGCAGCGTGGGCACCAGGTCAGCCCTGTGCCCCCGGCCCCACAGCAGAGCCCAGCACTGGGGCAGAGCCCAGCACTGCCCACCAGCCCCACCTGCTCCTCCTGGAACACAATCCTGTTGAAGAAGAACTGCAGGTACTCATTGGCGTAGTTGATGCACAGCTGCTCAAAGCTGTTGAAGGTGAGGTCCTGCGAGAAGGAAGATCCATGGAGCCTGTGAGGATGGAGCTGGGATTGAGCCAGGATGGAGGTGGGATGAATCCTGCTCACCTCGAAGCCGTAGATGTCCAGGATGGCGATGGAGAGGGCCTCCTGGCGCGGGTACACCAGCTTGTTGATGCGGTCCGTGAGCCAGCTGAAGAGCAGGGAGTAGAGGGTCTTGGCAATGGCATCCCTGGGAGGGGAGAGAGAAGTGCTGGAGCTCTGGAGTGGCACCAGTGTACTCCACTGCCACAGTGGATCAGTTTTTATCACCACAGAGTCTAATCCACACTGAGGGACCTGATCATCCCCTTTCCCTGCTGGCATTTCTCTTCCCACACCGTCCCACACACACACCCTCTACAGTGCAGCCCCCTGCCCTCTACCTGGCATCCACAGCGCTTTCAACAGTCAGAGGGGTAAAAATCTTCTCCCGCTGCGTTTCCTGGTTGGGAAATGCCATGATGGAGTTTCAGCAACATCAGATGCGGTCCTTAGCGAATAGAGACCCCTCCCAGCCTGTCCCCCTGCACTCACCGTCACCTTGAAGGTGATGGCTTTCTGCAGGCCCTCGGGGGACACCTGCAGCAGCTCAGCCACCGTCCGGATCTCCGTGGCACTCACCACCATGGCCACCTCCTGGCAGTCGGTCTGCAGCACACAGCGATGCCGTGGGATGTGGGCATCCCCCAGTGGCCGCATCCCAAATCACGCCCAAGGAGCGCAGCTCGGCTCCCCGCGGGGTACCTCGTATTTCTCGAAGTAGACGTTGCCCAGGTGGAGGACGGAGGAGAGGATGCGGAAGATGCTGTTCTGCTCGTCCACGCTGAAGTTCAGCACCTCCATGGTGTTGAGCAGCCGGCGGAAATCCTCAGCGTCGTCCTTGCCGGGAATCTCGCAGTTCCCACCCTGGCACAGCCCCCTCAGTCCATCAGTGATCCCAGGGTGGGCTCAGCACTCAGCATGGGGGGGTCACCCTGCCCTGAGCATCCTCCTCATCCACACATTGAGGACTCAGGAACCCACCAGCCCCCCGAAAATAAGGCCAGGGAGCAGGGACACTCTACCTGGTTCAGGTAGTAGTAGGTCTCGGCGCCCTGCAGGCAGTACCGCTGCCGCTGCTGGGACGGCAGCCCTGCCAGCATCTCGTAGAAGATGTGGTAGTTGCGCTCACTCTGGGCCTGGAGAGCAGAGGATAGAGCTGAGGAGGGGGTGGCAGAGGGGGCAGAGTGGGAGGCAGAGCCCAGGACCCCCTCAGCACACACCTGGAAGACCACGCGGGACTTCTCCAGCAGGTACTGCGAGGTTATGGCACCGCAGATCAAACCGCTGCAGGGGTGAGAGAGGGCATCTGGCTGGAAACCTCGGTGCTGTGGCCCCCCAATGCACCCACCCATGCCCCAATGCCCCCCAACAAAATGGGGGGTCAGTGCTGCTCCCCCAGTGCCCCCCTCCAGGGATGAGTGGGCAGAGGGGTCTGCACCTGGCTCGAGTGTTGTACCCTGGGGTGATTTTGGGCACCCCCCCATCAGGATCAGTGGGGCTGAGAGAGGATGGGATGGGATATGAGGACAGGAATGGGGACTGGGAATGGGCAAGGTGCCAGCCAGGTCACAACATCCCTACCCCAGGGACTGCCACCTGTCCTCAGGTGTCATCACCTTTCCACCACCAGGTTTGTCCCAAAAACATCCCCATGTGTCCTCCCAGGGCCAAGGGGCTGGGTTGGGCAGTAGGGGATATAGGGTGGGAGCAGCCACACACAGGTATTACTCAGCATTACTTACTCCTCCAGAAAGATTTCCACAAATTTCCCAAACCTGCTGGAATTGTCATTCCTCACGGTTTTGGCGTTGCCGAAGGATTCCAGCAAAGGGGTCGCCTCCAGGATCTGTTGTGGTGATGGGGAGAGCTGGGGGGATCAGCTTGGGCACCCAGCACACCATGGGGTGTCCCCAAGGCTAGGGCACCCCTTTGTCACTCTGCCACCCTCCCTGCCACCCCATGATCCATGCAGACACCCGTGGGTGCACAAATTTGAGGTGTGCACCACAGCCATGTTAAATGAAGATGTGAGAGAGCACAAAGACTCCATTCGTGTGCATGCACTGATTTCCTGCTGTCCCTCCCGCCTTTCCCCTGCAGCTGGGGTGCCATGGCCAAGATGCCATCACGATTCTCTGTCCCCCTGAACCATCCCAGCCCATGTGTCCCCTCCGTACCTCGATCTGCCGTGGTCCAGGCGGAAGCGTTGGGACAAGGAGAGAGCAGCAGAGCCGTGAAGAGGGATGGAAGAGAGCACTTGGGAGGGAAGGGAGAAGAGGATGGGGACATGGGGACTCAGGGATGTCGCCAGGGCAGCACCCTACCTGTGGGGCAGTGCTGCGTTTCTGGCTGACGGCTGCCAGGTAGCTCAGGATCAGCTTGGTGGCTTCAGTCTTCCCTGAGCCACTCTCCCCACTGAAACACAGAGTGGGGGCATGGCTGGGCCCATCACCGGCCAAGCAAGGGGTGCCCACCCCAAATGTCCCCAAATCCCCATCAGCACCATCCCCAGGCTGGTGGCAGCGACCCAGCAATTAGGGTGGTGTTGATTAGGGGCCACCCGAGGGGGCTGTGCGTGGGGACAGCCATGTCCCACCTGATGACGATACACTGGTTGTGTTTGGCATCCATCACTTTGGAGTAGGCGACGTTCGCGATGGCAAAGAGGTGCCTGGGGTGGGGAGAAGCAGGGGGGGTGTGGTGCCACCCGGGGATGGAAGCTGGGAGTGACCCCACGGGGCGTTTGGGGACAGCGTGGTACTCACGGCGGGTTTTCACCCAGGGCTCTGCCTTCGTACTGCTGCACCTGCTCCTTCCCGTAGATGTTGTAGAGCCGGTACGGGTTCACCGACACCAGGATGCTGCCGATGTAGGTCTGCCAGAGAGAGAGGTGTGGGGCTGTGAGCCCTCAGAGGGTGATGATTCCCCAAAGATCCCTCACCTGCAGTCTTTGGGGGAGGCTGTGTCCCCCTAAGCTTACGTAGACGAGCTGGCGCTCGAACCGCGTCCGGAGGTTGTTCAGCACTGCAGCCTCCTGGAGGTCCCTGGCATGGAGCAGAGGCTGAATTAGGGGGTGACAGAGGGACAAGGGAGTGTCTGCTGTCCCCACAGTGACCCCAGCATTTCCAGGCCCAGGAGGCTGAAGCAGAGCCCATGTTGGGATGAGATGGGGTGGGGTAGCAGGGTCAGGGACACTCACTCCAGCTGGGTCATGTCCTCCAGCCCATCCTCCTCCTGGGGCTCCTGGTACCGCACGATGGGCAAGCTGCACAGTGACTGCATCTGCAAGGATGGAGCGACCATCACGGCAGGGATGGATGTGCCAACACCCTCAGATGTCCCACCCTGTCACCACCACCACCCCAAAACCATCTGCAATCCCAAACCACAGGACACACACTCAGCCATGGCAGGAACCCCAAGAAAACACCCCACAGCCCCAAAACAAAAAAGAGCACTGTGCAGTAGGTGACAGCAGCAGTGCTGCAGCACAGAAATGTGAGGCCACCCAAGGCCACCTTGGGGCCTGTCCCAGGAAAACCTGGTCCTGAGAATCCTGGTCCTGCTTCCCGTGGGCATCACCTTCAGTGGAGGTGATGGAGGGGGCTGAGGCTGCTCCCCCCGGCCACGTGCAGGGTGACGCAGGACAGGTGTCACACAGGAGCGTGTGCTGGCGCCCGGCCAGGCAGTGGGCAGGAAAGCGGACACCCCGCCGGGTCACCGTGCCACCTGCACCTGTCCCCGCCGGATCGGGTCTCTCCATTTCCATACGCCAGAATCAAGTGTCCCCAGAGGGGCCGCTCGTGGGGGGGACACACAACAGGTGATGATCCCCTCCTCCAGTCTGCTCCCCACGGGAGGACCCCCGCCAGCACCCAGACCACCCACAGCCATTTACCCTCCATCCTGTGCGCGCTGCAACCCCTCTGCACCCGTGCTCGGGAGAGCCACCAGGCACCTTAACTCTCCACCCTGTCCCGTGTCCCTCCAGCTGCCAGCTCAGCCCCGGCTCCATCCCCCCGAGGGGGCTCCCCGCGGGTGTTACCTTGCTGCGCCAGGGCTGCTTGCTGCCCAGGTAGCGGTCAGCCCAGGGGTGCCTGTCCCGCCAGCCCCCCGCGGGCGGGCGCTGGCACAGGTATCGGGCGATGTCGGCTCCCCACTGGCCCGCCCACCGCCGGCCGCGCTGGGTGGGCTGCTGGGGGAGACCCTGCTCGCTTGTCCAGGTGTCGGGCATCTCCCGCACCCGCACGACGTGCTGCGTGGACCAGTGCTGCTTGTACATGCGGGATGCGCGCCGGAAGGAGCCCAACCTCTGCACCTGCGGCGTCACCACCGCGTAGCGCCCCGCGCCCTCCTCCCCGGCCGCCCCGTCACCCTCGATGGGCTCCGCCAGCCCCGGGGGACGAGCGCCGTGGCGAGGGAGGACCGGGGAGCCGGGGGCTCGCCCGTGGGGCGGGGGGAAAGCTGCACGACGGGGCGGTGAGGGGCTCCGGTTGCCACGTGGGTTGGAGGGGAGGATGGGGCGCCCGACGTCGGCCCAGCCCCGGCGGCCCGGGGGTGGGCTCGGAGACCTGCGGGTGCTCCCGTCCCGCCGGGATGGGCGCCGGGGCAAGGAGGGCGAGCGAGTGGAGGGATGGCGGGTGGGTGGTGAGGAGGAGGGGGATTTGGTGGAGCCTATGCTCTTTACTAGCAGCGAAGCAAGGGACTGAGCCACGGAGCGCCCCTTGGAGAGGCTGCGGCCCCCCGCTTCAGCAGATGGCCTCGGTGGTGGGGAGTGCGGGGCCATCCCGGCAAGGGGCTGCCCGATGCGCTGGATGAAACTTTTGGGGGTGCTGGGAGCGGAGCTGGGCGGAGGGGGCACCCCGGCGGGTCCCCGTGGGGAGCCCTGCCAGGGGGGCAGCTCCTCATCCCACGAGGGGCCGAGGCGGCGGCTGCCGGGGCGGGACGATGGTCCCAGGAAGGGGGACCTCTGCAGCGGCTTCACCGCCTTGGTGGGGGGCTCGGGAAGCCGGGGCCAGGCCTGGGGGAGCGGCAGCCCGGGGGGGCTGCTCCGGCGCGATGACAAAGATCTCCCCACCGCGGGTCCCCCCAGGCGCCTTCCCCCCGGCCCCGGTGAGCGGGGAGCGACCGGCGGCGGGGCGGGGGGCTCGGGACCGAAGCGCCGGAGGCTGGCACCGAGGGACGGGGATCGCCGTGGCCCCTCGCCCCTCGTGCTGCCGGGGCGCGGACGGACGGGCGGTGGCGATGGGGAGCGCCCGGGGTTGGCGAAGGGGTTACGGAGCGACGGCGGGCGCGCAGCCCCCGGCTCCCGGGGAGGGGGCTGCCCCCAGGGTGGGGAAGGGTCCCGGTCCCCCAAACCGGCGCTCTCCATCCCCGCCTGCCTGCGGCTGGAGCGCCTGTAGGAGAGCTGGGGGGTGCGGGGTCCCCGAAATCCCCCGGCACCTCGCGGTGGGCGGCTGGGAGGAATGGAGAGGGATCGCTGGAGGAACTGCCCCAGAGGGCTCCCGCACGCCCGCGCTGGCGAAACCCGGCGTGCCGGGGATGCGGCGGGGCCGGGGGCTGCCGGGGGCGGCGGCGGCTCGTACTCGTCGTAGTCGTCCTCGTCACGGGCGGCGGGCAGGTGGGGGGACGGCGGGAGGGGCACGTCCAGGCGGTCCGTGCCGAAAAGCTTGACCTGGGGTCGGGGAAAGAGCCTGAATTTCCTGTTGAGGGAGAGCTTGGAGGAGAGAGTCTCCCGCATGCCCCGAAGCGAGGAGGCGCTCAGGATGGAAAAGGGATACTCCTTCTCCTCTTCCTCCTCTTCTTCCCACTCCTCGGGCTCCTCGCCCTCAGCGATCTCCTCCAGGCCCAGGGCATAGGGGTTGCAGGAGGATTGGGCGTGCGGCGCCCACCCGCCCTCGCTGTACTGGATGCGATGCTCGGGGTACTCACCCCCAGGGTACCCCCCGGCAAAAGGCTCCCCAAAGTCCTCGTAGGGGTCCCCCCTGTAGCCAAAGGGCCCCGCTGCCTCCTCACCGTACTCCGGGTCGCTGCCGTACGGATCGTACAGGAGGGGAGACCCACCGCCAAACTGCCCCTCATCCTCGAGCTCTGAGTAGCCGTAGGGGTGCCCTGGCTGGTCTCCATCCTCCCAAAATCCCCCGTAGGAGTCATACTCTTCATCAGTCTCATAGCCAGGGTAGTCAGAGTAGGGGGCCGGTACCTCGTCCTCAAAGCCATACCCTGCTGGGTAGCCTGGGTTCTGCACGTAGCCTTCCTCCTCCTCGGAGTAGTTGTGCTGGGGGCCATAGACTCCATCCTCCTCCCTGCTGTAGCCACGCCACCGGCCATAGCCTCCGTCCTCCTCAGCATAGCCACGGTGGGAGCCGTATCCTCCATCTTCCTCCTTGGGGCGACTGTACGAGGGCCCATAGGCTCCATCTTCCTTCCTGGCATAGCCACGGCGGGAGCCATAGGCCCCATCCTCTTTGCCGTAGCCTCGCTGGCGGCCAAAGGCTCTGTTCTCCTCCTCGGCCCAACCGTAGCGCGGCATCGGTGGCACCGGCGGCTCCGCGGCCCCGCGCTGGGAGCGTCTCTGGGAGCGCCGCTGTGAGCGCCGCCGGGATGGGCGCCTCACCATGCTGCCCTGCCGCGAAGTGCCGGGCGCCGACACCCCGACACCGCCAGGGATCCGCTTCATGTTGGCCCGGTGCCTGAGGATCTCATCTTCCGCGGGGAACGGCAGCTTCTTGGCACCGATACGGGACAGCCAGGCCGTGTCAGTCGCCCGGCTGCCTCCCACCAGCCGCCCGCGCCGGGACAGCACCTTCCTGGCCAGCCAGCCCGTGGCTGCGGCCGCCTTGCTCAGCACCTGTGCCCGGGGTTTGAATTTCCTTTCCGGGTGCCGGCGGAAGAGCGACGCGCTGTGCTCGGGGTCCTGCCCGCCCCGCAGCAGCACGAAGGATGGCTTCGATGGTGGCTCCTTCTTGGCCTCCTCCTTCCTCTTCTTCCCCACTTCCTTGAAGCGCATCATCAGGTTGGAGGTGGACTTGAGCACCGCTCTGTTCTTCTTCTTCTTCCTCTTCTTGGTGCTGTGCTTGTTCAGCCCCCAGAAGAAGCGGGAGGTGTTCTTGAACTGCCCCTTCTTGGGCCGACGCAAGCCCAGGTTCTTGAAGCCCATGAAGAGCCTCGAGGTGCTGCGGAGGCTCCGCTTTGCCCGGGCCTTCGGAGCCGCTGCCGCCTCCTCCTCGACCGGGCTGGCTTCCACAGGTTCTTTGGGCTGGCCCTTGGCCTCTGCACCCTTGGCCCCTTTCTTCTTCTTGTCGAGTGCCAGCCCCATCACCAGCTTGGAGGTCCCCTTTATGTTCTTCTTGGTTGTTGCAGCATCGCTGTCACCCTCCTCTTCCTCCGTCTCCTGCTGCACCTTCTTCCCAAGGCCCAGTTTCTTTGCCACTCCTGCCTTGGGCAATCCCTTCTTCTCTTTCCCCTTCCCCTTCCCCTTCTTGGGCTCTTCTGCAGCCACCTCCTCCTCCTTTTTCTCCTTTTCCTCCTCCTTTTCCTCCTGCTTTTCCTCCTTTTCCTCCTCCTTTTCCTCCTTTTCTTCCTTTTGCTCCTCCACCACCTCCGTCTCGCTCTCCTCTGCCTTCAGCAGCTCTGCATCCGAAGCATCCTCCGACTCGTTGGGATCCTCCTTCTTGCCCTTCTTGCCATCCTTCCCTTTCCCTTTGCCCGCCTTCCCTTTGCCTTCCCCCTTCTTGCCGGCCATCCTGGCAGCGGCAGGCGCTCATGCTCCGGCCCCAGCGGGGCCCTGGGAGATGATGCCCTGTGCCGGCAGGAGCCTGCTCCCGGCTCCCGACCCCGCCGCCTGCCCCGGCTGGCTGTTTACCTGTGCCCGGGTTTGGCGAGGCACATGCCCGTGCGTGGTTCCCCCGCTTGGCATGGCGCTGGGGCGGTGGGAGCGGCCCGGGGCAGCCCGGCGGAGCTGCTCCTGCCTCCCGCGCACCCCGCGAGTCGGCAGCGCGGTGCCGGTGCCTGGGATCCGGCTGTAACCCAACCGCCAGCTCACGGAGCCATGAATAATGTAAGGGATGCACCACGCCAGCCTTGAGACTTTTCCGAAGGAGCAGGGAAGGGATCCTGGTGCTGGGAGCATCCCCCCAGGGGGACTCTGCAGGGGAAGCACTGTTTCCCCAAAACGGGACCCTGCCACCTCCCCAAGATTCAGGGCTTCCTCTGCCCCTCCCTGAGGAATCAGCCTCTTCCTCCGGTCAGCACGGAGACGGATGAAGCCCAGAGGGCGGCACTGAGAGAGGTGAGAATTCTGCAGAGCCCAAGGCAGCAGTGGGAACAGCCCTAAGGGGAGCGACGCAAGGACGGGACCCAACACCAGACCAAATTCCACAGCCCTGCCGGGAAGCAGTGAGGAGCCCAGAGCCCGCAGGGGCACTCCTTATGCCATGCCGGGTGGCAGGTACGTGCAGGGTGCCACACTTGCCCACACACAGCTGGCGAGAGGGGCTGCATGTGCCACACGTGTGACCCGTGGCGGTGCCAGCAGCGTGCTTGCACACACACGTGCCCAGGCGCAGGGTGACCACATCAAATGTTAATGCCAGGCCTGGATTCCTGCGGCTGCAGCTCATCAAAGTTTAAGTAGCAGCAGTGGGAACTCGGCGTCCCACATGGATCACCTGCAGGCAGCAGTGGGGCTGGTGTGGGCAGGGGCAGCACCCGCTGCACTCCCTTATGGGGGATGTGTTTGGGGAGGCAGAAACATCCAGCTGTGCAGCAGCTGGAAGAATCAAAGAACCAGCAGCAGCTGCTGGACTGAAACCACTGGTTTCAGGATAAGAAGAGCCCAAAGCTGGCATCTCTGTGTTGTCCCCAATCTTGTCCCTCCCTGCCACATCTACAGCAGAGGGGCATCCACCATGATCCCATGGCTTTGCCCACTCTGCATTAATTTCTGGGACTGACACATCCTGATCTGCACTGATGGAGGCAGCTCTGGAGTGCAGGGTGGGCAGAGGGGGATGAGAGGCACCTGGCAGGCATCAGGAGAGGGTCTATGACAGAGACACAGGATCAGCAGCAGCCTTACCTGGCACTGTCACAGTCCATGCACAGGTCTGCCACGGCCACTGAGGCTGACAGAGCCTGCCCTGCCAGGGGCCCTGCCCCACACCACCACCCCACCCCTCCTCCTGGCACGGGCACACAGAGCCTGGGCACCACGATGTGGCAGGGAAACACCTCAGACACGGACACAGCCCTTCTGTCTCTGCTGGCAGAGAGCAAAGGGGTAGCTGGCTGGTACCCCTGCAGCCCACCACTTATGCAGTCCTTGCCACCACCCCACAGTCCCCACCTCTGTCCCCCCAGGCAGGCAGTGGCCCTGGCAGTGCTCTCAGCACCCTGGGTGCTGACACAGCTCCCGTGCTGTTGCCATGGCTGTGCCCGTGGTGCCTCCCTGCCCATGACAAGGCCTCTCCAAGAGGGAGAATGAAGGGAGAGAGAGGGGCTTCATCCTGCACAGATGCTGCCTTCCATGGTCTCAGCCTCCAAAAACCCTCTCTCCTTACATCCTGGGCACAGGGTTCACCTGCCTTTGGCATGGCAGAGCTGGCCAAGAAGCTTTTGTGCCCAGGTACAGTGGGATGGAAACAAATGCCGGGGGTCAGAGGGGTACCCACACTCGGTGGCTGTTTCCAGGGTGTCTGAGCACGGCTGCATCCAGCCCACAGGAGGACTCTGGGTGCCAAACCTGGCAGTGAGAGGTCTCTGCAATGAGTACCAAGGCTCTGGTAGAAGATACCCAGAGCATCCTTTGGTCAGGTCAGTCCTGACTGTCTCCGGCCACGTGGGGGAAGCAGGGAAAGCCACCTCACCCCAGGGACACTGCCCGGAGCAGCCCCGGCCCCAGTGCCGCAGCCTGCGGCTGTTCCATGGCTGGATGCAGGGAGGGGATGGAGCCTTTGGCCTCAGGGTTCACCCGCCCCAGCCCGGCAGGACGCGCGGCTGCCCAGGACTGTACCTTCGGAGTGCCGGCACCGGCGGGCAGAGCTCCAGAGGCAGCAGCTCCACGGCTCCCGGCAGGTCTGCGGTCACCAGCCGGCCCCGGCTCCGCTTACAGCCTGTTTCCAATTACAGCCGGAGCAGGGCTCCGTGCCACCACACCACACCACAGCACAGCACAGCACGCCGGCCCGGTCCTGCCGTGCCTCCCGGGATGCTCCGGAGCCAGCCCAGGCACGTCCCGGCTGCGGCAGCACCTCTCACCACGTCCCTTTCCCTGTCTTCAGTTCTGCGTCATAGCACATCCACTTCCAAACACCTGTGAGCAGGTGAGGAAGCCCGGCCACAGCTCTTATCACAGCTGCAGGGATGCTGGGAGCATAGGGATAAGCTGGAGCTTCCAGCAACGTGACAATGGCACAATCCTCCAAGTCCCCGAGGCACAGTGGGGCCTTTCCTTGCTCCCCCAAGCACCCACCACCCCCCTGACCCGGCTAATTTCCACCCTCTCCAGTTCCTGCCTCCAAAATGAGGATGGGGACCCAGCACATGAGCAATACGTGGCAATCCCTGCCTGCCAGCTGCTGCCTGCTCCCCACCAGGGAGGTGTTATGGAAGGAGATAGCCGGAGCAGATGCTGGAAGCACAGACCAGCTGGGCACGATGCTGGCGTGCACCCAGGAATACGCTGGCTGGCAGCCCTGGAGCCAGGTCACAGCCCTGTGCCATCACCTCAGTCCCAAAGCCAAACGCAGGAGCTTTCCTGGGGCAAAACAGCCCTGAGGTAAAAGGAATGTGGGGAAGAGTGATAGGAAATACGGAGTATTCCCTCCAGGGAAAGAGGGAGTGTTCAGAGGAGACTGCTCTGCTGTGGAGGGCAGTGGGAATGTGGAGAAGGTGGGAATGTGGAGAAGGTGGGAAGGCAGAAGGTGGGAAGATAAGGGAGGATAAGGACAGCAAGCAGACAGGCAGGGACAGGCAGAGGTGAGGGGACACCACAAACCTTGCCCAGGAGAACCTCAACAGCAGCATTCACTTAAAATCCACCGTCACACACAAAGGTCCCATCCCAGCAAAGCCACTGTGAGCCCACGGGAGGTGCCACCCAGCTGGGGCACCCACAGCACTCACCGGGGGTAGCCAGGTGCCCTGCATGGCGTGGGCTGGCCCGGTGCTCTGCCCGTGCCGTGCTCTCCCCGCTCCCCGCCGGGACCATCCCTCCCCTGGCAGCTGCGGGACCCGATGCATATTTGATGACTGCTATTATTCTCATCTCCACCCATGAGCAGAGGCATGGGAGCTGATCTTCCCTCACAGCCCTGGGGAGCAGCAGGGAGGGAGGGGCTGGGGGGGTGAGGGTCCCCTCCTCCCGTGGTCCCTGTCCCTTGCATCCCTGGTGACACAGCTGGACTGTCCCACATCCCTCCTGGGATATAAATAAGCCTCAGTGTAGCCCAGATGTGAACAGCTGGAAAATGGCCCTGACCCATTCTGGCCCCCAAACCAATGGAAGTTTAGAAGAAATTACAGAACACGGCAGTGAGGAACAAATGCACCTCCTCACAAAGCTGGGCTGGGATCAGCTGCAGAGGCTCTGGCAGGGATCTAGACACCCACTATCCCAAAAATACCAGAGCCCCTGCCTTCACAACACTCCACTCTCCCAATTCCAGCGCTGGGCTCCTGCATCCCACCAAACTGGGGACCATTTTCCTGCAGTGATGGAGCCCCATGCAGAGGCAGAGAGAGCATCCTGCTGCAGCACCCGAGCCGGGAAAACCTCCGCTTCCTTCTCCTCCAGGCAGGCACGTCCCAGCCGTAATGCGGTGGGTATTTATTATGCTGATTCCTCAGAACGCGAGGGCTTAACTGCAAATTACAATCAATAGCCCCAATCCCCTCGGGGCAGGTTCATCATTTAGCAGGCGCAACCAGAGGAATTCAAAACTATTTGCCAGCCATAAATCCTCCTCCCCGCAGCCTCCCCAGCCGGCTCCGCGCCACTCGCGATGGCTGCTTGGGGTGACCCTTGTCAGCATTTGAGACAATTAAGCTGTCACTGCGGATCGTGACTCTTATATACGGCCCTGAGCAGCACTTTGAGATGTCACCGTGATGGGGTGAGGGGAGCTGGCTGAGGCGAGCCCGCCGCAGCAACCATCTCCCATTGAATTAAATGAATGTATTTGGAGGCAGAGTCACTCTTTATTACCTTGGAAACGATTCCTGACTAAATTAAATTATAAGAGGAGTGTTCAGCCAATCAAACCTGCTTGATTGCCTGGAACAGGCATTTTAAACAGAGCACGCCTCTAGGCAGGCGCTGGTTGCAGAGGGGGATGGAGGGTGGCTGATGGGCTGTGGGGATGCTGATCTAAGCCTGCTCCACACCTGGAGTGCTGCACGGCTCTGCTCAGGCAGGGGAAGGCCCCAGGGAGGGGGCAGGATGAGCACAGACCCCTGGGGACAGCAGGAATGAGCCTGGAGGCAGCTGGAAGAGTAAAGGGAAGGGCAGGAGCACAGAGCAGCAGCAGGGCAGAGCTCTCTGAGCAGTATCCAGCCAAGGCTTTCCTCCTACAGCAGGGAAATGTAGGGTACTCCTACCTGCACCCTACCCTCCTGGAGAGCCCTTCTCCCAACACACAAGGAGATTCTGGTCTCATTTCCCTTCAGCAGCTCCCCAGTGAGGGGCTCTGGTCAATGCATAAAATCCCAGAATGGTTTGGGTTGGATGGGAGCTCACAGCTCATCTTGTTCCATTCTCTGCCATGGGTAGGACACCTTCCACTATCCCTGATCTGGGACACTTTAAGGATGAGGCAGTCACAGCTTCTGGGCAGCCTGTGCCAGAGTCTCACCACCCTCACAGGAAGAATTTCCTCCTAACACCTCATCTCTATTTCCCTTTTCAGCTTAAAACCATTCCCACTTTTCCATGCACTTTTTCAGTGCATGCCCTTGTGAAAAGTCCCTCTCCACCTTTTTTGCAAGCCCCTTTTGATACTGAAATGCTGCAAATTCCATAAACCTCAGGAGGCTCCAGTACAACCCTAATTCTGCAGCAGATTTCCCTCTTGCCCTCTGGATCTTGTCTTTTCAGGACTTGGGAGATCTCTTGGAGGCAAACTCACTCCAGCACGAACTGCAACGTTTGCTGCTTTTAACATAAGTGCAGAACAATTAGAGAAGCTCCTGGAAGAAGGAATACTGCAATTAAATAGTGCATTTTCAAATGCAGCTATAAACTTGCTGCCAAAAAAGCTACTCTCTCTGAAAAAATAAGTTGGCTTCTTCCAGCTTAACTATTTTTACTTCATCCCCATTCCAATTTTAATCATGTATCTGTTCATTTTGAACAGGATAAAATGCCCATTTTCCTAAATGAAGCTAATTAGGCAGAGGGGGTTTTAACAGTGATATGCCAAAATCAATTTGAAACCCACACTGAGGTAGCAGCAGCTACTCAAGGACAGGTTTTAGCAGGTAACACTGTGCATTTCAGCCTCACACCAAGCACCCTCTGGCTCCCAGCACTACCTGGGCTGAGGATGAAGCCTTGTCAGCAGTTCTGGTTGCCCGGCTCCATGCCAAGACTTGGCAGGCTGCAGGATCTAGATGGAAGAGTCAGAAACTCAGGGACAAAACTAAACCAAAATTAGTCTTTGTGAGGACAACTCTGCCTGTGTGACCTTCATGGGGAATGGAAGGGTGAGTTAATGTGCTGGAACAGCTTCCCACTCAGCTCACACTGGGAAGGGCCAGATTTCCACTGCCAGAAAGGGATAATGTGGATAATTTGGAGCTTGTTCTCCACTCGTTGCCTCCATGGTCAGGATTTCCTCTGCACTCCAGCTGTGAGCAAAGCCAGGAATAGGGAAGGGAACTCACAGAGTTCAAAGTCACCTTCTTAGCTTAGGTATGGTATCTATTTATCTCCCATCACCAGTCTCCTGTAGTCACTTCACCTTCTATTGCCCCCTAAATCTCCTGTGAGAGCATCCAGGATTCCTCAGGTGGTCAAAGATAAAAAAAAAAAGTTAGGAAACACAACAAGCCATCTATCCACCATTCACATGAAATAACAACCTTTTATTTTCTCAAATAAAATAATCCTTCCATTTTTGCTCAATCAGGTTGTGAGGGGCGGGAGGAGCAGGGAGGAGGGGAGGAACTCTGCTCAGACAGGTGTCACACCTGTCCTCACAGTTCTGCATCCACGTCAGACCAAACCCTTTTCCAATGAAAGAAAATAAAAGCTATTGGCAGCTCTTGATCCCAGAAGGCAAGAGCTGTCCTCTATCAGGCACTCTGAATTGTTTAGCAACAGTATTCAATGGAAAAGCATGATTAAAAAAATCCCAGATGTCTGATGAACAATATCCAGACAAGCAATGTTTAACAGGGCTGGGGTAAAACTCATGGCATGGGGAGTACCTTGAGCTCCAAAGAGCTGCAACTGGAATTTAGGGGCATGGTTGATGAGACCCCCACCTTGGGGACTAAAGGGAAGGACAACTCCTGCCCAACAAAGGAGGAAGCTCCCAAAGCAGCTCCTCAATGAGTGAGATGCCAGAAGTGAATCTTCACCCCAGACTACAGCTCTTGGATCACACCCACTGCAGTCTGGCCAGGCTAATTAACCATTACCAGTTTAATTGCTCATCTCTCAGTACCAGTTGGACCAGGATGTCCTACAAACCCCACTGCAAGGCTATGGAAGGCACAGAGTGCCAGGTTTTAATGTTAATTGAGGTGGGACCATTAAAAATTGGGGTTGTCTCAGCTGCAGACGTGTCCAGCGAGCAGGGAAGGGAGAACTTTGATTCTGTTTCAGATCAATGCTTAAATTAAGTGAATGGATAAGCAGCAAAGCATCAGCAATGTTCTCTCAGCCCAAAGCACAGGGCCAGATTTTTTCACACAAACCCAAACACTTCCCACTGGGAATGCACATGGATTCATGTGCAAACCCTACAAGGGGCAGGACACTGCTGGCTGTGGAACTGTGTCCTAGAAGAACTGGCTCCTTTAAAATTTTTAGCAAACATCACTTGGCCTGAAATGCTGCAAGATGGAAACCATCTTCCCCATCCCCACCTGCAAGCACAGTAGCCTCATTTTCTGCCTTTCTCCAAGGGAAGCAGCTTCACAGAAGCTTTCTTGGCTCTGGAACACATCTCCCTTTTTCTTTTTCTCTTTTTTTTTTCTTTTCTTTTTTTTGAGTGCGTTTTGTTTTGTTTTTACATGGTCAGTTCCAATTGCAGTGATTAAAGACAAGGCCAGGCACCAGCAGTTACTTCTTCACGATCTGAATGACATCTTCATGCTCCATCATATGGGTTAAGCCCACTCTTTGAGGGCTGTACTTTGTGCTTGTCCCCTTTGAAGTAAAAAATGGGGAGAAGGGTTAGAAGACCATTCAGAGACACCTGAAGACAGGGATTCCAGTTGCTGTCTAACACTTACCCACACCAAGGCATATTTGAACTGGCTGGCTAATGATCTGTGAATCCGATGGCACTGCAAGACAGACAGGAAGAAGTTTCAGTATTTACATGACACCACTTTGCAAACAACTTTTTCAGTACCCAGGAATTAAAAGAAACTCAAGTCTATGCCAGAATTTGCAATAAAGACTTTAGGAGCCAGTTAACATCATTTGAAATCATACAGAACAGATACAGGAATCACCAGCTCACATAAAGCCCCATTCCATTGCTTCCATGTGCTTTTTCACTGGGCTGCATTAAATAATTACTGTTTAAACCTTTTATAGCAGCTGTGAAAGAAACCTGAGGCAGATAAAAGGCAACAAAAGGAGAAGCTCGACCAAACACTGATATGTCCTGAGCTTTATGAAGCACAAATCACAGCAGGTCCAAGAGAAACTGCCTTCTGCACACAGGGAAATGTAAAAGATGTAGAAAAATTACCACATGTTCCACAGAGGCCCCTTTCCGTAGAATAATGGCATCTGTAAAGTCTGGTCTCTCTGTGGAGAAGCAGAAGGGGGGAAAAATCATTGGGTTTTTGTCAAGTGTGTTCTAAAATGCTGACACCATCTCACATCACCTTGTCCTTACTACTCCCAAATTCCTCCTTCCTGCTCCTAGACAGAACAGGGATCCAGTACCTAAAAGCATCAAATCAGCTCTGCACTACCCACAAGTGCAATTACCCACTCCACACAGTCAGCATCTTACTCACAACCCACCTGACCTAACTCATCTCAAACCCTTGACTTAAGAGAAACAAAACCACCCAAGTCAAAACACACCTGCTCAAGGAAAACCAAAATCCCCAAGATTTCAGAGATTAACAAGCTCAGAAAATTCCTTGATCCCCCTCACATCCACCCAATTTCAGGTGTTCACAACCAGAAAGAGCAAGCTATAGATGTGCCTCCATCATTGGGAAAAGCTGCAAGTAGGTTATAAAGGATCAAAGGCACCTCCAAGGGCATGGGAATCACCAAATTTCTTGCAGCAGAGAGAGGAAACTTATTGTGGGTTGTGATGGGCTGAACAGTTCATCACAGTGTGCATAAAAAGGAAAAAAGCTGTGAACTTGCACCCTTTATTCCTTATATCATGCAAAGATTTATGAAAATTCAGCTCTTGTAAAATACAAGAAGGCCATGGTGGGATCCACACATGGCAGGATCAGACAGAGCAGGAAGCATTTCCCAAGAGCTGAAAGATGATTAGGGAGGGTTTAATTCCAGCATTTCCAAGGCACCAGGCTGTCTGCCTTCCATGAGCAGCAGCAGCATTTGTGTCTTTCAAACCTTCTGCTCAGCTCGTGGTCACTTACGTCCCCGTTTCTTGGTGTAGATGCAGGTGAGTGCCAGGTATTCCCAGAGCTTTTCCAGCAAGTAGTCCAGGTTCAGCTTCATGCCACAACTGCAAAACACCAGGATCATCTGTTTACTGCTGTTGTGATTTAGGGATCCAAAGAACAAGGTGAAATGTCTTTAATAAAGTGCTGGAGAATGAGGGGCAAGGAAAGGAAAAACACAAGGTAAAATCACCTTAAACTGAGGGAGGACAGGGTTGGATTAGATATTAGGAAGAAATTCCTTACTGAAGGGGTGGAACAGCTTACACAGAGTCTGTGGCTGCTCCATGCCTGGAATTGTTCAAGGCTAGGTTGGATGGGGCCTGGAGCAAACTGATCTAGTGAAGGGAGTGGAATGAGATGAGCTTTAGGGTCACTTCCAACCCAAATCATTCCATGATTCCAGAAGGGTGAACAGCTTTGAAGCAGCAAAGCCCCAACAGATATATCAGCACTTCTAAGGAAACAAGCCAGATTGTTTTACTCTGTCCTGCAGACAGGAGGGAGAAAGCCAAGTGCCTCTCCAGGGGAAGGAAATCTGGGAAAAGCTGCACAGCAGCTCTGCTTCTCACTCCAGCAGCCCTGGGAGAAGTCCCTACCTGGGAGAAGCTGGAGAAAGGAGTGTGAAATGAACCCCACACCAGGCAGAGCAGCAGAAATGTGACAGCTCTCACCTGATGACAACACTGTGAGGCC
Organism: Catharus ustulatus; assembly: GCF_009819885.2. Classification (NCBI taxonomy): domain Eukaryota; kingdom Metazoa; phylum Chordata; class Aves; order Passeriformes; family Turdidae; genus Catharus; species Catharus ustulatus. Next base: position 14,292,904 of record NC_046236.1, on the reverse strand, counting down.
TCCTAGCAAGACGATCCACCTCCTCCATGGATATCTGGTCAATCTTGTTATAAACCTAAACCAAAGGGAAAACAACACAGCACTCAGAAAGGCAATTCAGCAACATGTACAAATAACAGGGTAGCTCCAGCACCTGAAACAGCAATGTGGATCCTGTCTGAAGATAAGCCAAGACTCTCAGTAAAACAAACTATTAAAATTCAGAAGCCTGAATATAAATTTTGGCCTCTTAAAATTCTCCCTTTGGGATGACTTGGAACACGTTCTCCGGTATCTTTGATTTCTTACAGACCCAGTGGCTACAAACAGAGCCCTAAAGGGACCTCTGGCACACAAGGGACCAGATGTGATAAGTTAAGCACAGAGCTGGCAGCAGGGGAATCAGAGGCTCCACACGTGGGAGCAAAGCCCCAGCAGCAGGATTGGAAACTCTGCTGCTCCAGGGCAGCACCAGCCACAAGAGGGCCCAGGGAACACACACAGCACAGCTGCACATCCAAAGCCGATCAAAAACTCCCTGTTGAGCTGTTTTCCACCTCTTAAACCCCCAAATCATTACTGTTTTAGGAGCCAGGAACAAGGGCATGGAGTAATAGGACAAAGGGGAATGGTTTTAAATTGAGAGGGCAGGGTTAGATGGGATATTGGGAAAAAATTCTCTGTGAGGGTGGGCAGGTCCTGGCACAGGGTGCCCAGAGAAGCTGTGGCTGCCCCTGGATCCCTGGAAGTGTCCAAGGCCAGGCTGGACAGGACTTGGAGCAACCCGGAATAGTGGAAGGAGTCCCTGCCCATGGAAGGGGTGGAATGAGATGAGCTTTAAGGTCCCTTCCCACCCAAAACTTCCCATGATTCTGTGAAGTCCCAATGTTTCCTTGGGCACAGAGAAGAGATGCTGGGTGTGACAGCAGCCAGGCTGCCCAGGATACTCACATAGAGGCACGGCATGTAGACCCTGTTTCCTACAATCACATCAATGAACTCATCAGGGGAACAATCCTCTCTGAACAGCACCTCAGCATTGAAGATTTCTGAGGTGGACACTGTCAAGGCCCAAATCACAACACACCACTGAGCTCCCTGGTGACAGCCTGCTGCCAACCAGCCAGCACCAAAATGACACCAAAGCTGTCCCAAGCTGCTGATGGCTTAAGGGTTTCCCCATTTTAGGAAAGGATACTGTATTCATGAAGGATGAGCTGAACCAGCTTCTCAGAGCACTGAGTTAATGTAACAGTGGAGTTGAAGGAGATGCCTCCACCTTTCTTGGGCTGCAGGAGGCAAAAAAGCAACATAAGAACATTCTGCAAAACCCACAGCCCTCTCAGCCTGTCCAACATGAGAGACAGCACAGAGTGAGCTCAGCTTTGAGCAAGCAGGCAGACAAGCTGTGCCTGCAGGAGCTCAGGAAGCCTCACCTTGAAGTAGATATTTGGTTTGCTTTTGTTCAGCCGGATTCCTACAGATTCCAGTTCTTTCTCCAGCAAGGCCCTGCAGGGACACAGCACCTGTGAGGCTGAGCATGGCCAGGTGACATCCAAACCCTTCCCTTTTTAACTCTTGTGTTAATACAGCCCTGCCACAAGCTTCCATCACAGCCTAACCCCCCTAATGCAGGTCAGTCTGTAGTGGAAATCCAGGTTGACATTTCCATCTCTGACAGCCATGCTGCAGGAATGACCCTTCACCTGAGCACCCACTCCAGCCATTAGGATGCTTCTCATGGAATACAACTCCCATCTTGCATTCAATAATTGAATTCCTCATTCCCCAGGTGCTCTCCACAATTCCTCAGGCTGTTGGCATGTTTAGAAGCCCAGAGCCCTCGTGCCCAGCACACACTCACCTCTGCACCTCACCCTTGGTGGCATCCAGCATCATGATCACAACATCTGCTGTCCTGGCCACAGCAATCACCTGCCGGCCTCTGCCCTTCCCTGGGGAGACAGGAGGTGGGTGCACATCAGCAAGAGGAACCAGCTGAGTTCTGTGACAGATGGGGACTCCTGCCCCATGCAGCAGCTTGAAAGCAAGGAAAAAGATCCTGCAGTGCTGTTCTGGCTGCAGTCAGCTGCTGAGAGCCTTGGCAGCAGCTGCAGGCAGCACAGAGAGCTCAGCAGAGAGATCAGTGCCAAAAGGTGCCTTAGGAAACACAGACATTGTTCTGGTGACCCAAGGGAATGGCTGGAGCTCTGTCAGGTAGGGTTAGGTTGGATATCAGGAGAAGATTCTTCCCCCAGAGGCTGGCTGAGCACTGATCAGGCTCCCCAGGGAATGGTCACAGTCCCAAGGCTGCCAGAGCTCCAGGAGTGTTTGGACAACACGAGGCACAGGGTGGGATTGTTGGGGTGTCCTGTGCAGGGCCATCAGTTGGACTGGATGATCCCTGTGGGTCCCTTCCCAGATGTTCAATGACTCCCTGATTTCCTAAGCTATTTTTGACACAACCAGCCAATGAGGACAATGACAACACAGAGACACAAAGCCAACATCTCCTCCCAGAATCAGGAGTCATGGGAGGACTGGCAGGAACTCAGGGAATTACTCAAACAAGGTTAGTGTTTAGCTGTAATTCCCCCTCCGCCTCTCCAGCATCTTTCTATAGATTTCCCCAGTACCAGAAAACAGATGAACCACTTAACACTCAGGCAAGGAAGTGAGAAGTGACTGGCTTGCTTTGGCTCCCACCTCCAGAAAACCATCTTTGTGCTACATATAGAGCCTTACGTGGGCTCAGGGATAGGAATCGTGCCTCACATAGGATCAAGGACTCAAAAATTTGGAAAGACAATGTAGGAACTCTTGGCCCAGTGTTTATTTGAGACACCCAGGGACACTACTGAGGGCAAATCCCTCCTGCACATGAACACAGACATGAGCCAACCTTGAGCTGCTCCTTCGATGATTCCAGGCAGATCCAGCAGCTGAATGTTGGCTCCTTTGTACTGAAAAGGAAATGGAAGGATGGAAAGTTGAAAGCTTTTTGCAGGGCACCTGAGCTGCCCCAAACACATACTGGAGGTCCACATCCTGTGGAGACTGGAATTGGATGGAACTGGCAGGCCAGGCTGCACAAAGCTCACGGCTCTGTCCTGAGGCAAATTCCATGGCTATGGGCTGTGTTCAGCAGCACACACAGCTGTGCATTAGATCCTGACTCCCCCTAAAGCATCCCATGACTGCAGCTGGATGAAGCAGCAGAAAACAGCACAGCAGTCATGTATTCCCAAGTTTGAGGAATGGAAAGAAAAAACAACCCTTTCTTTCTTGGTCTAATGAGAAAACTCAGTAATAAACACATGCCACATCTCTTACTGTGACAGAACAAACTATTCAGGTGTGCTGCAGGTCTTACAGTACCAGGAAAAAAAAAAGGAGACTCTCATTCCTAGGATTTGAAAGACATTGGCTCTCCAGCTGTTGTTGCAGCTCACAGCTCTGCTTGAATGTGTTACATTAAACTCCTTTTCCCACCAATACAGAACACTTTCATTATTTAACTCCCCCTTTTCCATCCTGACCCAGATTTCCTCATTACTCTTGGACACTTTTCAGTTTGATGCCCTTTATCATTTGCTTTACTGATGGATGCTGAGGTCACCACTAATAAAGCCCCTCAAGGACAGGAGTAGATGCATTTTGTTTTGAAAGTAATCACAGCACAGATTGCCTCTTTAAAGCTTCATTAAAAACAAATCTGTCAAGGTTTGCAGCCAGCTGGTCACTGGCACTGACAATGGTTATACAAAATTCAGCTGAGAATTGTTGTATTGCTCTGGCCAGTCCAAGAGCAGCACAAAATTCCTGATCAAGCAGCCAATCCTGAAGAGTTACTGAATTCAGGGAAGTGCTACATCAGCACTCAAAAGTTTAAAGCAAAATTCAGCTTTGGAGACCTTTGGATGTCTCTGCTCCTTAGTGGCAGCACAAGTGTGGCTGTGCAAACACATTTACACAGATGGAGGAGAATCCTACTCACTTCTATGACTCCTGGGATGCAGGTCAGCGTGGTGAACTCGTACGACGCAGCTTCGCTGGCAGTCGAGGTCATTAAACTCAGAAACGTGGACTGAAATGTAAGAGATCAGCATCACCAGGCAGGAAAATGAAAAGGTTCAGCAAAACAAGCAACACCTAAGTGCTCCTCAGGCTGTGGAAGTTGTGTTGTGGCTGTTCCAGGCACAGGGAGTGAGGTGGTGACACTGTCATGGAATTGAAGTAAATCCTGCACATCCCCCTTTCCTCAGCAGTGCTGGGGGTGGGCAAGAAAAGATTTCAGGTAACAAGTTTCACAGGGCAGAGTACACAAAATGAGTGTTTCCCCATCTCCAACTCTCAGCTAGATCACAGAAACATGGGATGATCTGGTTGGAAGTGACCTCAAAGCTCATTTCATTCCAGCACTGCCATGAGCAGGGACACCTTCCACTACCCCAGGTTTCTCCAAGCCCCATCCAACCTGGCCTTGGACACTTACAGAGATCCAGGGGCAGCCACAGCTTCTCTAGGCAACCTCTGCCAGGGCCTCCCTACCTTCATGGGGAAGAATTTTTTCCATATATCTCACTGAAATTCCCCCTCTTTCAGTGTGAACCCATTCCCCCTTTTCTTGCTGCTACAGTTCCTCCTGATGAAGAATCCTTTTCCAGTTTCCCTGTAGCCTTTTCAGGTACTGGAAGATGCTCTGAGGTCTCTACACAACCTTCTGTTCTCCAGCCCCAACTCTCCCAGCCTGTGTCCTCAGGGGAGGTGCTCCAGTCCTCTCTCCAATAGCTCCATGTCCTTCTCATGCTGGAGACACCAGAACCGTGCACAGGACTCCAGGTGGGATCCCACAAGATGAGCTTCAAGGTGCCTCCCAACCCAAACCATTCCAGAGTTCTGTGATCCCAAACCTGCTCTGCAGCCACTGCAAAGCACAGCCTGGAGACACAGTGAACACAGCCCCTCACTGACCTTCCCCACAGAAGGAAAACCGATCAGTGCCACCCGGGCATCTCCTGATTTCATCACATCGAAGCCCTCGCCCTTTGCCGCCGGGGATTTGGAGGGTTCCAGCAGCTGAGCTCTGTATTTTGCAAGCTTTGCCTTCAGCAGACCCAGGTGGTACTCAGTGGCTGCAATGACACAAACCCAACAGCTGGTTGGCAGAAAGTTGCTGGTGATTCACTTCTGGGAATGAGAACCTTCCTAAAAGGGAACACTTATGGATCTTGGTCAACATCTTAACCACTGCCAGGCACAGAGCTGCTCCCAGCTGTTCCATCACCTTTTGGAACCCTGGGCGTTGAGAGCAAACCTCCCAGGGGCCTGCACAAAGTCACAATGGAGGGAAACAGCCAAAAACTTCCTGAGTTAAAGGAGTAAAGCGGAGGGAGAGCAGGTGCAGGAATGAAGGGGTGAATGGAGACAGTTCAGGAGGGAGAGACCACAGGGGAGTAGCCCCTCTTGGAAACAGCCCCTCCTTACACCTGGTCACATTCAGCACTCCAAAATGACCAGATTATTTTCCTCTGCTCTTGTCACCTTTTAAAGACACATTTAACTCAGAGCTCACATGTGTGAAAGTACTTTACTACCTTATTCTTAGCCAAACACTTGAATTTACACCTGAAGCAGAAAAAAAATGAAGGTAGTTGTCTCACTTTGTAATAGGTGAGTGCATGAAACCAAGAGTTTATTTCTATTATTTACCACAGGCTACAGCCCCAGCAGCTCTGGCAGAGCCCACGGGGAGCCCCAGACCACTCAAACACGAGGAGCCTCCTGTGCCAGCCGGACTTGAGATGTACCCGGGCAGGAAAGCGGGTACCCCCACCCTCCCAGGGGCTCCCCACACACATTCCTACCCCAGCCCCAGGGCTCACCCTGCTCCCAGCACCCCGGATCCCGCCCTCTGTGTCCCCAAAGACACCCCAGCTGTACAGACCACCCCCATCCTGCCTCCCCGCACAGCCCTGACTGGCACTTCTTTTCAGAGACCCCCTCCCAGACCCCAAACCCCCCACAGTTCCCAGACTCTCTCCCAGCCCACCATAACTCGCAGCCCACCTGCCCCCCAGACTCTCCACAGCCCCCAGCCCTCTCTTCCCTCGGACCTCTCTCAGTTTTCCCCATAACTCACAGACCACTCGTGTCCCCGCACAGCCCCTCGCACCGCCAGCCCCCCATAACCCCCAGCCCAGCTGCCCGCCCGCTGCCCCCGGCTCCCTCAGCCCCCGGGCACCCTCCGCACCTTTGTTCTTCTGCGTGCGGGCGATCTCTTTCTCGATCTCCGAGATCTTCTCCAGGATGCCCATGGCGGGCCCCGCTCCGCGCCCGCCGGAAGCGCCGCCGGCCCGCCCGTCCGTCCCCGTCACGCGTCCGGGCCGTGCCGCACTGCGAGCTCCGGCCGCGCCCCGAGCCCCGCGCCCTGCGTTCCGCCCGCCGGGAGGGGCCCCAGGGAGGGGAAAGATGGGGACAGGAGGGAGAGGCTCGAAGAGAAAAGTCTCAGAAAGCAGGGGCGGTGTTAAGGGGAGTCCCCCATCGGGACCGCCTCCTCTTGCTCCTCTAATTAAGGCTGGATCCTGAAAGGACCGTGGAGCAGGGGTGGATCGGGCTCTTCTCCCAGACAACCAGTGACAGGACACGAGGAAACAGCCAAAAAGGGGACAGGGGAGTTGAGGTTGGGCATCAGGAGGAATTTCTTCCCTGAAAGAGTGATTAGATATTGGAACAGGCTGTCCAGGGAGGTTGGTGTAGTCCCCATCCCTGGGGGTGTTCAGGGAAAGCCTTGAACCAAGTGCCACCAAGTGAAAAGGTGGGGCTCGGTCACAGACAGGACTCGATGCTCTCAGGAGTTTTTTCTAGCTTTAATGATTTGAGAGCCTGTGAGTTAAGGCCATCTGAAGCTGCTGGGATTCCCGGAGAAGCCATCAAGGAGGGAGATGAAGCACAGTAATCCCCTGGAACCAGGGAGTGCTGTGATGGACAAACACACACGGACACAGACCCCTTCAATAGAATTCATGTTTAATTTGGACGTTGATCTCTCCACAAAACTCCTCCTCGGCCCCCACACGGACACTCTCTGCTCGCACAGGGACACCCTGCTGCAGCCAGAGTGATCCAAAGGACACCACAGCCTCTCCCAGCCCCAACATCCCATTTCTCACCTCTGCCCCCCAAATCCTCCCCTGGGCCATTCTCTCTCACCACACCACAACGTACATCTCCCCTCAACTCAAACAGGTCAAAGAAAAGGAAAAACCAAAGCACAGGCCTTTGAGGAGGGAAAATCCACACACCAACAGCCCCTGCAAAACCTTCAGCTCCATAACCTGCTCTGCACCTGCCACACATTGCATCCAGACAGGTCTGGATCCAAGATGAAATTCCCTTCAGGATGGTGGGAAGAAGGCAGGCACAGAGCAGGATGCTCCTTCCACACCCTTCTCACGACGTATCAAAAAAACCCCAAAACCCCAACTTCATCGGTTTAGGGATAGTTACACATGTTTAACACCCCCAGGACCATCACCTAAACCATATCAGAAATCCAAGTGTCCCACTGGCCCTGACAGCCCTGGGGAGCACAGGGACACCAGCACCACCAGCAGCATTGCACACACAGCTCCAGAGGGCTGGGAAGAGCAGTTGGAGCTGGGTCCCTGCACTCACACAGCACCTGGGAAGGAGGTTTCATCCCCACACTTGGTCACAGTGGAGCAGCACCATGGGTTTTCACTTCTAAAACCAGGACATCTCCCAGCACCATCCATGAGGAAACCCCTCTCCTCAAAAGGGGCTGAGTTTCTCTGAGAGGAGCAAAATAAAACAGGAACACCCTTCCCAACTGCTCTGCTCACAGCCCCAAATCACCTCAGCACTGTCCCTGCACATCCTCCAGCAACAGCCAAAGCACCAGCACACATTCCCTGGGAAGGGCCAGGTCTCTCCCTTCTCCCCCAGGCATCTCTCTCCACGAGTGCCGGGGAGCAGGACTGATCCACGGAGAACAGCACACACGAGGTGCGTGAATTCCGCATCATCTCCCCAGACTGCCCCAGCTGCTCCTCCAAGCACTCAAAATCCCAACTTGGATTAGAGGAAAGGGGTTCTCCAAGCCCAGAATCCTTCCTCCTTAAGGCTTAAACAAGCAATAACTGCTGCCAAAAAGGAAGTTAGTTAAAAAGAAGCAAAACCCAAAGCAGCTCACGCCAGCAAGTGGAGGCTTCAATCCCCTCTCCCAAGTGGAAAATCCATCCTCAGCACCAGCCATGCCACACGTCTGCTTGGAGGAAGCCGGGTTTTAAAACAGCCAGAAAAAAAGGCAAACTAAACTCTCACAAAGCCCTGCAGGTGGGGCTGACAAGATAAAAACACAACTGAAGCCAAGTTTTAAAGTGTCTTTAAAAAAACCACCCCACACGCGTACACTCACACGCACACTTTGGCACAGGAGCCTTAAGTTATGTCACTTGCAACATTCAGAGTCAGAGGGAGCTACTGGGAAGGAGTTTTTTTAAAACTTTTTTCTTGTTTTTCCTTGTAAAAAGGTGTCAAGCAGTGGTGGTGAAGCATGAAGGGGGAGTACAAACGCTGAGAGGTCCCAGGGTGACGCTGCTCAGCGCCTGCGCTCTGGTTACGTTCCCAAAGCTTAGCTGGATACAGACACAGATATAAAAACACAGACATTCCTGGTTTTCAATGTGAAAACGGTAACATGGAATCGAGTATTTGTGCATTTGCCATAGGGTCCTTTGGAAAAGGAACCATAAAAATAGATATATATATATATTTTTTTTAATAAAAGTCTTTTTTTTGTCTTTTTTTTTAAACTTTTTTTTTTTACCCTTAACTTAAGTAAAGAGCAAATATACACCTACAAGCAGAGTTCAGATCCACTTTACTGAGAGCCTGGAAGTCCGTACATCAAATTAATTCCCAGTGGCCTATCCAGACACTGGAACAGCTCCCAGCTCCAAAGGGCCGGTGTTCCTGAAAGATCTGCAGCTCCAGCTAACCTTGTTAGCCAGCAAAGCCTCATTCCAGCCTTACCTCAGCCAACACTCCCCCAACAGACTCCACAGCTGAGCCTCACACCCAGGGCCTGGCTCTGGGAGCATCAGAGCTGGAAATCTGGGCAAGAAACCTGAATCTTGGTGATTTCAACCCACATCAGGATATAACAAGGAAAATATAAGCCTTGAGCTTACATTCCCTTATTACTCAGAGGCCAGAGCACTGATTCCAGCTACTGAGAAACAGCTTCCAGAGGAGAGCTGGGAGGAACTTCAGTGACAGAGAAACGAGCTGTGCAACAAGAAAGTGCATTAAAGTAGCTTAAAACCAGAGTAAAGATCAAATGGCCACTCGACAGGAGGGAGAATCAAGCTCCAGCAGCTCCTCGGGCTGGGTGAGTTCACATCCAGGCTCTCTCTCTCTCTCTCGAGTCCAAGGGGCAGGAGAGAAGCGTGCATTCCCGTGCTCCCACAGGGACACAGTTCTCCTGGCAGGCCATGCTCTCCTGCCCGGTTTGCTTCTGGGCGGTATCAGATCTGGACAGCTGTCATCGGAACTCGTAGATAGGAGCACTGTGCTCGGGAACGTGCGTTAAATTCAATGACTGATACCTGCCAGAGAAGGGAGAGAGGGAGGAGAGGATTACATGGAGTTGCTGCTTGGCAGCCACACAGCAGACACTGTGCTTTTCTCTCCCCTTTTACAGTCACAGAGTGCTCAGGCATCCAACACCCACTTGCCACAGTGCCAAAATCCTGACAGGACTCATCATTCCTCATCACTCTACAACTCCCTGACAGGGGGGTGCAGCCAGTGGGGGCTGAGCTCTTTTCCCACACAACTAATGATAGGACAAGGGGAAACAGCCTCAGGTTGTGCCAGGAGAGGTTCAGTTTGGATACAAGGAAAAATTTCCTCACTGAGAGAGTGGTTTAGACTGGAATGGCCTGCCCAGGGAAGTGGTGAAGTTACCATCCCTGGAAGTGTTAAGAAATCAAACAGACATTACATTTAGGATTTAGTGGGAATGGTGGTACTTGGTCAAAGGTTGGACTTGATGCTTTTGGAGGTTTTTTCCAACCTTAATGATCCTGTAATTCCCACTCTGGTCCCTCTGAGCCACCTGCAGCGAGGCAGCGTTCCAGGTGGGCTGACTGTGGTGGTTTTTCAGACTCCCTTTGAAGTTCAACAACTTTCAAGTTCAAACAGTGTTTGCTACAAGTGCAAATTACGCTCGAGTCTTTCAAAGCTCAGCTTGAGGGAATGTGTCTGAAAGCCTCCTGGTTCCTTCCCTCCCCCTGAGAGCTTCCAGCCATCCACCTGCTGCTCATGACAATGATGCAAAAGAAAAGAGCTCTCCACAGCTCTTTGTCTCCAACAAAAACCCCACCAATTAGCTTTGACTGTTCTCTTGTCTTAACAGCAACACCCCAAGGACCTCAGAATACAAAACACTGGCCTGACAAGGTTTCTGCCTGAAGGGAGCCAAGCTGTTCCTTAGGAGGGAGAACTGAGCTCCCTCACAGCACTTCTCCAGACCCTGTATCATCTTCCCTCCTCCACCCTGCCAGCCCAAATTTCCTCCCCTTTTCCATAAGGGCAGCACTTCATACCACACCAATGGACTGCACCAGCCTGCCCAGGCCAGTCCCAGCCCACACCTCTCCCTTCTGCCCCAAGGTCCAACCACAAGCCTGAATCTCCTGTCTGGACACTCCCAAGGTTGTGGACAAGCAGGAGAGGAGTCACAGCCTGGTTTAAGTCTTCAGGAGGCTTCCTTACCATTCTGAACTCCTATGGTAGTAATAGCCCTCTATAGATGCTGCTGACTTCTGGAAGCAGATGTAATAGAAACCAGCAAAGGAAGCACCACTGATGTCCTTGATGGTGTGATCTGGGACTAGGAACTGCTCCTGCATGCAAAACACAGGCTGCATTTTAAAATGTTGGTCACACACAGCCCCACTCCACCCCAATCTGCCCTCCCAAATCAAATACAAACACCCACTAACACGAAGACATTCCTGGCTGAGCACTCCCTGAATTCTCAGCAGCCCAGAGCACAGATCAGTGTCCCTTCACCAACTGCCACAGCAGGGACCTCACAGGGAAGCAGATAACTGAGAACAGAATGAGTTCTAAGAGTGCAGGAGATCAGTTTCAGCTCAACGCTTGTCCCTGCAAACCAGAAGCCCATTGCAAAACTGGGAGTCAGAGCCTGAGAATGAAGAAAAAGCTCCAGGGAGTTCTTACTGCAGCTTTTCAACAATTATGGGAGCTTATGAGAAAGCTGGAAGGGAACTTTGCATAAGGACATGGAGTGATAGGAAGAGGGGGAATGGCTACCCACTGCCAGAGGGCAGGGTTAGGTGAGATATTGGGAAGAAATGTTTCCTTGTGAGGGTGGAGAGGCCCTGGCACAGGGTGCCCAAAGAAATTGTGGCTGCCCCTGAATCCCTGGAAGTGTCCAAGGCCAGGTTGGGCAGAGTTTGGAGCAACCTGGGATAGTGGAAGGTGTCCCTGCCCTTGGCAGGATTGTGGAACAAGATGAGCTTTAAGGTTCCTTCCAACCCAAACCAGTCTATGGTGACTGTGATGATCCCAGCTGAAGAACAGAGCTGCAGACTGGCCAGTCTGCATCACAGGCCCCACACAGGGACTGGAGACATCAATTCTCTCATCCTCTGGAGCATCACCAAGCAAGATTTTCCTGTTGTGTTTTTAGCCACGACTGCAGCCCTTAAGGACACAATTAGCTGGCTAGACATGAGTCACACTGGAACTTGCAAGTACAGTGGGTTTTGGGGTTGGCAGGGAGAGATCTGTCATTAAACCATCATAGCTGGAAAAGCTCTGAGACACCTCAAGTCTCTGTCAGTGCCTTGCAAGCAGCTCATCACAGAAGGAGACAGGCAGGGTTTACCTTCCATCTCATGAAGACATAGTCCCCATTTTTTAGATCTTCATAATCAAAGTCATCAGAGTTAAATGTTTTTGCATACTGGTAAAAAGCCTGGAACTTTCCCTGAAACAAAACAAAAAAAAAGGATGCTTATTCTAGGAATAGAACTTCTAGTACCAACTGCTTTTTAGGAGGAAAAACTACTGACACCCACAGCCATATCCAGCCTGGTTGGAGAAGTTCCTGCACTTACAGAGGAAGATATTTAGACAGAAATACAACAAACACCAAAGCTGGGCAAACAACAGCCAAGGTAAAGGTGGGGATGTAAAGGCAGCTGCTGTGGCCTCAAAAAACAGGGGCACAGGCACCTGTGCTAGTAGGGGTCCCTCTCCCCTTCTCCATTCCATTTTGTAATAAAAATAAGGAGTGTGTTCACTTAGGGGGTCAAGAGATAAGGATTTCTCCTGCTCCCTTCCAACCCTGTAGCCAACAAGTGGAAAACAAGACATGCCCTCCCTCATCACAGATCACAGCTTGCTGGAGAGACCTCTATTTGCAAAGACCCCAGAGGGAGAAAGGAGACAGCCAGAAAGGAGATATCTCCAGGCCTTTCTGCCAGCTCTTGCATGGGCACACACTGCACCTGTCCTCCAAAGCAGCATCCCAGACCCACCCTCTGTCCCAGATTTATTCACCCAGTGTTTACGATCCACGTCCTCGTCGGCGTCCCACTTGCGCGTTAGGAACGGGTGTTTCTTACTGATTATCTCGCCTTCGAAGAACGTGGTGAGGGTTGGGTACTCCTGGCAGAGGGGACACAAAGCTGAGGTCACAACTGTCACCTACAGGCACAAACCCAAGAGCTGACAAAGCTCCATGCACTCAGCAAAAAGCAGCTCCTAGGGAGAGCTCTGAGGCTGTTGCTCCCATCCCTTGTTCTGCCCCACACCTCTCCAAGGCTGACTCTTCCACACCCTCAGCCTCCAAGCTCTCATTCCAGCTTTTCTCTGCCTCTCTCCTCACTTTATGAAGCCAGGAGACAAGTCAGAGCCGGGCTGTGGGGAACACAAGTCTGATAAGGAGCAGCTGAGGGGGCTGGAGTGGCTCAGCCTGGGAAAAAGGACCCTGACTCTCCAAACTCCCTGGCAGGAGGGTGCAGGGCTCTGCTCCCAGGGAACAAGGGACAGGACAAGAAGAAATGTCCTCAAATTGCACAAGGGAGGTTTAGACTGGATATTAGGAACAGCTTAAAAGAATGATTAAATGTTGGAACAGGTTGCCCAGGGAAGTGGTGGACCTGGCTGTGTGTCCTGGGTCAGTGGCTGGACTCAAGGATTTTAGAGGGATTTTCCAACTTTAAATGATTCCATGAAACTCCCAGCTGGATGACATTTACAACTATCACCACTCCCTCTGTGATCAAATCTACAACATGCTCAATACCTCCACCTCCTATTTGTGGCAGCAGCTTCTCACACCCCACCAGGAAAAAAAAAATCACCTTAACAGAACCCCTTTTTGTGTTGTTTAGCAGTTAACACTCACCTCTGTAAGGCCTTTAATCTTCAAGTATCCACAGAGATAGGAGTTTTCCATATCCACATGCTGGAAAAGAGTGCAAAGTCCAACCATAAAAATAGGCATGAAGACTCATGCTTGATCCAAAGCAGTTTCTAGGATTATCCTTCCAAGGATAATTTCAGTTCCAGCTCACTGCCCAGTATTCACACTGCCAGCCCTTTTCCACGATGGGAACCACCTGCAGAGATCATTTGCAGGTGCCCAGCTCACCTCTGGCAGCCTCCACATCCCAGGCCTGCTCCCAAAGCAACACCCTCTGGCCAGAACACTCCAGGAAGCAAATCCCCTTTCCAGCCAGAAAGGATCTGACTCACAGTGTTCTCCAAGAAAAAGCATTCCTGGAAGAATCACCCGCACTCCCAGCATTTTGTAGGAGGCTTTTCTCCAAAACCTAAAGCTTTTATGCCACCTGTACTTTGAGTTATCAGGCTGCATCTCTCTGCTGTGCAGAAACTCGGCAGGGATTTGCCTGCTCCTTTAAAAGCAGGGATTTTCCAAGCTTTTCCCTGACATCTCCAGATGAGCTTTCAAAACACGCAGTGAGTTATTCAAGGAAGTGCAAACCTGTGCTGTGAGAAGATGGATCTTCTCCACCTGTGATCAAAGGATGGCAACGTTTCCCTGTGCTCAGCACAGGGAGAGCAGGCAGTCCCCTCTCCTCAGCTGACACATGCAAAACAGCCACGTTTTTTGGCACAAAAGCAGCGTTTTAAAGCACAAAAGCAACGTTTTAAAGCACAAAACCACAGCCAGGCCCTACAAGGTGACAGCGTGCAGTAGAGCTGAGCAACCATGGGATGTCCCCACCACAACAAATCCCACCAGGAACGCGTAGAATTAAACATAAAAAACACCCCGCCGGCTTGGAATCATCACAGAATCACTGAGGTTGGAAAAGATCTATGAGATCATCCTGTAACTGATTCACCACCTTGTCAACCAGACCAGAGCGCTGAGCGCCACGTCCAGTTTAAAACACCTCTAGGGATGGTGACTCCACCACCACCCTAGGCAAAACGTTCCAATGCTTAACGAGCTTTTTCTGTGAAGAAATTCCTCGTGATATTGAGGGATAGGGTGCTGCGGGTGCTGTCGCAAGGGGCCGGCGGGGTGGGAACGGCCACCGCGGCCTGAGGCGAGCGGGTCCCCCGCTCGCCCCAGGCCGCGGTGAACGTTCCCACCCCGCCAGGACTCGGCTCGCCCCGGTGTCCCCCTCACCTGCATGACGACCTCCACCTCATAGGCGTTGCCTTTGCTGCGCTGCTGCCCGCGGAATTTGGCCCCGCTGTAAAGCAGCGAAGTCGCCACTCCGGGTTGCGCCGTGTTGATGGGGGGCGGCGGCACCAGGCTGCTGGCGGCCGCTCCGGTGGCGGGGGAGGAAGACGAGCTCCCTGCCCCTCCAGCGCGGCGCCTCTCGCTGCGAACCGGCATCTCGGGGGGGTCCCCGGGCGCCAGCGTGGCCGGGGCCGGGGCGCGGCCGGGGAACGCCGCCCGCTCCGCTGCTCTCCCTCACGCCGCGGCCGCCGCTGGGTCGGGGCCTCCCGGCAGCGCCTCCGCGCGCTCCCATTGGCCCCCGCGCGCGTGGCAGGGGGGTGTTCCCTGTCTCTGATTGGCTGCTGCCACGGCGACGGGCGTTGATTGGTTGTGATGCCGCCTGGCGCTGCTGGGAAATGTAGTTTTTGTATCGAGGCGGAGCGGATTGGTCACGGCCGCCGGCAAGATGGCGGCGCCCAGGGAGCGGCGCTGAGCGCGGTCAG
This sequence comes from Catharus ustulatus, assembly GCF_009819885.2. Taxonomy (NCBI): domain Eukaryota; kingdom Metazoa; phylum Chordata; class Aves; order Passeriformes; family Turdidae; genus Catharus; species Catharus ustulatus. Next base: position 14,277,661 of record NC_046236.1, on the reverse strand, counting down.
GACGAGGTTGCTATGTCGTCTGTCGCGATGTGGCGCGGCTGTCGCCGGCTCTGTTGGGCCTACTCTCCGCCCGCTCGGCTCCCCCGACCGCCTCTTGTAGCTGCCGGGAGCAGCCCGGTGGAGCCGTGCGGGCGCCGGGCCTATGCCCCGCCGGCAGGTGAGGGGGCACCGGGGCGGCTCCAGCCCCGATTGGGGAGGGGGATCCTTCCCTGGGGACCCTCATCCCGGGCTCTCCCAGGGCAGGGCTGGGATCGGCACGGCCTTGCTGAGGGCCTCGGTGCTGGGGATCCCCCCGTGTCCTTTTCCTGGCGTTAATGTGGGTTTGCTGCGGGCAAGGTTCACTGGCAGCACGGGCAAGCCTTCACTGAAACAGTTTGTTACTGTTGTTTTTGTGTTTTATTGGGGTTTAGGGATTTTGAGGGAATGGGGCTCAGACGAGGTATGTTACGGTCCATCTATCCCATCCAAACTTTGCTGGAATCATGTGGTGTTTGAGAACAGCAAAATTAATCTTTTTGTCTGAGGTGAGGCTGCAGAGTCGCGGTGACTTATGGCAAGGTTTTGGGAGCCACTGATGAGCCTCGGGGCTCCTCTGGGGTGCACACACTAATCTGGTTTTAGAACTAGGTCTGAGGCACTTTCTGAGGCACCAAAGCTCGCAGGTTGCTGAGCCTGAGCAAATCCTTCCATTTCCCCAGCGGGAATGTCATTTCTTTAGCCTAGAATAGCAGACCTGCAGCCTGACCTGCTTGCTGTGCCCTTCACGAGACAGATTTATGAGTTTGGGATTTACAACCTGGTTGCTGTTGTCAAGGGGATGGCTCAAGGATTCTTCTTGCCTCGTGGGAGGAGTGTGAGCCTTTGGAATGTGTGTAATCCTGTTCTCACGTGTTAGCAGTGCTGGTAGCAAAGGATGCTGCTCGTAAATTGAGACCTGAAGTTTCCTCAGGCTCACCTTGTTGGTGAGGCAGGTATATTCCTGAGCTAGACTGGGATGTTTGGGCTGCAGGGAGGAGTGTCCTTCGTGGATTAATTTGCCCAGTGTGACTGTAGTTGTAGAATCTGGAAAGGTTGACCCTGAAGCAAAACTCTGAGGAGTGGTGGGACAGGTCTGCTTGGGAAACCAGCCCTGCCACACTCTGAGGCAGCTGAGCCCCCAGCCTGGCAGGGGGTAGCTGGTTCTGTTTGCTCCCTGGCTGTGCACAGCTGCACTGTGGTTGTCACCAGTGTCCTGGTGCTTCCCTGCTGAGTGGAGCTCACAGCTTGGAAACTGTGCATGAGGGGCTGGATTTCTGTGTCCAGGCCACCTCAATAGCACTAAAGCTCTGTCTGTTCTGAGCTGTGATGGGGAGCAGGGGAAGGAGCTGAACATTCTCTGTTTGCCCTCTCAATGTTCTCTTTGCACTCTGTTTCTGTCCCCAGAGAGGAAGAGGTTCTACCAGAGCGTGAGCATCTCGCAAGGGGAAGGTGAGTGCTGGGATGGGGTGGAGGGGCTGATCCCTGTCATCACCCACACCACACTGGAATCTGCAGCCCAGGCATGGCAGTGGCATATCTGTCACCAGCTGCTGGGCCCCCTCCTCATCCACAGCAAAGCCTCATGGTGGGAAGCAGCTTCCAAAACCAAGTCTATCCAAGTGATGGTGGGAAACCTGAGTATTCCTGGTTCCTTGCTCCCATCAGCTCCAGCTCTGAATCTGCTCCCATTGTGGGGTTGTCTGTTGTTCCTTAGTGCCTGCTCCTCTTTGATTCCCCAGGATTTCTACTCTGATTTCCCAGGAGGCTTTGAAATAAACCTGGACCACCGAAAGCTGAAAACGCCCCAGGCCAAGCTCTTCACTGTCCCCAGCGAGGCCTTGGCCATTGCAGTGGCAACGGAGTGGGATTCCCAGAAAGACACCATCAAGTTCTACACCATGCACCTGGTGAGCAGGGTGGAATGCTGAGACCTCCAGATGCAGAATGTGGAGGCAGCAGGTTGTCCTGCTCCTAATGAGCAGAAAGTTAGGGCTCTCTCTGGGCTGGCTGGGTGCCTGTAGGGAGGGAATCTGTCTCACTGGGGGAGTTCTAGAAGGGGCTGGACAGTGTTGTTGGGAATAGTGTGGGCAGGAGGGAACAGTGAGCTCTAGAGCAGTCCATGGCCCTTCTTCCCTGCTGTTTAATGGGCTGTTTCCAGGGATTCTGTAAGATTTGAGAAGATACCTATTGCACGAGCCATTCTGTGGCCCTGCACCCCTCAGTTGTTCATCTGCCACAAATCCTTCTGCTTCTTCTTGGCATTGTACCATGGAAGTTGCTGCTTTTTCAAGCCTGGAATAACAGCAGTTTCAACTGCCTTTATCCCCAGACCACTCTGTGCAACACGGCGCTGGACAATCCCACGCAGAGAAACAAAAAGCAGCTGATCCGGGCAGCAGTGAAGTTCCTGGAGACAGACACAGTCTGGTACGAGATGGGGCCCAGCTGGATTTTGGAAAAAGGGTTGGGTAAAGTGAGGGAAGACATCTGCTCTCACCCAGTCATGGCATGGCTCTGATCTGTGCTAGTTTTTGCCTGAGAGTTTGAATTAATTTAGATGAGTCCTGCATGTGCAAACCTGGTGCATCCAAAGAAGGAGCATTGTTGAACCCTGTTTTGGACAACTCCTTGCTGGGCAAGGGTGAGAGCAGTAGGAAATGAAGATCTTGGAGAAAAGAAAACATCTTTGAAAGGCCTATGGGTATCTGTCAGCTAGTCTGTGGTATTTCCTTGTCACTACAGATAGCTCAGACTACTTGCACCAGTCCCAAAATGCCCTTAATTCCTTAAAGTCCCTGTGAGCTGTAGGATCAAGTGTGGTCATACTTGGACTTCTATCCCACTGTCCACTGGCACATTTCCTATGGAGAGAGAGGAACAGGCTTCCCCTACCTGCACTTGTGGCTTTGGGGGGGCAGGGAGTGCTGAGCTGAGCCACTGGGCAAGGAGAAGCAGGAGTGGCCCCACACAGAGTTGCAGTGGGGTTTGTACCCACCCCTAACTGCTGAACCTCACTTCAGTCTGTGGCTTGGGACTACCTGCAGTTTTCAGTTGGCTGGTTCACTGCTCTGTTTTGTAGTAAGACAGAATTGTCCTTCCTGGAATAACAAAAAGCACTGAATTTAGGGAAGAGTTGGGGGATTGTTCCCTGTCACTGCTGCCTGGGTGGACAGAAGGTCCCTGTTCCGCTTGCTGTGGGTCTGGTGGGTCAGTGTCCTTCCCAGAGGTGTGTCCCAGCCTGGGAGTGACCATGCAGTGTGGATTTGTTCCATGATGTCTCAGCTATCGTGTGGAGGAGCCTCCAGCCTTGGCAGAACTACAGAAGAATGAATGGGATCCCGTGGTGGCCTGGGCTGAGAAAAGGTGAGAGCTCAGAGAGTTCCTGGCTGCTTAAGGCCCTGCCCTGCTGAGCCCAGGAACTCTGGTGCTTGTGGCTGCCAGGGCCACAGGCTCTGTGAGCCCTGGGCCTTTCCCTTGGGCTTTGTTAAGGGTTTGGGTGATCATTCCAGGTACAACGTGACAATCGGCTCCTCGACCAGCATTTTGGGGCCAAACATTCCAGCCAGCACCAAGGACACCTTTGTCAGCCATCTGGCATCCTACAACATGTGGGCCCTGCAAGGTGAGCAGGGCTGGGCCAGTGAGGAGGTGGTTTCTCTCCACAGGGCAGGAGAGTGACTGTAATGTTTTCTTCTCCTGCTCCAAGTGTGGAGGTTTATGTTTTAAATCTGCAGCCAGGCCCTGACCTGCTTTTGTCACAGGCAGGAATCACTTCAGTGCTACTGGTGTTCATCTGACTGTGCAGTCCCATGAGCTGCTTGCTCCACCTTAGCACAAATAACCTCTTTAATGCCAAACCTTCTAATGATTTAATCCCTAGATTTGTTGTTACCAGGAAAAGAAATCAGGCTTAGTACTCCAAAGTGCCCACACTGTGCACTGTCCTCACTTTTTCATCCTTATATCCCACTTAATCTTGCCTGAATCATCTGAATGACACCAAAAGATAAAGATATGAAGGGAGGTTTGCTTTGCTCCAGACCTGAATGAGCAGCAGGCAGTGAAACCCACAAAAGACACAGAATGCTCAAGCCTGGATGGATATTTCTTTGCTGTGCACGGGGAGGGGTTGTGGCAGAATAAAAGGAGGTGGTGTCCAGGGCATGGCCTTTGTCACTGTGGTGGCAGGGCCAGCACAATGCTCTGTGCCTGCTATTAACCACAGATCTGAGTGCCCAGATGCAGGTGGGAGGATCACTGGCCCTCCCTGAGGGGGTACCACAACCTGCCTGTCTCTTCAGAGCATGTGAAGATGCTGCTGTAAATGCTGCAGAAAACAGCCATGAATCTTGTTTGGTTTGGGTTATTCCCTTCCAGGTATAGAATTTGTAATCACCCAGCTGAAATCACTGATTCTGTCCATGAGCCTGATTGACAGGCACATTACAGTAGAGAAAGCTGTGCTTCTGTCTCGCCTGGAGGAAGAATACCAGGTAAATTATGTTACAAAACAGCCCTATAATTCAAATAGCAATAATCTCAGCATGACAAATGCATCCCCCACCACAAATAACTGGCAAGGGAAGTGCCTGCTATAGCAGGAGACGTTCCACTCCACCAGTCTCCCTGTCTGAGAGCGTGTGGAGCGTGCTGCTGCAGAGCAACACCACGGGCACACCAGCCCAGAGTGCTCCCAGGGCTGCCAGTTTCTTTTCACAGAGCCCAGATGGCTGCTTTTCTCCCTCTCTAATCTGAAGTGCAAAGTTGTGGCTGGCTTCTCCTGCTGAGGGTTATCCAGTCTGGAGGCTTTGATAGGCACCAAGATATCAAGCTTGCTGGAAATTAGCTTGGTGTGAAGCTCTCCTTGTCCCAAAAGTGGTTGAAGTTGAAAATCTTTTCATCCTCCCGTTAAGAGGCTTTGCATCAGACCTCAGTTCAGATGAAGCACATCCTCATCTCGAGATATCCCTGCCTCAGCAGTCAAGGATCATCTCAGTTCCTGGGGGGGGGTTACCTGTGCTTCACAAACATAAGAAGGGAAGCTGAGAGTTGCTGAGGTGATTTAAATGTAATCCATGTTCCTCCTCTCCTTCAGATTCGACGCTGGGGCAACGTGGAGTGGGCCCATGACTACGACCTGTGTGAGCTGCGTGCTCGCACAGCAGCTGGGACTCTCTTTGTTCACCTCTGCTCAGAGAGCTCCACTGTAAAACACAAGCTGTTGCAGGACTGAGGCAGCTGGGCAGGGCACAGAAAGAAAATGTCCAGCTGGGAATTGCTGGGCTGACCCAGTGGATGGTAGCCACCTTCCTGCCATTCCACTTTTCCTGGGATCAGCTTCATGTGCTGTGGTTTTGTGGGCAGCTCTTCACTTGGATTGCCTGCTGCAGTACAGCACAAAAGGAGGAAAGGTCAAGGTGAGTTTCCTCTGAATCCCCAAGCCAGCAGCTCCATCCTTTCCTGGTGTCTGTAACTCATCAGAGGAGCTCCCACGGAAGGAACAGCTTCCTGGGCAGGGCACGGCACAGACATACCCAGCATATGCCACATGTCTTCATAGCTGCCAGCTCCTGACACACACTTGTTATGGAAATCTGAAAACAGACTCCACTGCATCTGTTGTTCATCCCTCGGCGTGCCTGTCTGTAACACCAGGGTCTCTGTGTTCCATTAAAGACTCGCCCCTGTGAGGTACCAAAAGCTGTGTGTCTTTGTTTCAGTCACCAAACTGTGGGGTGCTCCTGAGCTGCCAGGTTGTGGGCAGGTGCTGGGATGGCTGCAGGTATTAAAAATCACAGACCAGAGCAGACACTAACTACTGTGTGAACCACTCCATGAAGCTGAAGTGATAGCAAGGAGACAACTGTGTAGTCCTGGAGCAAGAGGGGTAAAACTTTGGCTCCGGCCATGTTGAGAAGCACAGAGCACAATAAGCTGAATCTGTGTTTGACAGGCAGCACCACCACGGGGTTTTCTGTGTCCCTCTTGTTTAACCTTCCCACCTTCTCCTTGCTGCCTGCCTGGAGCAGCACCGCTCTGGCCAGCACTGTTCCTCAGCCCACAAGCGAGCGTGGCCGCGGCTGTCACCGAGCAAGGAGGGGAATTAATGACTCCTCGCTTGGCTGTCGCGAGCGGCGGCGCGTGAGCTCCTGTGGAACCATTGATTTCCCTTCCTGATGGCTGGGGGCTGCTCTGCTCACGCTGCAGAAAGCCGCTTGTGAGAAGGGGTGAGAAGATGAGGCTCCCAGGCATACGGAGCTCCCGCCAGCCTTGTGCTTGCTGAGCTGGAAACCTGCTGTTATCTCGGGGGTGGTTTGATGGAGAGCGCTCCTCTCCCGAGCTGCTGCCTCGTGCCAGCGGCTCACAGGTTCCTGCCACTGAGCTCACAGGTACCAAAGCTTTCAGGCATGATATGCTACGATGATTTGGTTCAATCAGCTCACAGCTGATCCATAACCCCCTGTGACCAGGTCTGAGTTGTCTGCACGGGCTTTGTGCCAACATGATGGAAGAGACAGGGCTTTGGATGCTTTTCCAGAGTCAAGAAGGAGTTTTTATTTGCAGTTTATGGTAGGATGGAAGGAATATGCATTTGGTCCCAGGCAGCTTGGGCATAGAGAGGCAGCTCTTCCTGCTGGGGGCTGTCCTGTGTGCCCCAGCTGAGGCAGCTGCCCAGCCCTATTCCACAGGCTTCAGGCTCACTCTGTTATCCAGCTCCTTCTGCAGAGTGTTGGTGAAGCAAAGGATCTTTCCAATAGAGGCACGGTTTCTGTCGCTCTCAGTTTGGAAAGCCTGGACAGATTGAAACCAAGCAGTGAATCTGTAGGTGTGCCGAGATCCCTGGAGCATAGAGGGCTCCAGCAAAGGTCTGGGAATGTCTCTCCTCACAGTGTCCCCGCCACTTGGGCCAGACCTGTCTGTGGCCCATACCCTGGGTGTGAGGGTCTCTTACCTTCTCTCTCTCTGAGATCTGCCACTGGTAGATGTTGCAGAGCATGTCACTCTCTCGCTTATCAATCTTCCGCAGGCGGATGCTGTGGGATGTGTTGATGATGTTGACAATGGTGTTTTTGTTCTCGAAGAGCTGGGAGGTAACGTGACCGGATGAGAGGAGGGATGAGCACACAATGAAGAGCAGCACAGCAGTGCTCAGAGGGAGAAACCCTCTGTCTCAACCTGGCAAATCCCTACTCGTTGGGATGAATCCAGAGCTTTACCCTTGGCCTGGTGTAATGGGGCATTATCCCTAACACAGGTGGGGAAACAGGCAGCACCTTGGCCCCACATGCTGGAATGGGGAGTTCAGTGCAAGCAGGGCTGCCTTGCAGCTGCTGTTGAATTAAGGCTGTATATGCTCCAGCATGTCTGGAAATGAAAAATCACACTTGGAAGGGATTCCTGCACTGCTGGCACTGGCTGTAAATCTTCATTTTTGGAGAGTCCCAGCTTCTAATGGAAGCAGTGACTTCCCTCGTGGCTCTAAATAGAGGGTGGCTTCACTAACCCATAATGAGTCTCCTCCTGCAGCCAAGTGCAGCTGTTGGGCAGATGAATTCCCTTCTCCACGGAAAGGGATGGCAGTGAAGCAAAATGGGTGCACAGCAGCGGTGCGGAACCGCCACCATCTGCACAGGCCATAAAGCAGCAGCTCCCCCGAGGCTCAGGGGTCTGGTTTGTGTCTGTCAGCTCTTGGTTACCTGGAGTGACAGGGGGCTGGGATAATCTGGACAGAGCAAAAACCACAGCTAATAGAAATTCAAGTAATTTAGCCACTAAATGAAGGACTAATGGAGGCAAAAAGGGCAGCAGCGTTGCTGAGTGGAGCACTGCAGCAATGTTGGTGCTTTTTGGAAAGGCTCCTGGGATCTTTGCTTCCACAGCAAGACTGAGGGCTCGGTGGAAAGCTCCATTTAAAGGGTCATGTCCTGCCTCCAGATCAGCTCATGGGCTCAGGAGCTCCAGAAAGGGATTTTGAAATCAGTGAGGCAAACAGAGCCGCGGTGCAAGAAATTCAGAGCAGTGCTGGGATTCTGCTGAGGGAGCAGGGAGAGCCTGAGCAAAACCAGCTGTGAGGGAGTGCAGCAAAGATGCTGCCTGAGTGCCTGGAAATCAGCCAGAGCAGTGAGCTGTGCTGAAGGCAGGAGAGAGATTTCCTCAGCACCTCTTCTGGGCTGCTGCCACCAGCTCTGGCAGTGCCCAGGGAAACCTGCAGTGCAATTATTCCCTGTCCTAGTCAGTGGAGATGTCCAGAGGCACCAGAGTTCAGGCAAGCAGCTGGACCCTTAGGAAGGAGGTTGTGCTGTGGTTCAGGTATGGCTCTGGCAGCACTGAGCCTCCTGGAAATCCTGTCCCTTCAGAGAAGAGGCTGTGGCCTCATTTTCTTGCCTACTCCCTCACAGAGATGAATTATTTTGGTGCCCTCACCTTTTGAACATCATCTGGCAAACTCTCATCGAATGGATCCATGTCCAATTTCTTCTGGGTGGCGAGGACAATCACCCTGAGCTTTTCATGGTGCTTATTTTCCAGATCCCTGCACTGGTTAAACGTGCAGAACATGGTTAAGGAAAAAGCTGAGCACACCACTCATCTGTGGAGATTAAATGACCTCCCATAACTGGGATTGAGTGTCTGCACAGGGGGATTCTGCAGAAATGAGCCTGGCTGCTCCCAGAAGCTGCTGTGGTGTCAGGATATCAGGATATACAGTTTCAGTTCTTAATCACACACTGAGTCTCATCTTTACTGCCAAATATGACAGAGGATTGAGAGAGGACCTAGGATTGCCAGGGAAATTGGAAGAGGCCTCCAGGTAAAAGCTGAGCTCTGAATACAGTGCAATTATTTGCACCAGGCCATCAGATTTCTACATTTAAAGCAGCATGACCTGACACTGAAGCCCTTCAGTATTCTCATATAACTTTTGTTCAGCACACATCAAAAATACAGAAATGAACACAATTTAAAGACATTTCAACAAGAATTGGAGATACTTCATTGACTGCTATGGCAGGAATGTACCTAGAAAATGGTCTAACCAGATCTTTCCTGTATTTTGTCTTCTCTGCATGGAGAAGAAAGGAAGATTCCCAACAGGGTGAAAGCTGCCTAAATCCTACAGACTTCCAGCACAGTAGAATTTAGATCTTTCTCCACATAAAGAAGCTGGGCACCTTGAATGACCATTCCTCAAAACCTGGGAAAGATATTTTCTGTTGATTAAAATAAAAAAAATAAAGTTTTTATACCACTGGCTCATTTTTGCATTTAGAAGTGAGGTGTAGGTACATGACTGGGAGGTCCAGGCCAGCAAACTGTGAAAAGGATATATCCCTTGAATGTTTTCAGTGAATGTTGATGCTATGACATCAATGCTTCTTTTAAAATCCTGTAACAGCTCCTTAACAGAGGGGAAAAAGAGGAAATATCACAATGAAAACTTGCATAAACATAACAGGGAGTCAGGGAGTCTAGGAGGAATCTACAATTTACTGTAATTTGGACTCACTGCTGTTATTAGCACAGTCAGAAACCGAACTGCCTCGAGCATTTAAAGTGTTTTCAAAGTGCTGCAAGATTTTCTTCCCTTCTTCAGGGACAGAGAATCACAATCAGTTTATTGGAGGGAAATTGACTGAATACTGCCTTTGTCTGTGTCTGGGGATCCTTTGTTACCCTCACCTAAGAGGGCTGTATTCCCACACCCTGCCATGCTGCATCCTCCTTGTCCTTGTCTGTATGAAGAGCCTCTTGTCACAAGCACAACCCCTGCCTGGGCTTTACTGCAGCTCTTGGTTTAGTCCTCAGAAATTAAAATTGCTGCTGCCTATTCCCTCTCTCAGAAATGGCTGATGGAGAATCTGTGAAGTGTTGCACTTAAATGTCTTGGTACCCTGAATCCTGCAAATCCAGCAGGGCACACAGGGAGAAATGTTTCTGCTCATCCCATCAGTGATTGCAGATATGTAAGGGCCAACCGAGAAAACACTAAAAAGGCACAATCCTGGTGCAGTGAGGATCCATTTTGAGCTGCTGCTTTCTGCCATCCATGCTCACAAAAGTAAATGACTGCACTCAGGCCACAGTTCCTGCCTGCTCATTTTTAAGCACATTAGTTTGTTTTTTTTTTTCCTTGGGTGAAGATGCACATCAGCAGCCCTGCCCTAGTTTTTGAGGAAAAGTCTGGGGAGGAAAAGGCAGCTATTATGCAAGCAAATGCAGCAAGCTGAGCAGGAATGTGTGTAATCTTATAGCAAAGATCAGCTTCAAAGAGTGACACCTCTAGAATTCCAAATGCATACCCCATGCTATGCTGCTACTTGTGCAGACCTATAAAATGATTGCACAACCTCCCTGTCTCTAAAGTGTGGGAAACCAGCTTGCATAGATGTGATGGACATGCTGTGTTCTGCTCTGAGAAACAGAAATTTCCTGAAGGGTGTCGATATCCTGATCTCACCCTCATCAGCTTTGAGCAGAGGAAGAATAAGATGGAGACAAAACATTTTCCTGAGTGGAAGTGCAGTGTCCTCCTCTTTGTGTGCAAGCTGCAGTGACAGAGAAGTGACCCCCAATGCTCTGACTGTGAGGATCTCACCTCCAGGTCGTTGGATACCAGCGCTTCCAAGGTCATGAGAGCATCCCAGAGCTGACAGATGTTCTCCTTGCCCTGGGCTCGTTCAGACTCAGCAAGGTCGCCTCTCCCAGCCTGATAAAGCTCATCCAGCCTCTAAACACAGAGATACATGAATTACTTAGAGCTTGTGTGCAGCACTGCATCACAATTTAATTAACTTGTTACGCGTGTGAGAAAAGTTCCTGCTGCTGATTAGCTGAAATGAAATGTGATGATTCAGGGAAGTCGCCAGATTTACATAGTGGATAGTCAACAGTGCTGAGGTTTGCTACTGCAGGGGGATTGGGAAAACTCTTCCTCATGCTCTACTCAGCAGAAGACTTTGCTCCTTCTATGCTTCCAACTTTGGTTCTCCTTCATTTCAAGTAAAAAAAGAATAATATTTAATTCTTGACATTGCTGGCTGTGAAGAAGAAATTAACAATTGCTTCAGAGAAAGTAATGCAGGCCTAAATCCTGATCCACTTCCTGCCAAAGAGGATCTTGACTGACTTCCAGTAGGGTCAGGATTTAGTATTCTGAATATGGAATACCTATCATTGCCTGCCTTCCTCTTACAGCAAGGATTTATTGCCCTTCAGAATTTTGTATTGACGTCACTTTTGTATCAGGCAAGATTTATGTTTTCTTGGATCAAAAAAAAAAAAAAATCCTCTTGTGCTGAATGTGTTATTTTCAAGTCTGTTTAAAATCACCTAACAATCTACTGTTTAAAAAAGCAGGGATAAGATATATGTTTTATTATGTTTAATCCACTTCTCCTGAGAGGGAATGGAATGGGATGAAATAAAGAATTCAATTAAAAACCCCTGCCAAGGCTTGTGTTTGGAAATGGGGCAGATTACCCAAACTTTGCAGTGTTAAAAGGGGGAAGGGGAGAGCAGGGTGTCTCCTTCTCTAATGTAAACAAGTTAGGGGGCCCAAAAGGCTCCAGAGCCACTCAAGCTGCACCTCTGGGAGCAACAACTTCAAAGTTCAAGGCCTTTAATCCTCCATGGCCAACTTCAGAGAGAGCAGTGATTTTACAGGTTACCCAAGTTTACATGAAAGGATTACAGACAGACAAACAGCCCTAAGAACAGCTCACAGACTGCAGTCTGCTGGGACCTCTGTGCCTTTTGAACTCCTCCAGCAGTTTTAAAAGATGGGGGAAATGATGTTAAAACACTGAGTTGGGTTTCATACCCACTCCTCCAATATTTATATGAAAACTGGCACACTGACCCCTGTGTCCTGTTTATAGTGAATAACAGAATCCCAGAATAGTTTGGGTTGGGAAAGACCTTAAAAATCATCCAGTCACATCCCCTGCCATGGGCAGGGACACCTTCCACAATCCCAGGTTGCTCCAAGCCCCATCCAACCTGGCCTTGGACACTGCCAGGGATTCAGGGGCAGCCACAGCTTCTCTGGGAATCTGCACCAGGGCTTCCCCACCCTCACAGGGAAGGATTTCTTCCTAATATTTAATCTAAGTTCTTCCTAATATCCCATCTAAGCCTCTCCTCCTTCAACTCAAGGCCATTCCCTCTTGTCACCACTCGCAGCTCAATCCACAGCTGAACCTGTAGTCAGACCAAGGGGTCAAATCTGGCCTCAGCTGTGTTTCTTTGGGTTTTGTTGTTGTTTCTTTGGTTTTTTTTGTAGGTTTTGCAGGGTTTGTTTTGCTGCTTTAGGATTTTTTTAATGGAAGATACAGTGAGAATTCAAGCTCAAGCCAACTGAATATTCCTATCAAACTTCTGGTTGGAACGAGATGATCCTTAAGGTCCCTTCCAACCCAAACCACGCTGCAGTTCTGTGACTCTGGTAGTGCTGCCAGCTCCTGGAGCTGCTGGATGCAGATTTCCAGCATGAGTCAGCAAGGTCCAAGGCCCTGGGAGCAGAGTGACTCAGCAGCTGTCAGCCTGTGACAAGCACTGAAATAAAAGTGACCTGGTTTGCAGCGGGAGCCAGCGCTCGTGACTCTGTTGGTGTCACTTGTCAGGGACTTGCTCTCTCAGCTGACAGTGTTACCAGGCTTTAGCCCTCCCTAATTTTTTTTTTTTTTCCTGTGGAAACAAAATCGTGATCCATCTATTATACATGGTTAGAAAGAGATCCAGCTAGAAGCTACGCCCTGAGCAGCCACAATGGGTGGCTGTAGTTGAGCAGAATGAAAAGAGATTCTGCTTTAAAGGACTAGAAATACATTCAAATAACTTCCTCTAATTTTTTTGCTTATAGTTCTTTGAGCTGTTGTTGAGAAAATGAACTGAAGCAGAAAATTACTTGAAAATAAACTGAATGCCCTGCAATTTCCTTCCTTTTCTTCCTGATTTTTCAGTGAAGGAAGAGCTATTGTAGGCTTCAAAAAGAAGGGTTGTAGCAGTAAATATCTATCTATCTATCTATCTATCTATCTATCTATCTATCTATCTATCTATCTCTCATAAATCAACTTTGTAAAAATATTTAAACTAAAAGAAAGGTTGAGCATTTCCATTTTCTTAAATATTGGTAACTTTTTGGGATGGGAAAAAATATAAGTAAAAAACCCCACCCTGTTTAGCCACGTTTTTCCTGTAAACCCTTGAAGGACCTTTACCTTTATAGATGACAACATCATGACAAATTAGTTTTTTTCTACACTGAATTTCCAGTATTGATAAAGGCTGTGTTAGCTGGTTGTAATTTGCTCAAAGGGTGGAAATTTCAATCCCCCCTTTTTTTTCCCCTACATAAAGTATTAAAAAACTTTTCACATTATGTCAATGACATTATATTAACTAACAAAACAAATTTTCTGTGTATAAATTTATGTTGTAAGAAACACACAAGGAAATATGAGTGGCTGAGCACTGGCACTCCCAGAGAAGCTGTGGAGTCTCCATCCTTGGAGATATTCACAGTCCTGGGCAGCCTGCTGTGGGTTTTCCTCCTTGACCAGAACCAGATAACTTCCAGAGATCCCTCCCACCCTCAACCACTCTGTGATTCTGCCATTAGGGATCAAGTATTGATTACAGCATTGTCAATCCAGAATAATTTTCCAAATTTTAATGGCATTACCCCACTTTTCAGCTCAATTAAAAGCTGGTATAGGGTGTAGAGAAATCATGTGTCAAACAAACAGAAGTGTAACATTACCTTTTGGTTCCTACTCTCGAAGTCTGAGATTATTCTCCTGCTTTCTTCCTGGTTGACTGCCAGAATTTCATGGTACCTTTTGTAGAATTTAGAGACTAGAGCTTCTCGTTTTTCATACTCTTCCAGTCCATAGTTACACAGGTTCTTACAAACTGAGACAAACTCCTTCTTGTATGTGACAGCAGAGTCAAGGTTTTTTGCTTGTTCAGTGGAGCAACACATTGTCTTCCTTCTGCCTCTGCAAATCTGAGCAACAAGAGCTATGAGCTACTTTTATGTAAACTCTGTGGTTCTTGCTGGGAGCTGCCAAATATTCTGTCTGGGGCAGCACTGGGTCACCCATTCACGTTTTATGCACAAGATTTTGCTGCCTGAAGGGTATGGAGAAAGCTGTGGCAACTTGAGGGGGGGAAAAGGCCTTGAGGAAAAGAAGAAAATACATTCACTTGTCTGATTCTTCTGACACAGCAGCAGAAGGAAACCTACAACCATATCTGTCTTCACAAGTGTGAATACAGTGCCTGTGTAGTTAATAAATACAGCTCTGGAGCCCACAGCCAGAGTACAGAATAAACTACTGACTTGGTAGCATCACAAAAATAACGTCAATTTTTCTTCTGCTATTATCTTGGCAATGAAATTGTTTCTGGAGTCTATTGTAGTTAAGCTGTGATGCATTTTTCCCCAACAGTGTAATGCAATTTTAAGGAAGGTCAAGTTACTGGCCTTGACAATACTCTATTAATCTGAATGAGAAAAGAAAAAGGAAAAAAAAGTGTCTGCTTTCTGCTCCCCCGTGTAGGAGCAATGATCAGAAAAATGTGCTGGCCTGGAAACTTCACATTGCCAGTTCTGGCAGGTTGTGAGATATGTGACTTGTATCATTCTGATTAGTCTGTTCCTATCTCCTACCACTTCAATTTCAACATGATTTTAGCACTGTGCTCTTACAATCTACCCGGCAGAGATTTATCTTCCAGCTCATTTTAAACTTTAAGTGGATTCCAGACTTAAAGAAAGTACAAAGTCTTGATTCTTGCAGGGTCAGAAAAGGAGGCTACTGAAATGATGTTTGATTCAAGGGAAGGAAAAGGAATATGGTAATTACAACAGTGAGAATTTAAAATGCTGGGATCTCATGACCTGTTGGGGATAGAAACGGGTGGTTTTACATTGGGATGTTTCAAGCTGGGCTGGCCAGCTTGCCAGTAATATAAACCATTTGTTTGGAGCCCTCATATTTCACAAGATATCAAGCCTTAGAGCAGTCAGTGGTCTCACAGCCTTGTAGTGTAATTTTGGTACCATTCCAAAACTGAACACAGACTGTCTCAGATCTTACATCCATGTAGCTTTCAGCTCTGGACAAAAGCAACAGATGAGGAGTCCCTGTGGATGCACTTCCTTCTTAACTCAAGGCATTACCTTTTAGCAGTAGGTATTCCAAACCCAGCAAGGATATGCCAGCAGCAGGTCCTCCACTCCAGGGAGGAAAGCCAGCTTGGCAGCTTCTCTATCCCCTGCATACAGACTGTCAAACAGGAATGATCCATTCAGGTACTCAACAAAGGCTGTCTTTGAAGAGAAACAGAGCAAAATAAGTAAAATAAAGATGCCAGCCTGCTGCCAGTCCTCAGGATGTGTCTCTCCTAGAAGCACCTCAGCTGCAGCAGAACCTTGGTGCAGACACAGCTTCATGAACACAGAAGAAACACCAACCAAGCCATGAAAGCACCTTGCAACTGGAGTGAAACCCATCCCAGGGGCTTTGCTGCTACAACTCTGTAGCCTAAGGATAGAAAACACTGTTTAATCTCATATCAGACCATGGAATCATAAAATGGTTTAGGTTGGAAGGGATGTTAAAGATCATCCAGTCACACCCCCTGCCATGGGCAGGGACACTTTCCACTCTCCCAAGTTGTTCCAAGCCCCATCCAGTCTGGCCTGGAACATTTCAGGGATGGGGCAGCTACAGCTTCTCTGGGCACCCTGTGCCAGTTGTCAGTATAAGACATTTCCACATATAAACCCTTATTGCAAGGCTGTTTAGCCTTTCAGATGAGGAGATGGTGAACTCTGGGGAGAGACAAAGGGAAGAGTTGTAGGCATCCTCTCTGGCACTAAAGACTGAACTTAGCCACTCTGATCTTCTAGAGGTCTGGAATACAGAGCCAGGCTGCAACTGAAAGCACCATCCCACCTGGTCTTGCTTTCAGACTGCAGTGATCTCTGAAAGTCCTGGACAATTTAACCATAAAACTAATGAAAGTCTCAACTTAGTGTCAAGGAGAATAAAAAAGTCACTTCACCATGAAAATGTTAACGTTTCCCTCAGACCTGTAATTTTCTTAATCTCACGTCAGGCTGATAAGCTCCCTGGGTATGATTTACTATTTAGCTTTGCTGGGTCTCTATCTATAGTTTCTTTGTTCAGCCCAAATAATTATGTTCCCCCACGTCATGTGTATTCCACAGCAGTCCCTGTTTCCATCCAAAAGATAAGATTCAGAGATCACAGAGATTAATCTGAGCCATAGTTTTAGCAGAGTTGATGTTAACCTCTCATTAAATCTTCAAGCAGGGGACAGACAAGTCAATATGTGTTGTGCTTCCTTCTCCTGGGACAATACATGACCAGCCAAAGAAAACTTACCTTGTGGTACTCCAGCTCCTTCTGCTTTGCCTCTTGTTTCTCCTGCAGAGCAAGGACCCGAGCCTCCTCTTGTTCCAGTGGCTCAGTAAGATCTTGATACTTTAAAGCTGCAGCTTTTCTCTGAGAAATATAAATAAAATATTTGTATTAGATTATCAAACATTGCTCAATGAGTTTGAGCATAAGGAACTGATCTTTCTAGAACATGCATCAAAGTGGCATCTGCATCTCCATTTCCTCATGGGCTTTTTATTAAACTGCTTATGAAGTTTCTAATTTAATCCTCATCCCATTTTTTTGCTGGCATATTGCTCTGTTTCTGCATTCAATGCATCTGAGATAATTCAGTCCCAGGAAGCTTTTCTCTCTCCATTTTCTCATCTTTAGAGTTGTTTTTTTTTTTCCTCTTTTAGCAGGAAGTTCTATTTTGAATTCTAGAATTTGAGATCCAATTTGATCAGTCAGCAAGGTTAATACGTTTTCTTGGGTGGAGAAAGCTCTTTGGAGGAGTGGATGGCAAGGTAGTACCAGGGGCAAGAACCTCATTAGCTTGAAACTGAAGCTTGACAAATTTAAGTATGCAATTCTCTGACGTCCCTGATGAGCAAGGACTGCATTCCATGACCTGGAAAGCCCTTCCAGTCCTGTGGTAAGAGCAATGTACATTCCAAGTACAGCTCCTGCTCTGAACCAAGCAAATTTACAATTAATCATGTTCTTTGGTTACTAAAAAAAAACCAAAACAAAACCCCCTGAAAAAAAACTCCTCTTTGTTCCTTTGAACCCTGGGATGATAAAGCAGTTCCACAGGTTACTGGTGAGGATGAAGTGTCTTATTCACAAATCAAAAGAGGGAAGTGCATCCAGACACATGCTTGCCTGGATTGTCAGTCTGCTACTGAAACAAATCACTCAGTGAGCAGCAGGACCACCAAGGCTCCTTCCCCCTGGATCCACGTCTCAAGACTGATTTCCTCTGAGATTCTCTGAGAAGACTTGCACTCACACTGCAGCCTCTCTGTGGCAACACGAACCAGGCCCCTCTCCCACACACAGCTGCTGATTTTCACAAAATCTGTGAAGACATCATGCTTCTGACACCTCTACCTCTCTGTCAGATTTGACAGAATTTGGCCTACAGGTTCACAGCTGTTATGTGGAAGCAGAATAAACACTGTGTGTTTCTATGAGCCTGATTTCTGCAGGGAACCTGTCCTCAGTGCTGGAATATTTCTGGCACACCAACAAAGCAAAGGCTCTGGAAGATGCTGCTGCCTGATTTCCCAAGCAGGGAATGTAGAAATCTCACCGTGGAGTCTCTCACGAGCTTGAAGTCCAAGTACACCAGGCTTGGAAGATGAGCAACAACAAACAGCGTGTAGTGCTCCTCACTGCAGAAAGGATTCCCACTGAGGTTCAGTGTCTGTAAGCTTTTTAACCTCCTGAGATAGACAACCTGTGCCAAAGGAAAAGAGCTCTGTATTTCCCACTGCTGGGGAAATACAGCTTTGGAATTTATTGCTTTTATTACAGTTGAGTTGCAATATTATGTATTCTGCTCCACTGCCAAATTCGCATGACAGTCAATTACGGGTTTCTAATGGTTTTGGGAAAGGAAATACTTAAATTCACATTGGGATTATCTAATGGGTGGAGAGAGAAGGCAGATGGGGTGCACAAATCACAGGTGCTAAATTGCTAAGATGCCCTCAAAAGAACCACAAATAAATCCTAGTCTCCCCCCTTTTCTAGCTTTCACGGGAGCCAATAGAAGTTTTGCCATGGCTGAGAGCAGTCACTGAACTGGGCCCCCACGAGTCAATAATCTAAAAGAAAAATGGCTGCAGTAAGCACTTAACACCAGAGGACCAAAAACATAGCTCAGACTACTTAGAAATCCTAAGGAGAATTTTATCACCTAAGGAGCGGCTTGGACACAATGGCAAATGGTAGTTTTAGATATCTGATCCTTCAACAGAGAATATTTGCAAAGCCAGGGAACACTCACATCTTCCAGAACGGTCAGGTTATTCTTCCCTATGGAGAAAATCTGCAGCTCTTGCAATGTGTCCATGTGCTCAATTTTAGATATTCTGTTACTGTAGAGACTGAGGTCCTGTAGTTTGACAAGAGTATCCAGGCCCTCAATTACTTCAATATTGTTGAAGGACAGGTCTGGAGAAGAATTTAGAAATCAAACATCAAATTATCTCTTGCAGAACACCCTGATTCCACCCTTTAGTTCTGGATGCAGGAGTTTATGTACAATTTTTCTCAGGAGTGGTCTGTGTCCCACAGGAAAACTCAGCATTAAATCATCCTTTACTCTCATCTCCCTCTTTGCAATTTTCTGTGCAGCTTTTAAATGAGAGGAGAAGCTGAAGTTAGTCCATGCAGAGTGCACATACACAGCCTGAGAGGGATTTCTGCCTTATGGGGAAATACAAAACAAGAGGTGGGGAAATGCCCTTAGAGGGGAATTTCTGTGATAAATCTGACACTGTCTTGTTTCTTCAGACTCTGTCCTGCCACACCAAAGCCACAGCTGTGGTCACTCCCATAGGACAAAGATATGGCAGTTCCATGTCAGTGGAGTTGTGCAAAGGCTCCCTTTAGCTGTTTCACTTATTGAAACATCTTCTTCCCCTGCCAGAACATCTCTCCTAACACCTACACTCACCATGACTAAGGGCAGGATTTGCCCTTGGACCAGTACTGAGCAAGCCAAGAGTCCAAAACCAGTTTATGAGGTCTCTTGTGTGGCTGAGACACTCGTGTAGCAGCAGCTGAACCACTGCAGCCTTTGGGCAAACAAAATATGTGAGTGTGCTTCCAAACACTCTGCTTACACTGATAGTTGGTGATTCACAAGTGCATCAGTCATCTGTGGAGCAGAACAGTGCAGACAACTGGGAGGAAGAACCCATTAGACATTTCACAACGTGCTTATGAGCTGAAGCCCTGCATGCTGAGGATATATTTAGGATTCCAGGCAGCAATGTGGCTGCAGTTCCAGGGAATGCTCTAAGCTGTGCATCTGTGTAGCTGCAAGCAGTCACATAAGGCTACAAGGATGGGCACTCCTTGGGACAAAAATGACACCAAGCCCTGAAGGATATAGGGGTAAAGATGGGAGGTTGTAGGCTCTGGAATGCCTGCAGCAGCTTTGGAAATAGAATGCAGGCTTCTAAATCACAGAGGTGTTTCCATAAATATTCCTGAGAGTCACCCCTAAATACAATACAGACCTTGGAAACAACCTTGAAACCTCAGCTTCCTGTTCCCACCACACCAAATGTATGCAACCCAGTTTTTAAACATTTGAAGGATTGTTTTGCAGCTGTGATACTCAGGCATTTTGACATTTGACAGTCAAATAAGGAGACACACAGACAGCTGACAGCCTTCCCAGGGTAAGCTCCTATCAGTCGTGTTTGAGAAGTAAGGTGACATCCTGGTTTGTCACAGATTGCTTTGCACCTGTGAAGGCATCCACCCTCCTCTGCCTGTATCTCACCAAGCCATACAAGGTGAACCAGACTCTGCAGACCTTCTATCTTCTCGATGATGTTGTTGTCCAGCTGCAGTTTAGTCAGATTCTCTAATGGCCACAGATTATCAATCTGCAGGATGCCTAAAGCCACAGGGAAAAAAAAATAAAGAAAGAAAAGAAAATTCCTTTTCATGTGAGACTGCTTCGTTTCAGCAGACACACTGCCTTGCACAAGGAAAACACGTCCAGTCTTGCCTCCAGAAGGATTTTCAGTGTGTGATGAGTGCCCTGGAGAGCTCAGAGGTGCGCTGGCTGGGCGAGATTTCAGTGAAACAGCCCACTTAACCTCAGTGTCCTGCACCAGCACACACTGCTCATCAGTGAGGCCAACGAGGCGTGCAGGGGATGCTGACTATGGCCCTGCACTCCAGTGGCTTTATGAATCCACTACTAGGAGGCCTTGACCTTCATTTTCCTCTCCAGCTCCAAGCAGGAGGTTTGGGATGACACTCTGCTTTTCTCTGCATTTGCAGTCTAGCTGTGCCCAGCTCCTGCTTTTCTAAATGACTCTCCTGCTCCCAGGATTCTCATCACAGGAGAGGAAGTTGGAGTCTTCTCTTTCTGTGAAGGCTGCAGTTTAGAGCTAATCAATATCCCTGCATTTAGTTTCCTCCAAAAACAGAATCACAAGGGCAGCCCGTTAGTCACCGCAGCAAAGTATCAGGACCAAGGTGACAGAAATACAGAACATCCTCACTCCCATTTCTCTTTCCCCTGCAATGGCTTCCCAGAAGATTTCATCTGCTGTCCTGCTATCCTTATTTAGTGAGGGCATCACAAACCAGGGAATTGCATGCACAAAATATTCCCACAGTTCTGGATTTTGTATTTGCAATCAATTCTATGCAGGACCAGGTCAAGGGAGTCATTTCTCATTATTTTACTGGAGCACACAAAGAAGAATCAACAGTAGATTTTGTAGATTTTGCCTGTGAAATTACCCCCCCTCCCCAAATACTTAAATATTGTGCCAAATGTTCGTACTTTTCTTTTTCTTTCTTTTTTTTCTTTTTTTCTTTTATTTTTTTTTCTTTTTTTTTGAGTGCAAGTTTATAACAGGTTTGACAGTAAGAGGCAAGCCATAGTAATGCTATGGATGACCAGCTAATGCCATCAGGTTGGGCTGTAATCACCATAATCTCCCAAACAGCTCTCACATAATCACCAGCCGTGGCAGAGCCTGCCCAGGGCTGGATTTGGCCACGTACTGAGGGGCCCAACAGGCCTGTGGCCTGTAGGTGTCACCACAATATAAATGTTAAATGAGAACAGCAGTGACAATGAGAGCGGGAAGTGAAGCAGTTTTGAGGTTACCCATCAGCAAAAGCACCTGGCTCCCTCTGATGAAGCTCCTTTGTACAGCTGTGAGCAAAAGTCCAAGTCCAGATGTTAATTTTCACATAATAAATCCAAGCTAATAATGGTTGCTTAATTGCCAGTTACTCACTTATTCTATTACCTTCCAGTAAAAGAAGAGGCAAAATTTGTATATACACAGTAATTTCACAATTATAAGCCACACTGAGTATAAGCCACACTTCTGGGTGCCAGCAACTTTTCATTCTTTGTCCATACATAAACCACACCTGATTATAAGCTGCACATTACAATACAGAGTGTGATAAAAGGTATCTGTTCTATCACCATCTGTTGAGGGTGGGGGCAGTGATCCTTATCTCTGGTGGTGATATTCTGCTAATGGGCCATCCATTGGAACCAGGCAGGGCATTGTTCTTTATCTTTTCACAACCCATCCTTCCTCCAGCCAGTCATTTTCTGCTAATGGCCATTGAGTCCCACTGTGGGACTGATAAAATTACTGCATCCCATTGGGAGTTGCTCCAGCCAGGGGGAAGAGCCCAACATTTCTTACCAAGATAAAATCAGCGGTTTTGGGACACTAAGGGAGCCCCTTTCTCCACTGGACTCCAGAGGAAAACCGGATTCCTCCACATCCCCACTGGAGCTCCAGAGGGAAACTGCACCTTGTACAGGAGCACTGCTCCAACTGAGCCACATCTGTCACTGCAGGAGGATGCAGCCACCATGGGATGGGACTGCTGCCAACACCCTGCCTGACGGGTGTCAGGCTGTACTCTGACTGTGTCAGGGTTTGGGGTTTGTTTCTTTGTAGTGCTGTATTTCTATTTTAATTTCCCTAGAAAAGAACTGTTATTCCTAATTCCCATATCTTTGCCTGAAAGCTCCTTGATTTCCAAATTATAATAATTTGGAGGGAGGGGGTTTACATTCTCCATTTCAAAGAGAAGCTCCTGCCTTTCTCAGCAGACACCTGTCCTCCAAACTAAAACAGCAACTTTTCATTCTTTGTCCATATATAAGCCCCACCTGATTATAAGCCGCACTTTGGGTTCAGCCCAAAATTTTAGTCAAAATGGTGCGGCTTATAATGGTGAAATTACTGTAATTCTGGTAAACACGGTGCATGCGGCAATGTACTCATAATTGCGGTAATTACCGTAATTTAACATATATTGCCGTGGTTACCGTAAATGCGCGCATACTGCCGCTGTCACCCGAATTACCGTAATTACCCAAATTACTGCAATTACCAAAATTACCATAATTACAAAAATTGAGTGCCCCCACAACCCCTCCCAGTCCATTCCAGTGCCTCAATAGAGGTAATTACGGTGATAGCAGTAATTACGGTGATAGCGGAAATTACGGTAATTTTTGGACTTACAGCTAAATACGGTAATAGCAGTCATTAGGGTGGTTTTGGTAATTAGGGTAATTCAGGTAATTAAGGTAATTCCAGTAAACACGGTAGCTGCGGTAATATACCCGAAATTACGGTAATTACCGTAATTTACAGTATATTGCCGCGTCTACCGTAATTTACAGTATATTTCCGCGGTTACCGTAATTTATCATATATCACCGCAGCTACCGTAATTTACAGTATATCACCGCAGCTACCGTAAATTACAGTATATATGCGCACTCCCGTAATTACCCTAATATAAGTGCACGCTACCATAATTACCATAAGTGCATTACCATAATTACCCTAATATATGTGCACGATACCGTAATTACCCGTGTATATGCGCCCTACCGTAATTGACCGTGTATATATGCGCTGCTGTTATTTACAGTATATAACCGCAGCTACCATAATTTACAGCATGTTGCCGCAGTTACCGTAATTTATAGTATATTGCTGCAGCTACTGTAATTGCACGTATACTGCTGCTACCATAATTTACCGTGTATTGCCGCAGCTAAAGTAATTTACCATGTACACTGCCGCTGCCACCCAAATTACCGTAATTACCCAAATTACTGAGATTACCAAAATTATTGCAATTACAAAGATTGAGTGCCCCCACAACCCCTCCTGGTGCCCCCATAGTGGTAATTATGGTAATAGTGGTAATTACGGTAATTTTTGGAATTATGGCTAAATACGGTAATAGCAGTCATTACGGTGATTTCGGTAATTACGGTAGCAGCAGTATACGCGCAATTACGGTAGCTCTACGTGAAATTACTGTATTCTGATACTCACTTTTAAAACTAAGTTGTAGCTCTGTCACAACCTTCCAGTTAGTGATTTCCCTTCTGGCAAGATCTCCAAGGTCCTCTGGACACTTCTCTTCAATGGCTTTCTGAACCATTTCATCATCAATAATGTTTGGTTCAATAAAATTGACAAACTGGCTCATTGTGAGACAGAATCGGCCTTAAAGGACGGAAAAGAAAAATAAATTAAATCACTGCCTGGCTACTCTTTCCAGCAGTTGTAGAATCCCAGAGTGGTTTGGGTTGGAAGGAACCTTAAAGTTCATCTCATTCCACCCTCTGCCATGGGTAGGGACACCTTCCACTATCCCAAGTTTTTCCAAGCCCCATCCAACCTGGCCTTGGACACTTCCAGGGAAGGGGAATCCACAACATCTCTTGTCAGCCTGTTCCAATGCTTGACAACTCTTTTAGTGAAGAAATTTTTAATGGAAATTTAAATATCCCTAATGTTGCCCTGGAGGCAATGAGACTATTTGCCTTTTTTGAACTGTGCAGAGTTAATGAATTGCTGTGAAAGGCTTGAATCTTCAAACTTGTGCTTGTGTAAGATGTTTATAATTACAGAGCAAGCTCCGATTTATTTTTGCATAGGACAGTAAGGATAAATGTCAGAGTTTAGAGAGTTCTGTTCTCATTATGGAACTTCATTAACAAACCAAACCTCTCTGCGGTTGTGTGCAGTACAGACCGAGGATTTATTCATCTGGATTTATCCATCCTTGGCCTTCCTCTCTCTCTTTCTTGTACAATCACAGAATGGTTTGGGTTGGGAGGGACCATAAAGCTCATCTTGTTCCATCCCTGCCACGGGCAGGGACACCTTCCACTATCCCAGGTTGCTCCAAGCCCCGTCAAGCCTGGCCTGGAACACTCCCAGGGATGTGCACTTGTCCAGCATCTCCGGTCAATGCCGGTTCCAACTCGCCTGCCCGGTGGGTGGGAAGGCGCCGCCGCCTCCCGCTCCCAGGACCCACTGAGGCCCAGATTCCTGCCCACCGGGCCTCTCACCCGCAGGTCCCCTGGGGTCTGGGTCGGTTCCCGGTTCCCGGATCCCGGATCCCGGTTCCCGGTTCCCCGTTCCCCGTTCCCCGTTCCCGGTTCCCACCCGCGCCTCGGTGCCCGTCGCTAAGGAAGCCCAGGTGCGTTGCTAAGGACGGCACGTGACCGACGCATTCACCAATGGGCGTGGGGTGGGTGGGGAGGTCAGAGACCAATCAGAGCGCAAGAAATCCGTGTCAGCCAATCAACGCCGGGACCGTGCCCCCGAGGCGGAGAGGGCTCGGATGATTGACGTTCCTATTGTCCAATAATGTTACCGATAGTTCCGGCCTTTGCCCAATAGGGAAAGGCAGTCTCGTTGTTCCCGCTGTCCATCAAAGGGAGGGTGGGGAAAGAGCCGGGACTACGGTGGGGGCGGACCCATCTCTTGACAGTGATTGACACGCTCTATATCCAATAGTTTTGCTGTGCGTCCAGCATCTGTCCAATTGAGTGTAGGGAGGCGGGACCCGCCTGTCAGAGCGCGCTGTGGTTGGTGCGCGGGGCTGTCGCTCAGGGCGCGGTGCGGGAGGGGTGGGCGCTGGGCCGCTGTTTGTTGTCATCCCAAGATGGAGTTTCTGCTGGGGAACCCGTTCAGCACCCCGGTGGGGCAGAGCCTCGGTACGGCGGCCTGGGGAGCGCGAAGGGGCCCGGGGGAGCCCGGGGAGACAGCGGGGGCTTCGGGCAGTGGGCGCGGCCGGAACCGGGGGGGGTTCTGGGGGGCTGGGAGCGGCTGTGGGGGCTCTGGGGGGTCTGTGAGGAGCTGTGGGAGCGGTGGGTGGAGAGTCTGTGAGAGCCCGTGGGGGAAATTTGGGCTCGGTAAGGGGCTCTGGGGCTTAGTGGAGGTGCTTGGGGATGATGGGGATCAGCGCGGATTGCTGGGGGTGTGGAGGTGGTGAGACAGCTCTGGGGGCTGTCGGGGGTCTCTGGAGATGAGGGAGGGTCTCTGGGGAGCAGGGATGCCAGGGCTGGTGGGGGCTTGGAGGTGCTGGAAGGCTTTGGAATTTGGGAAGTGCTGGAGGCCTCAGTGGGGGACTCTGGGGTTAGTGGGGGTTGTGGAGAGATCAGAGGGCAGACAAGGTCTGGGAACAGGGGGGGCTTTGGACAGGCTGGTGTCCATGAGAAGAGAGTGACTCCACGTCGAGATGGATGCAGGAAAGTTGTTGCATCCCCCAGCTCCTTTTCCTCAAGTTGAGCACCTTCTTCTAGACCACCCTGCCATCAATCCACTTTTTCCCAAAGTTCTGAAACCTCCCTGTACCTCTGAGTGGGCAGGGGGGTGATGTGGTTTAGAGAACACAAATATGTGCTCAGTTTTCAGCTTGGAGGCTGAATTGTGGTTTTGGTAACGCTTTGGTGCCATTAGCACGTTACCCTCAGCGAGCTTTCACTGCCAGTCAAGGCCTCCCTGGGCTGCTGTGGCTACTCCTTCCCTCCCACAGATATGTTCTTTAATGGCTACTTGTATTTTGGTCTGGGTTGCCATGGCTGGGGCAAAGAGATTAAGGAGAAAGCCTGAGCATCACAGTTTGGTAACTGAGTTTTCACCTCAGCTGAGTGGGCTCTCAATGCCTCCTGCTTTCCTCTGTTGGGCCCTGGAGAAATTTAAGATCTCTGACATTGGGAAGGAACAGGCTGGCTCAGGTTCCCGCAGTGCAGGAGGGCAGGTAGTCCCAAAGCCAAGGTGATGCTCAGTCGAGCATGTCTCCTGCGAGGGAAGGCTGGGAGAATTGGGATTTTTCAGCCTGGAAGAGAGAAGGCCTTGGCACGACCTAACTGTGGCCTTCCCATACGTGAAGGGAGCCTGCAGGAAAGATGAAGAGAGTCTGTTGACAAGGGTCTGGAGTGACAGGACAAGTGAGAATGGCTTCAAACTGACAAGAGAGTAGGGATAGATGGAATATTGGGAAGACAAACTTCCCTGTGAGGGTGTGGATGCCCTGGTACAGGTTGCCCAGAGAAGCTGTGGCTGCCCCGTGACTGGGAGTGTTCCAGGCCAGGTTGGACAGAGCTTGGAGCAACCTGGGATAGGAATGAGATGATCTTTAATGTCCCTTCCAACCCAAACCATTCTGTGATTCTGTAACAGCTGTGTATAGTCTTGCCTGTAGCTATTCTACGTTGATTTATGGAATGATGGAAGTCTTTGAAAATCATAATGGAGAAAATTTTGCAGAGTATCGGCTCATGACCTCAAACCTCTTTTCTAGTCCTTTCCTCATCCCCATGTGCAGGGCACCCCCTGGTCGAGGTAAAAGGCCCTTGCATGGGTGAGTCTCACGCTGTGCTTTGAGCATGGCTGGGCTCTCTTTGCCAGCCTATATGGAGCATATGTATAACTTGCTGTTTATCCTCAGCCATCTGGGGTGTTTATTTCTTCTGCTGAGAGAGAGAAGTGCCGGGAATCGGAGGAGAATAACAAGAATAGCTCAAGTGAAAGGTGATTGTAGAGTGAATTGGCTTTGTTGTGTTTGGCCATCAGAGCAGCCCTGCCAGGACAGCTGCTGCTGGGCCAGGCCTCTGCAGTCAGCCTGGGAAGGGAAGGCAGCAATTCCTCCTCGCTTCATTGGCAGCTTCTTTTAGCATCAATCAGTGGTTTGAAGGAGCTGAAGAATTGTTGTGGGGCAGGGAGGGAGGAGCAGTAAAATCTGCTTTTTTAGCCTTCTGCCTCTTTAACTCTGGAGTGCAAAGGTTTTCACAGCTCTCACATCCCTTCGCTTGCTGAACGAGCGCTCGCTGCCAACTTTGAGGCTTTGAACGCTGAGCTGCTTCCATCAGATAAGGTTAGGTGTGCAGCTTCCCTTAATGCAAAATTCAGCTGCACTTTCAGAATTTTTTTTTTTTAGCTCCCAGGGGGAAGAGATAACTGCAGATTTTATTTTGGAAGACAAATTTTTCTGCTTCTCCTGTCGCTGCCAGTTATCCCTTTCTGAGACAGCAGTAAAACAAAAGCATGCCTTGTTCTCAGACACTGCTATTTGCCCAGTGCTTCCACAGTTTGTTTTTCCAATGAGCTTGTGGAGTATAATTTTCACTTATGTTTCTCTTCATTCTTTGAAGGAAATGGAATAATTTTGTATTTCTGTTTAAACATATTGTGTTGTACACAGTTGTGATGTTTTCAAGCAAGGCCTAACACTCACCATAAGGAAGAAGTGCAGAAAATCCTGTAGGTCCATCAGCACACCAAGAATGTGTGTTCCCTGCCAGGAAGTAGCAGAGGTTCATGAGAAGATTTAATTAGGGCTCTACAATATCTGCAGATAAATGCCAGGTCTGTAAAGAACAAAGATGTCAGGAAAGGTTTGAGGAGAGCTGAGAGAGGTAATACAAGGGATTTTCTCTTTTCTCCTCTTTATCTGGATAATGTCTGAAGCTAGGCAGGCTTTTTATGTTAACTCTTTTGCTTAATGTGGGAAAGTAATGCTAGGATGAGCTCAGAGGATTTGTAATGGAGATGGATAGAGTCTCCTGCATCTAAAGTGCCATTGAAATGGCAGCCAGGTTCCCCATGGCTGAAACCTACCTGATTTTTGGACTGGCTTATATGGCACCCTCTATTTAATTCCCAGTGGTGACATAGCAGAAACAATATAAGCAATTACCATGGCTGCTAATTACAAACCTCACCTAATTTTGCTGTAATACTTTGATTGACCTGTGGATACTCAGCTGTCCCTTGTATCTCCAACAAACTCTTCTCCTGAGAAGAGGGGTTGGTTTTTGGTGGGGCTGTTGTGTGGAAGGCAGGCAGCTGTACCTGAAAGATTCCTGAACTAAAAAAAAAAAAAAAAAATTAATTCCAAATTTCTTTTTACCTGGAGGTTGCTGTGAAGGGAGCTTATAGCATCAGTTTGCATATAAACCAAAAATCTCACCCCAGATTTTGTAGCAGAATCCAATTCTTTCCCAAGTTTTTTTTGAGGTGTTTTTCAGAAGGTCTTTGTGAAGGCAGTGAGGGTGGAATTGGGTGCCATGGGTTTCATAGGCTGCCAAGTACATCAAGGCTGACAAGATCCTTTGTGGCATTGGGTGCTGGCCCAGTTCTTACAACTGAACTGTTTATTTTTTCCAAACACCACTGTAAATACTATATTGAAGAATATCCTGAGCAGAGAGGAGCAGGAAGATGTGTAGTAAAGCAGTGCTGACAGAGTGCTTGCTGTGTGGAGAGGGATCAGCCTGGAGAAAAAGCTGCAATTTACAGTAGTGGGAATTTGCCTTGAGATTCACCATCCTGCCATAAATTGCGTTTTTATCTTTCTTTGTTCAATGGAACCATCTTTAAAGTGTCACCGCTCTATTCAAGGTTATTAGAACAAATACCCTTGCTGCAGGTTAGCAAAAACATCTTTGATGATTAAAGCTGATTGAATTACAAGGATGTGGAGGGCTGGTGAGTCTTTTTTGGCCATTCTGCTTATTTGATAGTGGCCACATGGCTCACACATGAGGACACAGGAAAGCCTGGTTTAGCTTTTTTTGTTTTCCTCTGGAGACTTTTCAAAGGCTTCTGGAAAATGCTTATTTGTTTGAATCTGAACCAAATCTTGCTGCTGTCCCCCTCATGCAGGTGCAGAGGAGTGAGCTGGGGCAGTGAGCTGTGAAATGGGCTCCTCACAGGGTGCTGGACAGGGGCATCAGGGTCAGTTTTGGTCAGGCTCTGGTCAGGGCTGTGTGTGCTGCTGAACTCAGCTCTTCTCACTCAGCCCCAAATCTGCCTGACCCAGAGTCAAAGACTTCAGGGAGTGAAGTTCAGCACCTGAATTAAGTGCAGCAAGACTTGAAAGTTAATTTTTAACAATGCAGTAGAAATGAAGCTGTCCTGTGTGACTGGGAGTGGGGATCAGGTGCTGCTTTACACCCCTGGTCCCTGATGCAGAAGGGAAGTTTCAATGCTCAGTGCTGGTCTGGGCACTTGCTTTGGAGTCTGTTTTTGGAGGAGAAACTGTGTGGTGATTTAATACAGAGTATTGTTTAAGGAGGCTACAAAAACAAGGTTTCAGCAAAAGATACAGAGACACTTTATTGAAGCAGCAGTGAGGCAGACAGCTTTTCAATTGATTTTTATCAAAGCACTTGCAGTTTCCATTCAAGGCTGTTAAATTGATAATATATATGGTGGATACAGGCTGTTTTCAGAGCTGCTGTTTGTTCCCCCCCTTTTTTTTTTCTTTTTAATGGGAAAATGCTTCAGCCAAGGGGGTTTAAAACACCTTTATATTTTTCCTTCCATAAGAAGCACTTGAGCCTTTTCTTCAGGTTTCTTATATCTCTAAGATTTTTATGATTCTCAGAATAAAAACAGTTCTTAAATAAATGAGTTGATGGCTGCATGTAGGAACAGAGAAATACATTAGAGCCAGCAGCTTGTGGTAGTCTTTTGGGAGGCATTAATCCAGGCTTTCTTGTCCCAAAATTTCCCTAAGTTCCCTTCAGAGTTAACTTACTACTTTGCTGTGCTGTAAGTGAAACACTTTTTTTGTAATGGAGCCTTTCCTCAATGTTAGAAATCAGTGTTTGAAGTGCACACCATAATCTTAGGATGTGGTCCCTGTAAAATATCATTTTTGCAGTGTGCTGTTGGGCTCTGGATCCTCTCTCTCATCATTCATTGCTTTATAATGAAATAAGAAATCCTTTGCATTTACCCACAACCATGGAAGCATTGTCCCTTATTCTAAGGGAAGCTTTTCTCTGTACAAGGTGGCAGTAACTTTTGTTGCTGTATCAAAAAGATGAATTTTGCCTTTACCTGTAATGAAAAGGGCTCAAGAAGTTCTCAGAGCTGAAGTACTTTTCTAGGTACTCCTGTAGCTGGTCAGTTGTTAGAAATCCAGCCTCCACTGCTCATTCACAATTGTGCTTGTCATGCAAAAAGAGCCTGATAAAGTGCTTTTAGTTTTATGAGATTATTTGGATCTGCTTTCACTTCATGACAATGGATTATGTTGTAAGGAAAATCTCCATGAAATACAAAAATGGATATCTTTGCTTTTAAAGGAGCAAATAAATACTGAGTCATGAGTCTGGCAACTTGGAGAAACTACGTACACGTGTGAAGCTGGGTAATTAGTATAATGCCATTTAATACTGGGTTACTAAGGCTGGATTTATTTTATAGGCACAAAAGCAGATTGTAGTTCATGAAGGTATTAGAACATGTATTTTTGGGTAATGCTGTTATATCTCTTTCAGCATGGTATGCTTAAATATATATTCCACATGGTTCTAATAGCCATCTATACATGACAGTGAGGACAGCTTGTTCCAAATTTGTTACTTCTCTGTTCACAAACTCAGCAGATTTTTTTAAACTGCATATATAAAATATGCTTGCCTAAAAACCACAGAAAATCCCCACAAACCCTTCCAACTGATATAGCATTGCATCCAAAACAATTTTCCCCTAAAAAAGTACTCTGTGTTTTCCTTAGTTAGGAACAGTTTTAAGGTAGGCAGACTTTCCTATGGTTTCATAAACTGTGTTGAGCTTTTAATTAATAACTTTTGAAGGTGTTGAAGGCATTTTTGGTGGTCAGTGGAGGGACAGCAACATCTCTTGCAGAAGTTTTGTTGAGATGATCCCTGGGAAATGAGGAAGAGACCCAAAAACTCAGCCTGTGAAACACAGCAATGAATCTGCACAGATCGTCCAGAACTAGTTTTCCTCTTTCTCATTTGCATCTACCTGGCGAAAAGTGAGTTTTCTATGTAAAAGAAACTTGTTGCTGAGCATAAAAATCCTACCAAGGATAGATAAGCTTTATCTTCTATATTTGTGTGGTTATTCTGCTGATGGTTCTGCCTGATCATTTCAGTTACTGAGAGTGGCAAAAAAGGCTCTTTTAAAATTGATTCTTCAGCACAACTGGTCCAAGAGCTTCCCTAGAGCTGGGTCTCTCTTCCCTTAGGAGCAGCTCCTTTGCTGCAGGTGAACATGTTTTTATACAACACAAGGAGTCAGATCTTCCAGCTATAGGTAACATTTCCCATCGCTCAGGAAGGGGAGATGCAAATAAATCCAACCAGTCTATTACTGGCAGCACTGTCTTTAAATTTAAATATACACTCCACAATTGTTCTCCACCTGCCACAATTATAAGATGGGCTCCACAATGCTGTAACTCATTTCAAAATCAAAGATTAAGGATGAAAAAAAACCATGCCCTGTCTGTATTTGCACAATTCCTGGCATGGCTGCATATGGAGTATTTACCCATGCTCCTGTATCTCTTGGTTCACAGCATTTGGCAGCTCAGTGTAGTCTCAGGGAGCATCAGGAGACTCAAAAATAAGGAGATACTCAGAAAAAACCTGTTGAATAAGTTGATTACCTTGTAGGCTGCTTATTCCTTGAGAGTAGGGCAGCCTGTTCCCCAGCTGGTCCTCAGAAACCTTCTGGGTTAAATTAGCTTGGGAAGAAATTATTTGTTCAAATGCAGATCAAAGAAAACATACACAAAGTGAAGGCACAGATTTGTGTTGTAAGCTGTTTAAACTGTTTGAATACCAAGAATTTTTCAGGGCATTGGTTTTGTGTTCTTAAGGCAGGGCAGACTTTGTTGCACCCCAAATGTGGTCAGGAATGTTGATCTGAGCATGTTGCATCCTCTCTATTTTCATGGGATATATTTACTGTAAGAAATATGACTGTTTCCTATTTGACCAAAATAAGAAAAAAAAATCCATTTTTTTTTGCCTAGATTAATAAATGTAAAAAGTCCCTTTTAAAAATCTGGTATTTACTGACTTTTGTTTTGTTTTTAAACTTTTATCCAATTATAGCTTTCTGCATTTATTTTTGTTTTGGAAGGAAGGTGGTGCCTTTCCTTGCCCATAAACACAAAAAGCTGCCTTGAGTATATTAAATAAATTGCAGGCTTCAGCAGCTTTGCCAGCAAATTTTGGAAAGTTTTATGATATTCTGGGCCTACAGGTGAGAGATATTTCATAGCTTTGTCTTCTGAGACTAATAAATACATCTGTATATTGAATATAAGCATTTTACTTAAGCTTTGGTGACCAAATGCTTACTCAAATATGGATAATTTTTTTAAACATCTGCAAGGCTTTAATTACTAGTTTTGTCCAAGAAGTCCTGCCTAATTATGGTTTTGACTGAAGTGATCCAGAGATGAGATATTATGTTGTAGCTTTTCCTCCAAAACCTCATTGATTGCAGTTGAAGCAATGGATATCTGTTGGACTCAATACTTTCCCCTTCTTTTATATAAGTTGTTGAGGATCTTAACTCCTCAATTTTCACCAAAAAGCTCTCTGATCATTTAACAGAGTGTTGAGGAATTTCACCAGTTAATTGGTTCCTAATTTAAGGATTAGAAGAGAAAATATGCAAATTTTATTGGAATATTTCATCAAGAGTGAATTTTGAATCCGTCTCCACACTGTGACCCGAGTTATTTCCTGATTTCTGTCTGGTATTTTCCTGAGCAGTTGTTATGGGATATAGGCATGATAATAAGATGATTGATAGGGGGATGTAGATGTTGGGCTGGATGCAGCATGTATTTGGGTTTGTGTTATCCTGAGCTCACATTTAAGCTGTTGTAGTAAATAGCTTGGGTTTTTTTCATTATCTTTGAGCTGCCCTTTCTCTACTGATTTTCAGTGGTTTTAATTAGAAGGGTATTTTGCTGAAAAGAGCGAACTCAGACCTTTGTGAAATTTTCTGCTAGTACAAATAATGGTAAATCTGAAATCACTTATTAGACCAGAAGTTGTTATGGCAACTATAAGATGGTTGGCTAATCAGAGAGTGAGATCAGTTTTTATTTACAAGTGTAATGAGCAATTAAGTTTGAGCAGCTGTCAGACTTGGAAAGTGATTAAAGTTCAGCAAACAACCCAAATGGGTCAGTGTTCAGTTCTGATGGTTTTCTGACACTGCAGCTTGATCATCTGTGGGTTTTACCTACTATAATTAAATCTGCCTTTTAAATCCCCATCCTTGCCAATGACTTGGCATAACCAATGAGTAGAAAAACCCCTTTTTCCTACCAGGTTCCTTAATGGGTATTGGCCTGGAGTCTTGCTGTGGGTAATGAGGTATTTCACGTGTAGCATTCCTTGAAACAAAGCTCAGTTTGGATGCAGAATCATCTCCTGGCTGTGGTGATCACCAGGAGGGAGCTGCAGCAGCCTGGCTCAGCCTTTGCCCCTCTAAAGGCTCCCTTTCATTACAGGCAGCATCACACAGTTGTTGGTTGCTCAGGGAGCTGCTGCTGGACTCAGAGGAAGGATGTGCATGGTGGATATGAACATTAAACCCAAAGGAAGTGGAGAAAGTCGTGATTCACCCAGAACAAGGAGGGAATGCCCAGGAGAGGATGAGCTTGGCTGCAGCTGGTGAAGCTCCATCACTGGGCTGGTCACAGTGAGCAGGGCAGGCTGCTCATCCTCATGGCTCTCCCAAGCAGGAGGAGTTGGTTCTCTGCAGATTCCAAAAGATTGCATGTGTTCATACTGGGAAGGTTTCCCTCCCATCCATACTCTGCATCAGATCAGCCTGTTTCATTGTTGGAGTTTACTTCCCTGCTGCACCTGTTAAATAAGCCAAACTGTTTGTAAGCTTTGCTCAAAATTTGTGTTCTAGTTAGAATCTTAACTGTCCAAGACAACTAAACCAGCAGAGTTATTTTCCAAAATTACACCTCAGTCCCCTGATACATTTACATTTTTATTAATTTTGCCACACTAATGCTATGATGTAATAGAGGCAATTGCAGTGGAACGTGAAATGGATTGGGACTGCTCCTGACCTGAAGAATTTACAAAGTCATGTGCCTAGATAACACAAGTTGGTGAATGGGGACTTAAGGGAAAATTAAAATGACAGTCTCAGAAATAGGCATTTGCATACTTGACCTAAACTTCTGGTATTTACATTTTCTATTTATCAGTCTTTTTCAGGCTTATCTACGGCAGTGGCACATGAGAAACAGGGCTGTAAAAATGGAACAGAATTTTTAGAAGGGTTATTAGAGACCAAGAAATCCACATTTCTCAGCCCCCAAGATGGGATTGCACATACGTACCATGTTGTTGCTGTTGCCTGATTTGCACTCGGGTTTACTGAGGAGATTGCTTGGGAAGTGTTTATCTGCTAAGCTTCTGCAGGCATAGCAAGCCTGGCTTCTTGGAATGGGCAGCTGGCAGTGGAGCCCTTCAGTGACCACAGCAAAATTCCTGTCACCTAGTGGAAGAGGAGCCAGCTCTCCTTTCCTCCCATGGTGGATACTTAGTGTATTCCAGACACTGATCCTCAAGCTGTGAGATTTTGGAGAATTGGGATGGGGCTGGAGCTTGCTGCCTCTTGCACAGGCCTGGTGTCATCCTGTAGAGCAGTGCAGGGGAAGGCTGAAAAATTCAAATGCAAACAGAAGCCTTCAGACTAGAAAACACAGCCCATCAACCCTCAAAAGCTGCAGGCTCCTCTGTCTAGTTCACTCTACATGTGGGATAATTGTGCTTTTCCAGAGGACTCAGCTCTCACCTTCATAGTTGTAGGAGAGCTGGAGGTGGGAACATGCACGTGGAATAGTTACTGCGAGAGTTGTTGCGTTTCATTTGTAACACATTTTAATTATCACGTGTGAACACTTGCTTAAAAATCTGGTGTAGCACGCTGCAGAAAAGGAGTAAACTTGTTCTTGTAGGTGCCTCCTTGTAGGAATGGGAGATTTTCCCTATTTTTTCCCCTCACTCAATAGTGTTTTCAGTTTATTTCAAGCATGTGAAAATGTAGGCAGCTGATTTTTGGAGTAACCTGTAAAAAATAATACAAATAATTCTAATGTAGGAGCGTGATGATTTGTTTGTTTGCAGCAAACATGTTACAAGTGAGCAGGTGGGAGGGGGATTTTGAAATATATGGGGATGGATTTTTAGAGTTTGCAGCTGACGTGGATTAAAAATTCTTCGAACATT
Source organism: Catharus ustulatus (assembly GCF_009819885.2). Taxonomy (NCBI): domain Eukaryota; kingdom Metazoa; phylum Chordata; class Aves; order Passeriformes; family Turdidae; genus Catharus; species Catharus ustulatus. The sequence continues at coordinate 14,242,129 of NC_046236.1, read as the reverse complement.
TCATCCATGAAAGGCAATTAGTTTTGTTTTATGAATATGAAAAGCACGTAGCTTGTAAGTACTGGAGTGAAGTCCCAAGTGAGTTATTAGAACTTGCTTTACTCATGTAGTACAAAATTGGCCATCAAGAGCTGATAGATTTCAAATATAGCTCACTGACACACTGATCATCCATAACTTTTCATAAAGTCATTTTTTTGGGCTTACCTGTAATTACTGGATGCTGCTGAAGTTCTGAATGGGGCAGATAGTCACAGATCAGGACATCTCCTTACTCTTGATGATGATTAAAGCATGTTTTGCTGCTGAGATATGGAATTGTGATACCTCTCTGCCTGCTTTCCCTACTTCCAGCTGCCCCTTTCTCTGAGATTCATAAGTTAAGGCTGATAAAATTAATGGAGTCTACTGGTTTTTAGCAGCTTTTTTTTTTTTTTTTTTTTTTTTTTTTGCATCAGGAAAAATTAATGTAGTCATTGGTTTTGCATTATTTGGATTGTCTGTGTGAGTAGGTAGTTCTCGGCTACTAATGGATGTTTGGAAAATTATTATTTTTTTTCAGCTTCTTTGTTTTGGGGGGTTTTTTGGAGACTTTTGGAAATTTATATTACTAGTGTTAATCAACAGATGTTACTCATCCAGTATATCAGTGCCTTAATACCTGAGATTCTCAGTTAAGGAACTGGTAGCCCAAGTTAAGGAGCCCAAATTCCACAGAGAAACTAAAACAGGACGAAAACTCTTTGGCAAGTGGTGGGCTGCAATCTGAGTTCTGGCTATGGAAATAACTAAATGTTCATGATTTGGTTATAAAACACTGACTGCTGGATAGTGTTCAAAGGAGGAGGAGATTTGGGTACCCATCCTGATGCACTGACCTGTTTAAACAACACTGTGCTGATAAATTCTCCAACGCAGAATCATCACAGTCACACTCGGACACATCGCAGCAGTCGCAGTTAAATTTAGCAAAGGCAAATCTGAAGGAGACCATTTCATCACCCAGGAGATTTTAATTTATGCTTTCATGCCTCTCATCTAGAGAAGAAAGATGGACACACAGAGTGGGATGATATTAAACTACTGGAAGTGTTGCCTAATAGATCACAGATGTCTGTGGAGTGGCAAGTCATCATCCCCCCGACACAACAGGACGAGGGGACACTGTCCCGAGATGTGACATGTCATAAAGGATCATTGATTTGTTGCTCCCCTACTGTAAATCAAACATCTCCATTCAAATCCATTAAAATCCATTAATACAGGGCGCAGATTTTAAAACAGCTTTGACATTTCTGATTGAAGGCTTGGCCGTATCGATTCCTGACGTGAGCAGGTCCCTGTTTGTCAATCGTGAAGTGGCACCATCATCTGAAAATCGTGGGTTGGCAACGAGGTGGGAATCTAGCCAAGGTCACTGCTAAAAGAGATGAGGAAATATGCAGTGAAGGCTGAATTTGGGGGAAAAGTGCCTCTGAATCATGCAAATGGCTTGATGAGCTGGGAGCTGCTTGTGTGTGACCTCGCTCTGAAGGACGGCTATTTACAGTACATGGGTCAACATGTGAGCTCTAATGAGTGTCAGGGCATGGGAGGAAGGTGTTCTCTGCTTTGTTTCTAAAGCTGTGGAGAATGGAGAAGTCAGATGGATTTCACTGTGTTTTAAAGAAGCAGTAGTGTCTCTCTGCCATCTGTTTTGGAAGAGAGCAGCTCACATACACATGTCATTCAGTGGAGTTTGCTGTCAGCAGCAACAATTTCTGCTGATGGGGGAACTTCAGGGAGAATATTCATAACAAAAGTCTTTATTGTATAGAAACACACCGTTCTGCTTGGGATCCAGCTTCCAAATGCTTTTAAGGACTGTGACTAAACTACCATTTATGCCTGAGATGAGAAACATCCGAGTACAGAAGCTGCCTGGACCAGCTTCTCCTGCCAGGCCTTTTTTGTGCAGTACAATTGCAGATGGGAAGGTCCAGCTGGTTTTACACCCTGCAAATGTATCGAGACCTTTGAGATGTGATAAACTGAGCCACGCTGATATGCTCCCTTGCCTGCTCTGATATTATTTTCAGGCTTTCTGTTTTGGTTTTCTTTTTGTTCAGGTGAAGCTCTGATCTGAGCATGAAAGAAAAGTCTTCTTTGTTGTACAGCTGTTAATATTTCTCTAATATGTATTAATCTATTCACCTTGCTCTGCTTCTGAAGCTGCAGTGCAGCTATGCTCAGGTAATCACCTGGAGTTTCCTGCACTTGAATTTGTGGGAGATGGGTGATGTTTTTTTCTGCAGCATATCTAAATCACGAGAATGTTGTAGCATGACTGTGAGTACCATGAGGTCCTTAAAAAGGCACTGTAATTATGTACTATATATTCATGATTGCAGGTACATGTGATCTGGAAAGCAGGTTGGAGGAAGTTTGGCATTTGGGTGGCACCTTCAAAAAGAAGAAAACCTGAAAGTTAATTGGAGAAAATGACAGTTCCCAGTTTACTGCTGTGCCTTCCAACAGCACTCCAGCTAAATACTCATTAGGATTGCACGTGTGCATGTCCACAGTGTCTCGTTATTTCATTTGAACATAGACTCTGCAGCCATTACATATTCATTTATTCAGCACCAGAAACTTCGGCAAAACAATGAATGGAGGATAAATGATTTGATCCCAAAGAGTTTCAGTGTGAGCATAGCTAAAAACCAAGTGAAAAATCACAGTGGTCATGACAAGTGGATGGCCAGTGCTGCAGCAGTCCAACCCAAATCACATTTTCTGTAGTGCTTTGCCATTCAGATTGAGCCCGTTTGTTCTAGCTGACTGCCTTTTTCCTTGGAAGTGTGAAGCTCAGCATTTTCAGAGCAGTGTGAAATAAGGAATGTAGAAAAAGGACTTGGAGCAGTGAGGTGGCTAATTGAAAAATGCTCTTGGAGCTGTGCGCTCTAACAAAGAAGCTGGCAGGGTTTTATGAGTAAGTCACTCCAGAGTTGAGTTTTGATCTTGAATTTTGAATGAGTCACATTTATATTTTAATAGGAGCGTTTTGATAAAAAGGAACAATCCTCCTGTTGGTTACCATAATGTCTAAGTGGCCGTGACTGTCTTTTAAAAGCAAATATAGAGAAACAAGAATAGACTGTTGGCTCCGGGAGTATCCAAGTGTGTTATTTGAGTGTGTCTCTGTCTCCCAAGTGAGATGCCTTGAACTCAGCAGCTTTGTCAGTGCTGGGGGTCTTGGGTCTTATCTTCATTTTGCTTGAACAGCTGAAATACGTTTCTGTGGCCTCTGTATGGTCTTTCCCTGGATCTTATTGATGGTACTGTGGGGTTCATTGATGAGTTATTGAATCCAAGAGAGACAACTGCAGTCACAAAATGTAATGGTGCTTTAAAGTGTAAAACAGTTCTATAGGCTACAGCTCAGAGATGTCATCATCCCATTCATTTGAGCAATCTTGTCTGGTTTGCACTGCATTGCAAAATTCTTGCTGTTTTCCTGAAAGCTCAGTCTGTAAAAGCATTTTGCTTTTACCCTCAGCTGATGTCCATGGCTTCTGAGAGAGCAGCTCTGCATTGAGGGGTGGGAGACCAGCAGGATGGAAGCAAAAACCTGCTGATGCTGTGGCTCCTTCTGATCCTTATTATGCAGAGTGAAATACAACATATCTGAGTGTTTGATTCACTAATTTCAGTGGTGGAGCACAGCTGGTAGGCAGGTGGACTGTTAAGAGACAAGACAAAGATCTAAGATCTGCAGTCTTATGAACTTGCAAGCAAAAAAGAAAAAAGAAAACCAACCACAAAGCCCAAGATGTTTTATGTTATTTGAACACCAGACACTGTTGGAGGGAAGGGGAGAAGTTTGGGCATGGAACTTTCTTGGTTTTGGATCTCTAGCACGATGCATTGATTTGCATGTTTCTTGCAAAAATAGAAGGTGAATTTGTGTGTGTAATTCGTCCCAAATGTATGAATTGAGAGTCTCTGAAGCAACATCTGGAGAAGACCCAAGAGAGAAAACCATGAGTTGTCTGAACACAAAGATCTGTTCATTCATGAGATCCTGATATTCAAACAGAAAACAGCAGTTGTGCTGTTTCCATTTAATAATATTTCTAGCAACTACCACATTTGACTTTCCCTTTTGCCTTTTCTCCCAAGACCATTCTACAGCATCATAAAGACTTCTTGGTATTTATACTTATAGATGGATTTCTGGAAATACATTTACCCTGGTGTTGTCATTCAGGCTGGACTGGCTGTTCTCAGTGCTTCCAGCAGTCAGAATTCCAGTCTCAGCTGTACAAACATGCACATGGAGCAGTAGTGTGGATTGAAGGGAGCAGAGAGGAGCTTCTTGAGGACAACCAGAGTTGGTATTTCTCTGTGAGGTCACTTTTGACCTGGTTTCAGCATGGGTGATAAAAGTTCTTCTATTTTCTTCCTACATTTAGAAGCTAATCTCTGCCCTGCCCTGGGCAACCTGTGATTGTATGGGAATTTCTGACCTGATTTCCTTGTGGTGACATCTTGGGTCAGAGCAGGTTGTTTGGGCAGAGCCTTGGCTGGGGGTGTGTGCACTGAGACTGTTTGTACTGAGAACTTTACACTGCTGAACCCTCTGAGTGCTGTAAATTATACAGGATTTCAGTGTGAGCAGGGAAATGCTGATACTGCCATTTGGCAGAGCGTGGATATGTGACCACAAAAATTGGATCTCAGAGGGAAGGTGTGAATGGAAAAAATAGCACAATTTTTTCTCCCTTTCCTCACAGACTGCAGATAAGCTGATGCTGTGTGTGCACATGCAGTGCCCAAGGTCTGCTGCGTGTCAGGCGTGGAGTGCCAGATTGTCTTTCTTCCCACCAGAACATTTATGCTTTAATTTGGGACACGTGGTGGGAGCTGATAGCATCTTGTTTCAGAGAGAGACTTTCTGATAATCTCACTGGTGGTATCGTGTCTCTGTGTGAGACACAAACCCGGCATTATCCCAGCCCGAGTCAGGAGCTGTGCAAGGAGCCCTTGGCACCAGGCTGGGAGCTGCCAGCCCTTCTGTGATGCAATTAAATTATACCATAAACTCTTCAGTTCAGGGCAAACTCCTCCTCATCACCTTCCCTCATGTCTTACTGCACCCTGGAATCCTTTAGTCACATTCCAGAGTCCGTGTGTGAATGAACTGGTGCCATTTCGATGCCTTTTAATGAGCATGAAAGAGGTTGAGGAACTGATTAGTCTTTCTAAGGGGATTTGCATGATTTGTGTGCCGTTCCTTTGCTGTTCTGTGATAGTTTCCAAAATCTGTTTAATCTTGTCTGTCATATCTGGGTGCTATTTGAAGAGGAGCCTTCCAAAATGTCCATGAAATACTGGACAGGTTATTGAGTAATTTTAATTTACTGCATTTTGGCTGTTTTGGGTAGGGATTCTTGTACAGCTGAGTGCAGGCAGAGCTGTTCCACTGGAAATCCAGAACTACAATTTGCTGTGTTTTGGTTCTAGAAAAGCTCTGTGGGCTTTCAGTTCATCACAGCACAGTACTGCTCTTCAAGCAAATCCCACCCAAACCTTCTCTGCAGCCAGTGAACTCCTTTGTACAGCTGAGAGAGCACTGCAGCAGCAAATCTGGGTCACACACCCTACAAAGGACACACAACTCCAGATGATAAGTGCTCGTGTGCTCTTTGTTGCTAAAATTAACTTCTGACTCTTACTTGAATTAAAAATTACCCAAGGGGGAAAGAGCTAATTCTCAAGAAGGCAACTGTTATGTCTTAAACCCACACAGTCTCAGCTGTGTATGCAGAAATGCAAAAATAAAAAGGTAGTAACCAAGTTATTTGGGAGAAAGGGGATGTTGTTTTCCCTGGAGTATCTCAGAAGGGGAATATGACCAAGGTTATTTGGGACCACAGATGAGCATTCCAGTGCTAACCTCTGTTCAGTGCTGCAGCAGCATCTCTTCACTCTGCCAGCTCCACAATATTACCTGTGGAGTGCTGCTATATCCACATTTTGTCAAAATAACACTTAACTCCATGAGTTTTACAAGACCAGCGAGTGAATTGGCTGCCAGCACAAATTTGTGGAGGATCAGCATTTTCCAAAATCATATATAAAACGTGATTATAGCAGACCAGAGAGTCTCAACATGGCTGAGTTGCTGCCTGATGACAAATGCTGTCAAGAACACACAAATTTGTTAATATAGTTTAAGACTGAGGAAACAAATCATGTGCCCAGCTTCTCTATTTAAGGCATAATCTCTTATTTTGAAGCATTTGGCTTGTAAATCCTTTGCAGCTCTGGGGAACACCTTCTCTAGTAGATCAGATGTAGTGATTTTTTTTCCCTGAATGTTAAGGGCTTTTTCTAATGCTAAATAAAATCTTTTCCAAAGTGGTAAGGACTATATGGAGGTGAAGGCAGATCACATTCTACAGCAATAAAACCTTATGTAGACTGTAAGAACAAAAAGCAACTACTAGAAGTGATTCTTACAAGTAGCTTTGCACAGAGATAAATTTCCTGTATCCTAGAAAACATTACACAGCTCTGCCTGCACTGTAAATGCACTGTAGATTAAAAATACTCAGCAACATGTCCAATATTTATTGGACATTATGAAGCTGTGCATCTCTCAAGCATAAAGAATTTTCATTGACCAAAGTGAACTTGACCATGAGGTGGTGACAGCTGAAAAAGACCCAGCTGGGAGATTTTCAGCCTCCATTCCCTCCCCAATGGGTGCCTTGCAGTGCTGCTTCTCAGAATGAGAAGTGAGGTCTGTAACAAATGTTTTCCTGTTCCATAATCTCCTTTTCCATGATGTCCTCTCCCTTCTGTTCAGCTCTCTCTTCTGGGCTTTTACACAGCTGTCTGGTTTGTTTCAAACTTCTGTAATTGCTGTCTTTGGTGGAGCTGCTTTAACCACGATTTTGGTGTAGACAAGTCACTGAAACTTGAATTATCCAGACAGAGTCTTTCTCCAAATAATGTCCCATAATTATGGCCTGTGGGCATCTGTATCCTCAGTCACAGTGATGGAAATAATAATAGAACAAAACATTGTTGGTAAACAAAAAGAGATGTATGAAGTCCTTGGAGCCTGGTCTTTCCAAACAAAATCTGCCTTTTTCTGAGGGATGTAGACAGAATAGTTGGAGAAGATGGTACCTGTGCTTTTGTTTCTTCTTTGGACTGTTTAAAAGTGGGTTTGCTGACCCTCTTTGCCTTCCAGCATTGGATCTGGCAATCTGTAATCTGTATCTGGAAATCTAGGTATCTGTAGAAAAACCCAGACTAATTTAGAGAAGGTCATGCTTGACTCAAAGGTCCCCTTTTTATATCTTTTTAGTGACAGGCTCTGCATTCAACTTGACATCATTCCTGACTGTGGGTAGCAGATAGGATTTGAATGTTGCAAGTGAGGAGTGTGAAAAATTCCAGGGATGTTCCAGGCACTGCTAGACAAAACTATATTGATTTAGGAGGAAATCCCAAGGAGGAAATAGTTCTTGTCAACTGATTACTACAAGTTATGGTTATGCTACTCTTGCAGACATCTATAAATTAAACTGCCAACAGTTGGCATCTGCCACTGTCACAGTGCTATAGGTCATCCTTCCCCAGGAATTGAGTGATGCCAGAGTGACTTAACCTGCCACACAAATATTGGGGGAAGATTTGGGAGGAAGGCAGAGCTTGGGAGGTGTGTACAGAGCCCCAGAGGGACACAGCACAGGACAGGTGTCATGATACCAAGACCTGAGCTGTTATGTGCTAAATGTTTTCACATGCTGGTGGGGTTTTCATGCTGAAATTCCTTGAATTCTGTCCCCAGGTTGCTATTTTTCCTCCCTCAGTTCATGTGGAGGTATTATCTGCTGAAACAGGGAGGAGGTCATGTTGGTTTGGGGGGATATTTTCCTAGCTCATAACTTGCCAGCAATGCAGCATCTGAAGAGTTTAAATTGGAATTAGCTGACATTTTCCTACTCTCCCAGGAATTCAGGAGTCTTTGAAGAACAGCCCATCTATGTGGGCTGGAGGGATAATTGATTCTGTCTGGAAACCTCTGTGCTGATCCCTAAAACCAGGATGGAAGGATTGACATTGTTTATTGTTAGCAGGGATTTGTTTTTTTCTGTCTGTTACTGAATAGTTTCAGCTCAGAGTAACTGAAGATGGATTGAGGTATAGACCTAATCAGGAAGATATGAAAAGATTTATTTTTCTTTACTTTACAGAAAAGGCCACAGATGGCTCTTTGCAGAGTGAAGACTGGACACTTAACATGGAGATCTGTGACATTATCAACGAGACAGAAGAAGGGTATGTGCTCTTTCAGCAGACTTGGAAAGGTCTCTTAACACAATCTTCCTCCAGTTGTGAGGAGGTGCAACGAGGCTGGGGGCAGATGCTCATGGTTTGAATACAGTTTGCAGATCTGTTGCTTGGTTTTCCTGCTCCTGAGACCTCCCCTGCTCCTGCATGATGCAGTTCCTGTAGGATTCAGGACAAGAGGAAATGGCCTCAGGTTGTGCCAAGAGAGCAACTTCTTTAGGTGACATATTAGGAAAGAATTCTTCACTGAAAGGATGGTCAGGCACTGGGTCAGGTTGCCCAGGGAAGTGATGGAACCACCATTCCTGGAAGCATTCAAAAAACACGTGGATGTAGCATTTGGGACATAGTGTAGTGGTGGGCTTAGTGCTGAGCTAATGTTGGACTCAATGACCTAAGAGGGTATTTCCAACCCAAATGATTCTGTGATACTTTCTGTGATCAGTCTCTGCTTGGGAGGGCTGGCATAAAGAACTTCGTGGGGAGGTGCCACCTTTGTTTTTCTGCAGGTGTATCTCTGCAATGCCTTTAATTTCAGCTACTTCTGTAGACAGCTTTTCTCACACCCCTCCTTCAGCACCAGAAAACTTTGCTGCTTGCAGTCTACAGGAGAACTGATCACTGCTCTTATTCCCTGGGCTTGTCAGAGTGGCTGTTAGTCTTCCCTGCCTAGTCAACAACCTGGATTTTTGGAGACTTGGGGCATTCCTCCAGTCTTGACTTCTGTGATACCTTTTCTCCTCACATATTTCTCCATGACCCTGCTTTGGTTGTAGTCAGATGATCTGAAGTGAACCCACATGCTGATGTCCAGCTGGAAATGGCAAAGGATTCATTTTCCCACAGTTTATGGGATGTGAAAAGCCTGTCTGAGCTGTGTGTTAAAATGGTGTGTTTCTCCTTCAGGCCCAAGGATGCCATTCGAGCGCTGAAGAAGAGGCTGAATGGAAACAAAAATTACAGAGAGGTCATGCTGGCGCTGACGGTGAGTGGGGGCAGGCTGGAATGCCTCAAAGGGCAGAACCCTTTTGTCATGTTCCTCTTCCTGGCACTCTCTTGAATGTACACACTATTTCCTTTAACAGCCACTGCTCTGCCCTTTTCTTCTCTCCAATTGCCTCCTTGCTTCCTTGGGGAGAGCTGCTGGAAGCTTTGCATAGCAGTTTTCTGACTCAATTGATTTCTGCTTCTTTTTGTGGCTCTTATTCATCCCAAGCACTGACTGAGGAAAGTTAAAGTGGCTCAAATGGGTCTGTTACTCTTTGAGGTTTTCCTTTCTACTCTCATTTCCCTGTGTCCAACCATTCCTCCACTCCAAGGCAACAGCTGTGGGCATATCTGCAAGTGAGGATGATGAACTTGCCATATTTTCAGCTTCATAAGTAGCTGATGCACAATTTCCCTTGTGAATGAATCTCTGTGGGAGACAACGCATTAATTTATGCTGATCTAATTTCACTCAATAAAGTGTAAATTATATTCTGTGCGTTTAGGCAGCACTGCTAAGGTGTGGGATAATTTAGCAGTGACCTTTCCTGCTGATGGCTTCAGCTGGAGGTTTCCTGGGTAGTGCAGCCCTCCAGAGTGGGGTGCTGGGCTGGCTCTGGCAGTAACTAGATCGAGTTATCCTGCTCTGGGGAGGTGATCTGTGTGATTCTTTCACAGAGCTCTTGTTGCATCTCCCTGACGAGGCGTAACCGTACTTTCTGTCTTCTTGCCATTTCCTGTCCTGGATTGTCATTTTGACAGATTACCAAAGTCCAAACCATGAGATTATCCATTGTGCAGGAAAGAGCGAAATCCATCAGGAATGAGCCCGTGTCATCATGGCTGATGAAAGTAGCTGAAGGAGGAGAGTAATTACAGACTCCTCGGTACAGAGTCGCAGTGGTTATTAGGCATGGCTGTAAGGAGAAGTGACGTGTTGGATTTATCTCCATGCTAATCATGTTCTTCAGAGAGAAATCAACAGCTGTTCTTCCATGGCAGTTGAATGGCAAGTGGAAGGTGCCTCCAGCTAGGTTGCAGGGGGAAAATGTGTCAAAGTATAACCTGTCAGAGCATTCACAGGGGAGTGTTTTGAATGAGTGAAGATCATTCACCTGAATTCCCAACTCTAAAACATGGCTTATAGCTCGGAGCAACTGGGTCCAGCTGTGTTCCAGGCACACAGAAAATGGTGGAGTGGCACAGCACGATAATATCTCACTGTGACAGGATGTCCTCTGTCTTACCTGCTCCTGATGTGCTGCTCTGTACTTGGCTGTTCAGCTGCACTGGCTGGAAAGTTCTGCTTTGAAGATGAAGAAACTTTCTATTTCTTTACCTTGAAAACAGGAAAGGTAGATCACAAAAATGCCCATTGTGTTAACAGTGGGTGAGGTACAGCTGAATGTGTGTGTAGAGAAGTTTTTTGGCAAAATTGGGGAAGAAGAGAAGTAGTAAGAGTGTGTCATCTTCCCTCTATCTTCTCGCCCTGCCATCAAAAAATCTAAAATAAATTTCAAAATGTATATGATCAAGCTTTGCTCCAACAATGAATGTTGGCTTTTTGTGTGTGTAGGTGTTGGAGACCTGTGTGAAGAACTGTGGCCATCGCTTCCACGTCTTGGTGGCAAACCGTGACTTCATCGATGGCGTTCTGGTGAAAATCATCTCACCCAAGAACAACCCCCCCACTATAGTACAGGATAAAGTGCTAGCACTGATTCAGGTACACAGCTTGTCTCTGCCTCCATATGTTGCTGCCTGAAATAAGGACTGTCTGCTTCGATGCTACGCATCACTAAACATGCTGTCATCGTTAAAAATGTGGCAAGTTTTTTATATATAAACTCAAACAATATATCCAGATGGGTGGGAAACAGCAGACATGTACACACATAGATATTTCATCCAGGGAGAACTGTCTGGATTCTAGTTAGAGAGGTATTACTCTAAAACAGGAGGGTTTAATAAAAGGTAAATGGATGCTTTTGCAATTTAACAGTCATATCTAGAAGCTGGAGACTTGCCTTGGCGATGAGCTTGTCATCTGAGGCCAGGAGATTTCAGAGGATTGTGCTTTTGGTGTCAGCTGCAGAACACTTGTCTTTCTGTGTCTGTTTCCCTGAGCGGAAAATGGAGCTGTTTCCCTCCATTTGAAAGCATTCTGCATTCCTTTCAAAGATGGTTATAGAAAAGTAAATGACCATATAGGAATTAAAATGGTTTTGGTGTCTTTTCTCTGGTTATTGTGCAGTAAAAGCACGCTGTCAGATCCTTGCCTGCAGTAGGAAGTTCAGACATGGGCCTGTCTGCCACTTCTCCTTCTGTGCAGCACAACAATAAACAGCCGTGTTAATTCCACAAAGCATTAGCCACACATGAGGAAACATTGGTGCCTGCCTGGAGGAAATCTGACAATTATAGGAAGCTTTATCACTAAGCTTCCACAGGCTACTGCGTACACCAGAGACTAAAAGACACTGCGTATTTAAAATGATATAAACCTGCTGCAGTGTTCCTTGTGGGGAGGTATTTACAAATGCACAGCATCATTTGCCAGCTATACTTCTGATTTTTATGGCAAAGCATGCCACTTGGATTTCTGCTGCTGTATTTCTTATTTGGATACAGGGATAAGGCATCCATAGAGCATGACAATGTAAATAAGTGATTTTTGAACAGGAAATTGGTAGGGTGGTGGGATTAGTGAGCATTGTGTCAGGGTCTGTGGGGTCCCTTTATTTCTGGTGTATGATTTTATGGCTTTTTTAAAAAAAGCCACAAAATTAATGAATTTATTAATGAATTGTGCTTCTGACTGAGCCCTCAGATTTCTACCTGCTTTAGTGTGAGAGCAGATGCATACAGTGACCAGGACATGAGGTTAAAAACTGTCTTACAAAGACAAACTGGGTGTGTTTCCATGTTGTTTTAGGGAGTGTTGGTTTTGCTGGGCTCTGGGTTTAAATGGATTCCCAGTCGTGAAAGCAGCAAAGATGGGAGTGTTTGAAACATAATCAGAAAGCCACAGTCATTGCCTCAGTGTATCAAACAGAGCTTTATCTGAGGAGACGTAGTGCAGTAGAGCTAAAAGCCTCACTCTAGGTACTAAATGCCTTTTGATATAAAAAGCCTGAAAATGATGAAGGTTGCCTGTGGGTGGGTTCTGTTTGTGTCTCTTTAGCTGGAGGTGGTAGGGGACTTTGTTTTCCAGATTGCCTGACAAGTTTGGAAGAGTGATTGCAGTCACTCATCCCAGGTGCCCTATGGACACATACCCCCACAATACCCTGTGACAGCTTCACCCAGCTTAGGCTGTGCTCTGTAGAGCTCCCTGGGGCTGGAGTTAACCCTGTCCCAGATCTCAGCTCTGCCCCACTAACATTGTATTTATCCCTTTCTATATCCAATTTGATATTGGGGAATTAATAAGAACAGAAATGAGAGGATTAATAGCCCAGACTTGGAAGCATGGAAGAGAGTTGTATAAACAACACATGTCTTCAGCCACAGAGCTGTGTGTGGGCCTTTCCATAACCAGGGTAGATAAAGCTGCCATCAATTTCTTATCTAGAGACTTGTTTTGGGATGTTGAGCATCTTGTGTCTCATTTTCTCAACCTATTTCTCAGTGTACATGAATTAGCATATGTTGCATAGAGCTTATCCTTCCTTCTTCACCTTGCTAGGAGGCCTTGGAAGTGTTCCTTGTCACTGTGCCCCTGGTAAGAGCTCACCTGTCACCCAGTGTCCAAACACTGGGATGATCCCCAGTTTAGGGGCTGGATTTACAATGTTTGGGCACACTGAGGATCCAAGTGGGATTTATCCTGAGATATCTATATTTGATTGTCATGCCCAAAGTCTTAGAAGCTCTGAATTCAATCTCCCCTCTGTCCTACATGTGTTTGGACAATGGGCAGGTCTCCTAAGCTCTAGTGTAGCTCCTTATCCATAAAGCAGAGCTAATATTGCAGCTGCCTAGTTGGACTGTAAGCTGTCTAGGACAGGGATTGTCTTACAATGTATGTAGACAGCACTTAGGACAATAGTACCTGTCCTGCTTGTGACCTCTGAGACACTCTAATGTAGATAATGCTCCCAGCTCAGGTGAAGAAGAATACAAATGGAAGTGTCTCCTTTCTCCAGGGAAGTGAATTGCAGAAGAGAGAATATTTTTAAAAGGTGGAGTGCAGATGAAATGAGATTATTTTGCAAAATCCACAGGAAGCCAATGAAGGAGGGGATGTATTAGTACATCTTCCTGGACAAACAGGCCTCATTAAAAACTGGGGGCAGAATGCAGCATATTTTTGCCTCTAAGTTTCTTTCAAGTGATGATTATTAAAATAGAATATCCCTTACCTAACACTTTTCACTTTTGCTTGCAAATAGAGTTGAAGTGGTGAACACCATTATGTAGAAGCATCATTCAGATGGCTTCTGATGTAAATTAAAAAGGCAGTGACATGGCAAAGGTGGAGTTACTTGTGCAGTCAAAATCTCCATCAGCACTGGGGATGTTTTGGAAGGTCAGTTCCAAGGAAACAATGGCTGTGTGCTGTCAAAGCTGTTTTCTCTGGCTCAGGCAGGGCTGTTTGGACTTGCACTGCATCAGAACAGTTGATTTACTCTTAACAAAGCTGAGAAACAAATCCAGGATTGTCTGCTTGCACCTGATAATGGATTGTCTCCTGGGCACAGATGGTGGGAAATGTTCTTTCTTAGAATTGAACAGGACAGGAAAGCAAGTTAAAAATGTATATTATTTCTTATCTTACTTTGCTATCTTGTACTTCTGTCCTCTCAAATATAAAAAATGGTTCAAAGAGCTTTTAAAGTAAAAATAGTAAAAAAAATAGTATTAAAGTGATGACTAAATGAATTAAGTTTGGAGCCCCCACACACGTCTCGCAGTAGTTCTGGATCCAGCACACTGATACTCTGCTCCACACATGTGGGGGTTTGTGGAATGCTTCATTTTTTAATTGTCATAATATTTCAGTTTTTCCTTCCTCTACATTTTTAATATTTGGCTAATTTCCAGCACAAGTGAAAGGGGCTGAGGCATTCAGCATTCTGTGCTCCCAGCAGCTCTGTGAGTGCAGGAGGCTGGCTAGCCAAGAGAAGCACTTAGTACTCCCACTGAAGGAAAAGCTCAAATGTGAATTGAAGTCTTTTTAGGCACCAGAGAATTCATGAAGGAGAGATATTATGAATGTTCTGGCTGTGGGAATTTCTCTTTTTTAAACTTCATCCTTTGTGCCACACTGGGGTGTCTGAGTGTTGGATATGCTCTGTCAGAACCCAGGCATGGTTAGTTCTGCTGCTCAGGGGACTGTCTCCTTCACAAGACAAGAACCTCAGAAAGGACCTTTTTTTAAATTTAAGTCTGGTCCAAACAAAACACTGAAGACAACTTGATGGCTGTGTTTTTCCTTTGGCAACAAAGGAGGATGTTTTGCAATGTGAATGGAGATTACTTAAGATGATGGTGGTGCTTTGTGAATTTTGGTCAGATCTATTGAATGTTTCACACAGACCTTTTCTGATGGGTCATTTGCTGTACAATATGCCAGAAAAGATCAGCATCAATCACTGCTGAGGAGAGGAGATGGAAAGAGACTTTCATGTGTTTTCACAGATTTTCCTGATGTCAGGGGCTACTCACAGCTGCTCTGCACTGGGTTCCTGCCTATTTTGTATTTGAATAAAGTGTGTAGGTGACTGTCTTAATATTTGCAGGACCTTTTAGACCAGGTCTGATGATTCCAGCTTTCCTTTGAAGCTAAAATCCATGAAAGCTTTTGCAGTCAGTATCTGAGGTCAGGGTGGGGCTGGAGCTTCATTTGGAAGGTTTATGGATAATCCCTCGTGTTTTCCAGGCTTGGGCTGATGCCTTCCGAAGTAGCCCCGATTTAACCGGAGTCGTGCACATTTATGAAGAACTCAAGAGGAAAGGCATCGAGTTCCCCATGGCAGATCTTGATGCTCTGTCTCCAATACACACACCACAGAGGGTAAGCTGCAGCCTTGCAACTCCAAATAACTGGATAACTACCCATTTTCCCCCTCCCATTTCTCTGAATTTGGCTCATTTTCTCACTCCCGGAAGGACATTTTAACACTGAAAGGGCATGTAAGAGAGGCATAATACAGATTGATAAACTGTCTCCTCCCTTGAGTTAATCATCAATCTGAGAAGAGGGAAAGAGTTTGTAACATTTAGTCTTGCACCACGAAACCACCAAACAAATGCCACTAATTTGTTCAAAGAGAGCCCAGCAAGATTTATGATTGAGATTTACTTGTTTTGTTCAAAAGTGTGGTTGGTGATAACCCTGAGCCAAGGCCTGCCTGTCTGTTAGGGGTGTACAGAGTCTGAATCTCTCTGATCCCACAGTAATGTGAGAGGTTTTTACTTCTGGAAAGTTAGGTCTGGAAAGTTGACAGAACTGCTGCTTGGAAGTAACTTAATGATCACAGGTGTTCTGATTATTCACTCTGAAAACTGAAGTTAATGAATCTTTGAAGCGGCAAATGCAAGTGATCAAGGACTAAGAGATTACAATTCTTGTGTCAAGGTTAATTAAATTCAGTATCTATGTATCACATCATTTTTTGGAAGCCTGCAACTTAATTCCTAGTTTAAAATAATTTATAATTGTTTCTCTTTGGCTCTTGTTTTTATTTTGCTTCTAACTTTTCTTGTTAAAGTAAATAGATTTAAATGCTTGTGGGTTGGGTCCAGAGATAACGGGCATGGAAGATTTTTGGAGCTGCCAGTCTGTTCTAGTAGCTGTATGACCTTTCCCACAAGGTGCAATTATATTCTATATTTGAGCCTGTTTGGCCTGAGGTTGCTGACAAAGCAAGTGCTGTCCCAGCTCAGCTTTTGAACTCCTGTCTTTCTGATGTGGCAGAGTGTTCCTGAAGTTGATCCTGCAGCAAATATGCACAATTCCCAGTCTCAGCAGAGGATGAGCACCAGTTCTTACTCCTCGTCCTCTCCAACGGCGTACTCTGCTCCTCAGGCCCCAGCCTTGAACGTGACTGGTCCCATCACTGCTAATTCTGAACAGGTATTGGCATGTTGATTCCTTCAAGTGAGACTCTTTCAGCAAATCAAATTAGAAATTAATTTGCAGAGAAAGTTTCATTTTAACTCTTTGGACTTTGTTTCCTAGGTCTGGCTCTACTTAGTAGTCTTTCTTCCTGTTATATTGTAAAATCTGGGCTTTGGATGTGTCTCTGTGGCCTGGTAATGGCAGCACAATCTGCTGGTCCAGCCCACTCAGCACTATTTTAGCAGTTATTCCCATTAGCCCCTCTCCTTTCAAGGCACAGAATGTCTTGCAGATGCAAGAAGTCAAATGCCCTAATACAGGATTTTCTTTACTCCCTGCAAAATGATAAGTTCAGAGCCAAAGATTCTACTTAAAATATGTTCATCTTTTCCCACACTGGAGTCAGGCACCACAGCCAAGCTCTGGCTTTAGGTGCTGTTTGCAATGGCTTCCCTTCCATACAGACACAGCACATCTGGGTTTGTGATGATAATTCTTTTCTTTTTCTGTTCCTTTTCTCCTGGGTAAACTTTTTATCTTTCTTGGTTTTTTTCCTGCTAGAATGTCTGGAGCCTGAGATATCAAGTCAGACAGAACCAGAGATATCTCAAAGTCAGTTCTTGAAAATGAACTGCTTAAACCAAAAGATTATGCAGTGTTTTGTTGTCTTGTTACCCCAATTTAGATTGCCCGGCTGCGCAGTGAGCTGGATATTGTTCGTGGGAACACAAAAGTGATGTCTGAAATGCTGACAGAAATGGTACCTGGACAAGAGGATTCCTCAGACCTTGAGTTACTCCAGGTAAGTTTCCTAGAAAATATGATTCTGATCCCTTCTGTTCTTTTGTTTCTCTGGGGGGTGTGTTCACAGCCCATGCTGGGATACATGATGGATGTGGGCTGTGCCTGACCCTGGCAAGTGCCACTTGATTTTTTTCATTTGTTAAACCTTACAGTGACAAGGATTTCCTGACTTCCCTTGAAATTTGTTCAGTGCTTTCCTCTTTGTGTAGCTACAAGTTTTTCCCAGTGTTGAATATCAGATCTCCTTTACCACTAAGCAGCTTTGGAATTGCCACAGGTTCTGTAAGCCCTGAGCAATCATGTTTCTTTTACACCCCCCATCACCACTTGTACAGTGTCAAAACATTCCCAGTCACCAGGCAGGAAAAAACACTCCATATTGCCATCTGGTCAAAATAATGATAAGGGTCTGTAGATTCTCTGCCACTTGAAATCTTATCTATGAACTAATTGTCTTTCCAGATGTGTTTTCCTGAAGGTGTGGTGTCTTAAGGCAGGTGCAGTTCTGTGGTGTCCAGAGGGCTGGACTGGGTAATCAGGAGGGATTTCTTTGCTGTAAAATCTCAATCCAGTGCAGCACTGTGCATCTCAAGAGGGAAAATAGGATAAATCAAGCTCGTGTCTCAGGCTTCACACCGATTTCCCAAGGCCAGTGGTTGTGGGGTGGCCTTTTGGCTGAGGAAAGTCACAGAGACCCACAGATGAGGAGCACTGTGATCTGACATTGCAGCTTCTGCCTCTAACGTGGGATTTGCCTTTCTACTGCTTCAGAAATAGCCTTGTGTTTTGATCCTCCAGCAGGGAGGATGGGCTCCCACAGCAATCCGTTCAGAGGAAGGCAGGGAATGCTCTCTGTGACACATCAGAGTTTGAAATCCATCCAAAAACTCATCTCTCCCATGCAGTGGCATTGTGTGTTTGTCTCAGAGCCATCATGGCAGCTGATGAGAGGCTCTGCAATAAAGAGCCTTTCAGTCACTGCCCATTTGGGTCGAGCTGCTCAAAACAAAAGCAGCTTCCAGGAAACCATGACAGACCAAAATCGAACAGTTTGCTTACACTGAGAAACAGCCACCAGCATCTTGACAGAGTAACCTTAGAGCACAGCTTTAAGGTGAAAGAACTTGATCATAAAATGGAGTGACAGCATCGATTCTTTACTCCAGCTGGTTCCCTTCTGTGACTGGTGCATCCTAAATCTGAATCACAGAGCTGGGGAGAACCCGTTTTTTATCACAAATGATGGTTAGTCTTTTGAGAGCTGGGTGCTGCGTGCAAGGACTCCTTGCTTTGAGGTTTATATAGCCCTCCTCCTTAAATAATTCCTGACATTTTCTCCAACAATCAAATGTAAACAGGCTGTGAGAGAGCCAGCTCTGAGCAGAATAGATAGGTACTGTCAGCCCTCTCGGAAAGGCAGCAAACAAACCTCTGAAATGTCACAATCTGCTTCGAAAGTGATGGGATCAAAACTGACATTGGAGAACACATTCCTCAAGCTGTTAAGGCAGCTGGATTGCACTAGGTGAAATTTATCCAGAGCTTAGGATGTCAGACCATGCAAGGAAAGCAAACACTTTTTTGCTTTCATCGTGAAGGTTGTGTACCAACAAGTCATCCTTGTTTAGTGCTGAATTTTTGCTGTGAAGTGGAACTGGGAGGAGTTAAAGATGACAGAGGGACGTGTTATAGCTGGAATGTCAGTGCTTATTGAAGTAAAACCATTGGCCTGATCACAGGCACCCTGCCATACATCACATTTCTTGCAGTTCTCCTCAGCAGACCAGTTTGACCTTTGGTCTTGAGGCCTTTCAGGACTACAGGATTCTGCTAAGTAATTGGTGGAAGATGGAAGAGATGTCCTGGAAGCGTGAGAACTCCTGGTCTAGCCAAACTGAAATCCAGATTTCTTGATGAGAAGCTTCTAAAATAAATGCCCTCACTCTGCATTCCTTAAAACATTCTCCTGAAACTCCCCATAGCCTTTGTGCAGTCTCTTGTCTCTGCGCTTGCTCAGTGGAAGGGAACATTTCTGTGAATCTCAGTGCTGGAGAGTGTGTGGAACATTCACCTTTTCATGCTCCTGCTCCTTGGTTTGTCCTTATCCTCATGTTCTCTGTATTGGTAAATTCTGTGTCACCAGCACTTCTCATCCTAACACACACATAGCACTTGTGGTAGCCCTGATGAACCTTTTCCCCCCACATGTTCCACCATCCACATAATTTGGTTTTTAAGGATGATGCTGCCAAAAAGAGCAGATTGAATTTTCCTTGAAAGCTCTGTTCTGGGAAGGTGTTGTATTAACATGTTTTATTCTTAAAACAGATGACTAAAATACAGATATTTATTTTCTGAAGTGCTCAGAGTTAAAGAAGAATCAGGAAGTTGAATTGTGAATAGGCTCTCAAGGTTTTATGCCATCGTCTCTTGAAGGGCGTTTGATTAGATGTGCTTTTGGGTGACATTTAATCATGCAAAGATAAACTTGTCTTAGTGTTTCTCAGCTGGGGGATATGTTTGGCTGTGAACAGAGCTCAACTAAATCTACTTATTGCTTGTTGCTTATCAGACTGTGTGTGCACAATGCATTTCTCCTAGGAACTGAACCGAACCTGCAGAGCCATGCAGCAGAGAATTGTGGAGCTTATCTCACGAGTGTCCAATGAAGAAGTCACAGAGGAGCTGCTGCACGTGAATGATGATTTAAATAACGTTTTCCTCCGATATGAAAGGTGGGGCATCTCTCCCAGCAACCATTTACATTCATTCAGGGTTTTCACTTAAAAATAAAATAGGTCAGTTGGTGAAATTTGGCCTTCTGGGCCAAGGGTCCAACATGACACAGAAAACCAAACCACAGGAACCATTTACACAGTGTTTTTATGGCCTTTTATGGTAACATTCCTGTTTCAGTTGATTCTTTTAATACTGTGATCTTCTCTTTTGTGCTGTGCATTGAATTTTTGTGGGACATATCCATAAAATGCAAGGCAACCTTCTGAAAATGCTCTGAATGCAGAGGCTCAAGTCTGCAAGTCCCTGTTGTGCAGGGCTGTACAGGTTTAGGGACTTGGGACCAAAAATAGCACAGCCACAGTCACTAGTTGCCCAAGCTCTGCACAAATCTCTGTGCTGCTTCCTGGCTTAGGGAGGCTCCCATGAGCTTTCTCTGCCCTCTGATCTCTTGAGCTTTCCAGTCCCAGTGCTGGTGCAAGGGGAGCTGCCTGAGGTGGGCGGGAGCGTCGTGCATGCAAAGGGTTTGTTTTTAAGAAACACTTAAAATCTTGAAAAAAAAAAAGCTCTTGTGCAGAGCTAATGTTTTGAAGAGCTGGTCTGCAGGAATCATCCCCAGGGACAGGACTTGGGGCACAGGACTTTCGACATGCCAGACAAAGGCGCTGTCAGGCACATCTGCTGCAGGAGGTGACACGTGATGCTGCAGTCTTGGGAAAGTTTAATCTTCCCCTTAATCACAGGCCTGGGGAGCAAGGCAGTAAAGAGTACCCTTTGTTCCTTGCTCTTAGCACAGGGCTTTGTTTCTCAAGCCTTTAAAAATAAATTAGACTCTAGATCTGTGAATTTGTGCTGTCACGGCAAAGGCTGCAAAGACGACTCGGTGCCCTCGATTTTGCCTTTGATTTCCTCGTTCAGAGGAGATGGGGCAAACTTTGAAACAAACGCTGGCTTTTTGTGTGAAATGCTGTGTGTTTCATGCACAAGCAGGATCCTACAAGTGGCAGAGTGTAACTATCACTGAGGTTTAGTCTGGTCACCCTTAATATTTTTTCTATTTCCCCCCCATCTGCGACTTTGCTGACTGTGGCTGATGTGTTTGTAGTCATTATTCATGAAAGGGGAGCTGAGTGATGTTAGCAAGCCATTTGTGGTAGAATAGCTGCACTGGTCTGAGTGTTCAATAAATTCCAGTTCCTCCTCTGCTATTCCAAAAGCTCCACATCCATCATGCTGATTTCTAGCACAGGGACCAAGCTCTGTCAGTGACTCAAGCAGGAGCTCTGGCCTTTGCTGTGAAGCCTTGGGATGTAAATGAACAGAAGCCTTTTGGTGAGAAATGAGGTGGGAGGTGTCTTAGGTTTCCAGCAAAGGGAGTTGGATTTCCAGTAATAGCAAACACCCACAGTTTCCTAAAATTGAAATTTGGGCCTGAATTTGGTTTTGCTGCCTTTTAAGTCTGCATTTTCCTCTGTTACATTAAGAAAACATTTTAGTTCGGTTGACATTCCCTGTTTGTTTTGTCCATCTGGGAGAAAACCCGGAGGATTATATGAATATTGTGGGCTTTTTGCTGGAGAGTCTACTTTGAAAAATTCAAACCTCCAAGGAGCCATGGTGCTTTTCCATGGTAAGGAAGGAGATCAGGCTTGCCTCAGACAGGCCATGGGAGCAGGTAGTTTTGAGTTCACAGAATCACAGAATGGTTTGGGTTAGAAGGGACCTCAAAACTCCTCTGATCCACCCCCCTGCCATGGGTGAGGACACCTTCCACTAGACCAGGTTGCTCAAAGTTCCATCCAACCTGGCCTTGAAGACTTTCATGAAAACTGGGTTTAGGTTTGTGGCCCCAGATGCACAAAGAAATCTAGACCTTGACTAACCAGACTTCTCCTTAGAACCATGAAGGTTCTGTCCAACATCATTACTTTCCTTTGTTGGAAAGTACCAACCTATTTGAGCATAGGTTGTCACCATCTTTGAGTCAACTCAGGATGTTTTAAGCAGTGAATCTGCTGTTCATTGTCCCTCATGCCAGTGTGCCTGGGTTGGGCTGTGCCACACATCTAGAGCTCCTCATTTACATTATTGCAGCAGGAGGGAGCTGCTAAGTAGGAGTGAGAGAGCTGCTGTGCTTGGCTTGTTGGGCTGTGAGCATCAATCTTGCTGCAGTTCCCCCTGTCCCTTGGCTCACACAACAGTCTGTCACAAAGCACTTAATGATTAAAAACCCCCCCAAACCAAAAGATAAATCCTGCAGTGTTTTTCAAGCATGTGCTGCAAGATCAGATTAGTCAACTTCAAATCCACCTTTGCCAAGAGTGCAACTTCTCAGCAATCCTCCCTTTGTCCTGGCTTGGAGTTAAAGCTTTCAGACTTCCCTTTGGAGCCAAAGAAAACTAAATTCAATGGCAAGCATGTCATGGCTTGGTTATAAACTCATGGGTTTTATTATTTATTGGTGGCTTTGATAATCCATGTTGGTTTTTGGTTTGTTGTTTTTTTTTCCCTAAACAGATTTGAGCGATACAGATCGGGACGCTCAACGCAGAACGCCAGCAATGGAGTAAGTACTCACTCCCTTGATTCTCTCACACCAGCTGTAGTACTATCAGTAGTACCACACCTTTTACCTGCCCAGCCCTGTGTCCTGCCTCTACTCACTCATGGTGGATACCAGGAAAAGTAAGAATGTGGCAAACCCCAAGAGACAACTTTTAGCTCAGGAAGTCACTTCACACTAAAACATCTCTGTGTTTACAATCCTTGATGGATTTTCGTTCCTCTATTAACTTTTTTGATTGCTTTTGAGTCCATGTGGACTTCAGGAGTTTACAATGTCCTTAAGCAATAAGTTCCACAGTTTCACTATACATTTTTACATATTTATTTTGCATTTATATATAACAAATATTTTGTTTACATTTGCTCAAGTCACTTAAGGATTTTTGTTTACTTCACCTAATTTTTCTTCACTGTTCAGGTTAATTTTCTTCATGCCATTCATAATATTAGGAACCACTCTCATCCTATTTAGGCAGCCCCTTTCCAAGCTGAAGAGTTCTAATTATTCTTTAAATGAAAACTCTTTTGTAGTCATTTTATAGTGTTCAAGGTCTGAGTTCATGATGAATCTGTACTTCTATTACATTTTCTATTGTTTACTTTGCTTCTTACACTTTCTACAATGTGATGCAAACTTCAGCAAAGACTCTGTATTGACACTTCAATCACAACAAAGTTTTGTTTCTGAAAACAGTTTATACCTAATGTGGAAAATTTTGATGTTTAATGTACTGCAAGAAGAAGTTTCTGGCATGTGTAACTTCTGTTTCTTGTGTCCTGACAGGTACTGAATGAGGTGACAGAAGATAATTTAATAGATTTGGGTCCTGGCTCTCCAGCTGTGGTGAGCCCAATGGTTGGAAACTCAGCACCTCCATCTTCACTTACTTCACAGCTTGCAGGTCTTGGTGAGTGCCTGATCTAGATCATGCTCTCCATTACCTATTAATGTTGCCATGTGGCCTCCAAAAGGTTTGGATATTTGGCTTACAGAAGGATCAGAAGGCATTCCCACTCTCCTGCACTGTGGCAATCTGCAATTGAGAGCCAGCCTGGCACAAAGAGAGGGATTTATTAATCAGAGGGAAGACTGATTGAGAGGGTGCAGGTTGTTGTTCATAGCAGAACTTGTACTACTATTTCTGCTTAGTTATAGTTCTCTGTGAAATCAGCCTGGTGAATGTTCTTGATTCCCCTTCTACAAATTATATTTGAAACCTTTATGGAGTGATGCTTCCAGGATGAATTAGATCATCTCTACATTTTTCTTTTAAGAACACATGATTAGCATCCTCCAGCCTTTTTTGAACAAAACTGTCCTCATTGCTGCAGCTGTTAATGGTGATGGTGTTTGCATATGGTTTGTTATTTCACTGGTTCACTATTTTTTCTCCTCTGGTTGCAGACTTGGGCACAAACAGTGTCAGTGGCACACTCAGCTCCCTCCAGAACAGTAATGCTAATCCTCGGGATGACTTTGACATGTTTGCACAGACAAGAGGCAGCTCCTTGGCTGAGCAGCGAAAGAAGTAAGTTGGAATTTGTCCTTAGCACTGAGTCATGGCACTGCTGTTTTCTAAGGGCATAAATCTGAAAGTTCCTGACTCCAGACTGAAAAAGTAGTTTTGTTGTATGTCTTTGGGCAGAGCAGACTGGCTGGGTACTGATTGTCTTAGTTGATGAGCTCACTGCAAACTTGGACACGTGCTTGCCTGCACTTCTGCCTTCTCCTAAAGGCTTGTCATCCCATCCACCCATGTTCAAGATACAGGAACAGAGGGGTCCTTCACCTGAAGGTCATGGATGTCCTTTGGTGACTGAATTACTGTCATCAATGGCTTGGAAACAGAATTACCATCCTGTTAACTCTCCTTTTAGCCCCAGTCAGACTCTCTCAGGCTGTCAAGGCAGTGTAGCTTGCCTGGCTCCATGCTACCCCTAATTTGTTTATATGCAGAGGGCTTGCATCTCTGGAGCTGCAAATCTGGCACTTTCAAGGGCATTTTAACAGGTCAAATTATTTTAATGTAAAATAAATCTATGCAGTTATTAAGAAATCCTTTGATCCCTGTCAAGTGATATTCAATAAAAGACACACTCAGGTATTTTTCTTTCATATATTATATCTTGCCTTCTGGCTTCAGATTTTAGAGGAAATAGAGGTTACCAGCAGTCAGAATATCAACAATGTCTTGTCTCAAGCTAAGAAATGCTGTTAAATAGTTTATCAAAAATTTAGAAAACTTGAGCCTACAAATATATTGGGTTCTTTTATCAATATAGCTATTGGTAGTGCCTCAGCCATGGTATCAGTGCTGAGAAGAAATGCTCTAATGTAGAGGGATAAGCCACCACTGGAGATTTTGGGCTAGGAGCCTTAATGTACAGTTAGAAAGGAGATGCATTGCAGGAGAGATCTAATCGAGGTCCC
The DNA here is from genome assembly GCF_009819885.2 of Catharus ustulatus. NCBI lineage: Eukaryota > Metazoa > Chordata > Aves > Passeriformes > Turdidae > Catharus > Catharus ustulatus. The sequence continues at coordinate 14,217,191 of NC_046236.1, read as the reverse complement.
TCTGTCTCTTGTGCTAAATGAAGCACAAAACTACTCTTCCCACACTGTAGCTAATGGAACAAGGAGCACGGATCATCCGTGATTTCACAAGGGAGGATTGCTCTATCTTCCTCGGATTGTGCACTGTATAAACAGAGCAGCAGGGAGGAGGAAAGGCATCAGTGTGACATGCTGTGGTGTGTAGGTGACAGCTCTGGATGTGAGAGCTCTGGGTGCTGTGCTCACAGCTTGGGAGAAGGCAGCATGAGGAGGAGAGAGGGCTCCCCCTGCTCAGGCAGGCAGCCCCTGCCAGGAGCTGATTGAGGGGCACGTGTTTGTGTCTGCTGCAGCTCATGCTTCACCACTGTGCTCTGTGAGATGCTGCTGCTGCCTCTGTCACCTGACTGCTACATGTCCCTTTTGCATTGCAATTTAAGAAGCTTTTAACAGCTCTGTAAATAGTGCATTTCTTTGTCTGCTTCACTGCAGTTGCATAATTTCATGTCTCTTCGAGTCTCACTCTGCTTCTCTCCCTATGCACACTCAAGGTCAGGCTTTCAGATGTCATCTCCAAATCTTTGTTAAACATAATCTGCAATCAGGTCTCTTTTCACAGTCCCCCACTTACTCTTGGACATTCTTAGGGTGCTTTAAGGCCTGTTTGCCTGCCTCTCATACTGCTGATCTTACTCTCTTTGCTTGAAGGTGCTTTCCAAAGCTGATGGGTGGCCTTTGTACAGAGCAAGCTCCTCTTGGGGTACACACAGTATCCTCCAAATCTTGTTAAGAAAAAGAATGTGCTTTCTGGTTCCCAGGGGAGTAAATCAGGGTATCCAGAGTATTGTTCTGCTGTGAGGAAAGGCTGGGAGAATGGGGATTGTTCAGCCTGGAAAAGATAAGGGATTGGGGTGACCTGATTCCAGTACCTGAAGGGAGCCTACAAGAAAGATAAGGAGAGATTATTTACAAGGGTCTGGAGTGACAGGAAAAAGGGGAATGGCTTCAAACTGAGAGAGTAGGGTTAGATTGAATATTGGAAAGAAATTCTTCCTTGTGAGGGTGGTGAAGCACTGGTACAGGTTGCTAGAGAAGCTGTGGTTGCCCCTGGATCCCTGGAAGTGTCCAAGGCCAGGTTGGACAGAGCTTGGAACAACCTGGGATGGTGAGAGGGATAATGAGAGGATCTTTTAACCTCCCTTCCAGCTCAGGCCTTCCTATAATTCCATGACTGCTCATGAGTGGCTACTGGATTTTAGTTCTGTGGTTTGTTCTTCCTTCCAGCGTGACGTACGAGGATCCACAGGCTGTCAAAGGACTGGCATCTGCCCTGGATGTTCGGAAACAGAACACAGGAGGGGTAGGTCATGGCTCTGTGTTTTGTTACCCATGTGGAATCCAAGCTGGAGGCAGCTGCTTTGACTGAGCTTCTCATTCTGTATTCCAGCAACGTGGTAGTAATGGCTGTTTTGAAATTGATATCTGGGAGCAAGTACTTGCTCAGTAATGATCTCTAAAGAGATGCTGCACTCCAGTCTAAAAGACTTCAGAATCATAGTGGGTAAATTCTCTTGTGTCCTTGCAGCTTGTCTGGGGAGTCCAGCTCTTTGGAATCACTGCTGAGAAGAATTAAATGGGGAATGTCCTGTGAACACTGATGTGCATTGGCTTGATTTGGTTTTGCTTATGAAAGTCTTAATCTGCTAGACTTTGCTCCAAGTGCATGGATACACCAACAAGTTTCAGGGAGAGAAATGATGCAGCCTTTTAGTGCTTCACATTCTTTGCCATAACTGCCCTCACTTGCAGCCTGTTCTGATTGCCCAGGGCTGGCTCTCGCTCTCTTGTGTGGGCAGAAGAGCCCCATGTGCTGTCACCTCACAGCAGCTGACACTTAAAACATGGGTGAGAGAGCTTGGGCAGCTTTGTCTGCATCCCTCGGTGAAGGCAGAAGTGAAGGAGCTTTCAGATCATTCCTCGACCCCTTTCTACCACCCTGCTTTTTAAAACCGTGCTGCTCTTTTGTATGCAGCTGTGTGTAAGTTTTTAGAGGCCAGAGAAAGTTCAGAGCCTTTTCCAGTCCAATTTTGGGCTGTGATGACCACTAGGGAGCACGGCAGAGCCAGCATAGCATGGGAGAGCCAATGCAGTGTGCACATGCCTCTCACCCGGGAGAATTGCCTCCCCATGCCTTGGCTGATCCCACCCTGGTTCTTTCATGACATGGAGAGGGAGTGCTCTGGGCAGCTGGCATGCCTGGCAGCTTGTGCTCCAAGCCAGGGAGAGTTTGTTCTGGGAGCCAGCTGGGGTCAGATCACAGCTGCCTGCCTGCCCCAGCCATTGTTCAGTGGGAGCAGGGCCTCAGCTCTTACAGAGCATCCCCCAGCCCACAAACCTACCTGCTTCTTCCTGTCCCTGTCCTCCTGCAGGAAGGGTAATTTATAACCCAGGTCAGCCCCATGGCCAGCTGGAGCTCAGCCCCACAAAAACTCATGGCAGCAACACTGAGGGAAAAGGGGAAGCATGAGGAGGCAGGGACAGAAATATTCCTTCACAGGAATTCCTGAATCCAGTGTCACATCCCAAACCCCCAGTATCACTGAGCTGTTATTGGCAGGAGTTGGGGAAGGATTTGAGATTCTGCTCTTTGTTCCTGGCTAACCAAATGCAAGGGGCTTGCATTTAGCTGCTCAAGGGGGCTGTATTCCCCCAGGGGCCTCAGGGTCATGTCTTTATTTATTAACACTTTTGTTCCCAGCCAGTTCTGTGCTAAGCACCAGCACATGTCATTCACACCAGCAGAGCTGCTGCTCTGCCCTAAGTGTTATCAGGCCAAAGGGCTGTGGGTGAGCTCATCTGAGGGTCAAAGTTTTTTGGGGTAAATGCCTTACAGGTTGTGGATCTTGAGGCTCTGAGTTGTCAAGACTTTCAGCCTCTTTTCAAAGGTCCTGGAGACTGTATCATGTAATCAGGAGAGCTTATTTTGAAATGCAGTCTCTCTGTAATTGGTAAACACTTTTTCTCAACTGTTGTGAGGCTTGTGGGTGTCTCTTCTTAAAGGAAATAAAAATTAAACTCTCCTAAAGTTACCAGCCTCAGCATGTGTAGCAAAAAAACTGGCAGTGCTCAGTAAACGAAAAGACAGGCTTTAATTTGGGTAGAGCTAATTTAAGAACAGCTCTGGGGAGGAGCCAAAAGCTTTGCAACACATTCTTCACACCCGTCTCGTTCCAGCACAGTTGTCCAGTGGTAGAATTCAGCACATCCGACGTTTCTAATGTAGTCATTCTCGGAATGGTCTGCAGAGAGGAGCCTGATCACGTGGCATTAGCTGTCTTTTAATGTGATTTAGCAGCTGGAAACAAGATGAGCTAAAAATACCCTGTTTTCTTAATATTGCTTTTCCATGTTGGGAATTGCTTTTGTTGCCACAGAGTTGTTGCATGATCACAACTGGGAGGAGAGGTGTCCAAGAAACAATTCTCTGGTGTTACAGAGGGAGTATGAAATTGGAATGATTTTCCCCCCTTTGGTTTTTCTTCCTCAGAAAATGAGACATAAAAGATTGCAGCTGATTCTCCATTACCTGTGTTAATAGGGACAGGAGAGGTGTCCCATGTGTGCAGGTGTCTGGGTGGATGTACAGAACACACCAGTGGCTCTCTGCTGAGCTCTCCCAGCTCTGGGCTGGAGCCACTGCACTCTGCTGAGCCTGAGCAAGCCCCTCCAGAGCTGGAGATGACTCTGCATCCCACCCTGGCTCAGGGAGGAGATGCTGAAGGACACAAAACCATCTCAGAGTGTTTGTGGTGCTGTGCCATGCAGTCTGCAGCCTGCTCAGGGGAGCTGGATGCATCAGCAGTCCTTTAACCTCTGCGCTTTTCAAGAGGGGCAGTTTGAAAGGCTGCCAGGACACTGCAGCAAACTGCCCTGACTTCCCCTCCACTCAACACCATTGCAGAGCTGCTGTGCTGTCTGTGTGGGGCACAGTCTGTCTGCTGAGGGTGAGGACATGAGCAGGGTGTGCTGCAACCCATGGCTTCATAAACAAGGGGGCTCCATAGAGTGTGACACGAGAGCTTCCAGTGCAGTCTCACTGACTGCAGAAGCCTGTACAGCCTCATTTTTCCTTCTTCTAAGAAGATGACAAACATCAGCCTCACTATTAGCCACTGATTGGTTTATTTTTATTCTTGTTTTTAAGGACATCATGGAGGGAGTGCTAAAACACTATGAACTGTCTGTAGGAAGTGCAGAATTCTGGGTGAGGTCTGTCCCCTTATGGACAGAGCTGACAGGCAGAGGGGGACACAGCTGCTGCCAGGAGCTACTGTAGGCAACTGTGTGTGTGTATGTGTGTGTCTGTGTATGTGGAATTTTTAACTGTTTATTACTTGATCACGGGTTGTTGCTGTGGTTTCTCTCTTTATGGACCTTTCTGTTCTCAACACAGAGGAGAGGTAAAGGTGGGAACTCAGACATGGAGCCCATAGACAAGTGGCTAATTACACAAGGAATGGTGAGGACTTCACCAGTGAAGCAATTCCTACTGCCCACCCCAGTCCCTGACCTAGAATAACCATCCTCCATTCACCTCTCGTCCTGCCCTATTGAACCGCTTGAAATCGGACAGTACAAGGAGTTTATTTCCCACCTACATCATTACCTGGGGCAAAGGGAAAGATTTGCACCAATTTCTGGTTTATACAGCACAAAGACCTGTAAACAACCAAATGATTTTTAGGATCCCACGTCACCTTCAGAAGAGGCCTGGGGATCCAACTGGTTCCTTCTACTGTCTTGATTTATTTATGCAGTATCCACTTTTCGAGGGATAAACACAAGTCTCATGGATCTTATTCATAAAGGGGACACTTGCTATCTGTCTGTAAAGCAGCCTTTCCTGGTAGTGCTTAGCTTCATGGTCTGGAATAAACATAGGGAAATAGTAGGATCATATGTAGTTGAATGGAGTAATGTAGGGGTCATTCTTTATGCAAGGAGGGCAGTGGGAGAACTGCTGCCCAGATTGACATCTTCAACCCCACTGGCGTTAGGAATCAGACTCCAAAAGGTACAATACTGTGTCTGGCTGTAAGGATTTAATTCCTATGTCTGGTGATGCCAGTGCCTTGATAAAATCAGATTTCTGAAGATCACTGAACCTGTGCACATTCTGACCTTGTTTGAAGTTGTCCTTCATCAATGTGCTTGCAGAGAGAAGTTCAAAGCCTGCTTTAGGTGCAGAAGCCAGAGGAAGGGAAAAATAGCCTCAGCTATGCCTTAAAGCCAAGTTCTAAAACCATTTTTTTTGGACAATGTAATCCATCATTTTAAGTGTTTGAGAATAGTACCAATAATGTGACCTAACTAATATTGTAGAAAATCCTCCTGAGACAGTCGTGGCTGCAGTCGAGTTCAGAGAGGTGCAGGGAGAATTCTCTTTGCTCTGGGGTAAGTGGCAGTGCAGCATGTGGGGGCACCTGGAAGCCCCTGGGGCAGGAATGTCTCACTCCAGGGACAACCCTGAATGTCCCACACTAAGCTGCCCAATGCTTGAATAGAGAAACATCCCAGAAAGTTTAAAGTTTAGAAAATCCAGAGTGTGCAGTATCTACTCTGTGAAACACTTCCATTTATTCTTCTGGATGTTGGGCTAATCCAGATTATTTCTCAGGGCCATCTTGGAAATTTGGCAGAAATTTGCATGGCTGGTGCACACACAGTGATGGGACAGGTTTTGTCCTGCCCAAAAGCAGCTCCATGCCTGCTGACACACCTGGATAAGCCCACTGTGGGTACCTGTCCCTGGGAACCAGAGTGTCATTTTGGTGCTCACAAGGAGAGAGTGAAAAGCTGTAAAATGAGCAGCAGTATCAACTTTGCCTCTGATACTGTTGGCTGTGGCTCACAGAGGCTCTTGCTGTTCAGTGGCTCTGTTGCAGCCAGGGATGTGCTGTGCCACTGTTAGATGTTCATCCATAATGAATAATCCAGTGATTGAGTTAGTTCTTCTTCTTTGCCTTTCCACTGTTTACAAGAGCGGGGAAGCATGAAATCAGCACCCCTGCTGTTCACACCACTCACACCACTGCTTTATTAAAAAAGCAAACAGCATATTCCTTCATTGGCTTGTGGTTATTCAGTCTGGAAAAAGGATACTGCAGCATTCATGGAGGCATATGGATTTGGGGAGGGAAGGGGGCCTGGCTGTCCAACCAGTCACTGCTCTTACAAACCTTTCACCTTGTTTGTATGCTAAATACAAGAGAGAAATACCTAAAATAGAACTAAACTAATCATTAACTCCGTTTCTCTCTTAACTGGCTGTAGTTCTTAACAGTTTGTATTAATATGACCTATAGCATTTACAATGCCAGTGGATAACTAGAATTCCAGGTATGAACTTGATGTGCCCATTCTATGGGTGCTTTTTGAACTTTGATGAGGAGGAAAGGGGTGAGCTGACACTGCTGTTCCCTGTGCCTGTACAACACTGAGACCACTCGAAAGGAATTCTCCACCTGCCAGAGTGGTTCTCACATCTCACGACCTGACATTGTTCTATACAAACTGGGATACATTTCAGCTTTGGGTTGAGTCCTTCCCACTCCATTTCTCTGCATCCCAGTTCATCACACACCTTTGCAGTCTCTGGCTCTCCTCTCCTAGTTAATTTGGCAGTATTGTTCTTATTTCCAGTTCACCTGTGGCCCAGTTCTGCCATCAAGATGATGCCAGAACCATGGAGACAGACACAAGCCACACCTTTATGCATCCCAGCTCTACCTACAAAACTAAAGTAGGCAAAATGATACTGGCAGAAAACATTTCTGTTTTTTATATGACTGAGGGATGGGAGGTGAGCTGTTCCAGTGACAGATCTCTGCAGTGTAAGGTCAGGGTTTTGCCATGCAGGGATCCATATCAGCAACAATTAGGCACAGACTTTACCACAGAGCCAGGTTTTAGTGCAGGTAGTCTCAGTTCCCTTCTCATGAGATTGGACAGCTACTGAGATTTGCATTAATATATTCCTTTCTCAGAATAATCTGTCAACCCACTCACATACCAAATGGGTTATTTGTTATGAAAGTGAGAAGTAGGTGTTGCTTAAGCCACCATGTCAGGATATTAATTGGGACAGTGGAAGGGGAAGGATGAAACTGAACTAGAATTCACAGAAAGTGATATGAACACTACTCAGCATTCTATCTTGACTGCCAGCAGCATGCCTGGCTGGAGAGGAGAGCCTCTTTGTAGGGAAGAGAGGTGAGTAAAGATTAAATTAAACAAACCTCTGTTAATTAGTAACCAAGTGGGATGCCACTATGTGCCTTCAAGAGAGAGATAGGATCTGAGATGTGGAAATGCCTTGGGTAAGGTGAGACTGTTGAATAACATCATCTTGGAGATTGACGTGCTTGAATTGTGGATAAGCCCAAAAACAAACACGAGAAGATCTCATTTCTTCCCTGTGGTGGGACCCCTCTCCCTGTTGAAAGCAAGCAGGTGCTTTCTCTGAGCCAAAAACCACGGGGGTCTCCTCACCCAGCCGTGGTTTTTTCAGAGCCCTGTGCAAGGACAGCCCAATCCCCGGTGTCAGGGAGGGCTGGCACTGTCTGGGCACGCCTGTCAGATCCAGATGTGCTGGGTGTTGTTCAGGCACAGCAGGCTCTGCTGGGGAACACGCTGCTCCTGCCTGCCCCTGTGCCACGTGGAAACACAGCCACGAGTAACCAGGGGGTTAATTCAGTCCTCACACGTAAAGTCAGGCGTGTTCTAATATTGAGGCCAAGCAGCTATTTCAAGATCACAACAGCTTTAAATAGATGGTAAGGCTGTAGTAGTAAGCTGGAGTAGCCTGCTGGTGTGCTCCTAATGCTGCTGTAGCAATGACAGACCTTACTACTGCTAACCAGCGAGGGGGAGTGAGTAACAACTAACCAAGAACTGCTGTCAGCTTTGTTAAACATCTAGAAAGAAGTGGAATTAACAAGGCAGTAGTCTAGCAACAATTAGCATAAACCTTGTTAAACATTTTAAGAACATTAATGAGCTCACCTAGAGACCTGAATTGTCATTTCATACCTGCTTCTTTTCCAGTGGGATCATTTTTAATAGAAATAAAATGTGATAATAATAACCTTAAACTGTCTTTTTAAGGGTAGAATATTGGATTTTATGACTTCTGAGGAAATATATTGGCAATACGCTTTGGCTTTTGATTGCTAGTGAGAACATCAACACAATCTAACTTAGATAAGTAGGAACTTGAATTCCAGGTTCCTGTGGGTTTTGTGGGATTGAACACTCACTTTTGTTCTCCCAGCCCTCCTTTTCCATTTCCCTTTCAGGAGTGTTGAGATGATCCCATTTGTAGGATTTTCCAAAGACTAAATAAAAAAGGAATTTAAACAATCAGCCCAACTTTTAATTAAAGCCAGTTACTTAAAGTACCCAAAAATATTTTGTGACTTAATTTCCATTTACTTGAAGTATAGACTTGAAAAAAAAAAATTAATAAATTGCAATATCTTTATACAAGCAGTTTTTGCAGCCAGCACTGACTGTCTGGAGAGCTCTCTTGTCAAGACAAGAGCTTCACTAGACCATGGAAGTTTGCATAATCAAAGTATCAACAAGACAGTGTCCCATTCCAGAGTTTTTTCCGTGTAGTCTGTGGCTGCCACTGCTGGCATGTGCCCTGCACATTTTTCAGTTTAGGGCTTCTGAAAGGGGAAGACTTGCCAAGTACCCAATTGAGTGGCCAAAACTGAACTTCTCTGTATGGTCAGTTTAAAATGAAAAAATAAATGGTACAGTGTTATCATTAAAATAATTTAAAACTTCCAGTTGCTCTTTGAGAGTTTCCCTCTTTATTCTTGAACAAATTAAACCTGACACATATAACCCATGTTTTATGAGGAAATGGGGCTCAGAGTCTGAGGAAAGTAAACTGGCAGTTTGTGCATGGAAGGAGCAATAGATACAAACCCTCAGCACTTGTGGATGTGCTGGGAGACAGGGGAAGCTTTTTAAAAGGTCAGTGCTGAATAGCAAACGGCTGACACACTCAGATGTTTATCTTACAGCTTTGTCTGCTTCTCTGCAAGAAGTGCTCTTGCACTTCTGAGAGCTTTGTTTGTTTAAGTAGCTCTAGCTGAAAGTAGAATTCCTTTTTTTGCTTTTTTTTTTCTTTCATTTTTAAAAAATTTTTGCGAAACACCACAACATAAACTCTTGTGCTGCTGAGCTGTTCTTCGAGGACTTCTGCAATTTCAAGAGTCCTGTGATTCTCAGGAACTCAGTACTTGATCAGTCATCTGTCATATTTTCAGGATAATCAAGATTTGAGCTGCTGTTCCTTCTAATACAGGGACACAGTACTGCCACACTTTTTAGAACAGCTGCTCTTATATTCATAAAATCACAAAATCCTGGAATGGTTTGGGTTGGAAAAAAGAGATCTCATTCCAGCCCCCTGCCACTGGCAGGGACACCTTCCACTATCCCAGTTTGCTCCAAGCCCCATCCAACCTGGCCTGGAACACTTCCAGGGATGAGACAGACACAGATTCTCTGGGCAACCTGTGCCAGGGCCTCCCCACCCTCACAGGGAATAATCTTTTCTAATACCTAGTCTAAATCCACCCTGTTTCATCTTAAAGCCATTCTCCCTTGTCCTGTCACTGCAGGCCCTTACTCAAAATCCCTCTCCAGCTCACTTGGAGCCCCCTGTGCTCCTGTAAATTTTATTCACAGAAAAGGAAAAATAAACCAGCTATTTTCCTCCTCCCTTCCCTGCACATGTTGTTATCCTTAGAGAAATATAAACACCTTCCTGAGCTGCAAACCAACCACCAGCTCCAATGCTGCACCTTCCACAGTGTGCAAGTTAAGCAACACAGGAGAGAGGCAGCAGTGCAACTTCTGCAGTAGGTTTTAGGTTGCTGTAGGCTGAATAAATTAATTACTTCATATCTCTGAAGCCGATATTTTATGGAGCTGTTAAACCAAGGAGACAGTTTTACAAGATGCAGCTTGTCCTTGGGAAGGAACATGTTGGAAGGTGCTTAGAGCTCTTCCCTTGTGGTGGCTGTCTGGGCCAGCTCACAGCAGCTTCAGCTCATGTTGTGTGTGAATGATTCAGGAAATCAGAAAGGGGCAGTTACCCCAAATCCAGCCAATCCAGAGGAAACTGCAGGAATTTATTTTCTGTTTGGGATCTTTATGAATTCACTGGAAGCAAAATGATGCCTTGTACCTCTGACCCTGAGGACTGTCACTTTGTACAGCAACCTGTCAAGTCAGAGCCCAGCCACCTTCCTGGTGCTGCTCTTTGGGGGAGATGCTTTGGATTGAGTTCTGGATTTCCAGTTCTTTGACACAACTAACTCACTTTAGTACACCTTACCTCAAGCAAGGGCTTAACTGGCCTCCTCAGTACAAAGGGCCACTTGATTCTCTGAAAAAAATTCCTGAGGAACTTTGCTAAACAGCCTCAGCCGCAGTGATCCAGCATCTGTCCATCTTCCTCTGCTAGAAGTGCCTGAGAAAACTACATCTCCCAGGAAATGGATCTGCAGAGCCTCTTCCAGCTCTTCTTATTGAATCACAGAGTCATTAAGGTTGGAAAAGACCTCCAAGACCATGAAATCCAACCATTAACCCACCACTGCCAAGGCCACAACTGAGCCCTGTCCCTCAAGCACCACTTCTACAGGGTTTTTTATCACTTCCAGGGTGGGTGATTCCTGTGAGAGGTTTCAGGCAAAGCTGTGGAGAACCCCTGATGCCTTTTCTACCTAGGAGGATCCCTCTCTCAGTGCCAGATCTCCTCCCTGCCAGCCCTGCTGCTTGGCTGCCGTGCCCTGGCCTGGAACTCGCATGTCTGACATTGTTTTCCAACTATTTTTCAGATTGTCCTTACCAGAACTATTGTGATGTTTTCCTGTTTACCTCGGCAGGCCTCTGTTGTATTTAAGCTGTGTAGTTAAGTCAGGAAATTCTACACCTAATACTCAGTAATTTCCCTCTGCTGACCCAGTTACCCTTAGCACTGTGTGAAATCGCTGCCCTTCAGCTGCCTGTTGGTGTTGCAATCACACCAGTATCGTGACCAATTCCTCTGCAGGGGTAGAGGCAAACCTTCCATGCCTGAGTGTTCAACTATCCCAGGAGCCTGACCTGCTCTGGAGAGCCCTGCTGCAGCTCTGGGGCTGTGCTCTCCTCCTCTGCCCCATCCTCCTCCTCCTCCCTCACCTTTGAGACTCTGCACTTTGCACTGGCACACATTGGGCTCTGCTGCTGAGGGTCACCTTTGGCAGAGGAGTGGGAATTGGGAGCTGGGACAGTTCTGCTTTAAAACCTTGTGCCAAGGCTTGCCAGGGCTCAGTGGTGTGGTGGGAGGAGGATCTGGGAGGAAGCATGACTGTGCCCTGGGCTCTGACTTCTCCACCTGCAGGGAAAACCAATTTGTTTTCATAGGAGTGTTGCCTGAAGACTTGGAGCCCCTCTTTTTTCTAACCCTTCACTGTGGCTAATACCCATTTTTAAAAAAAACAAAAGGTGTAAATTTAACATTTCAAAACCTAACTGATATCCAGTATTCTACCCTTAAAAGCATTTCACGATCAAGATTAGAATCATCAATCCATCTTGATGGTTTTAATGTGTGGTCGAGAAGTTACTCATCTTACACTGGCATCCAGTCACGTCATTCCCCATAATCTTTCTCTCGTTTTTTTTTAGCCTTGTTGTTCATAATTTCCTTTCCAAATTGTTTCTTTATTTGAAATGCCATTTATATTTTGTTGCCTTTTTTTTTTATTTTTATTTTTCCAGCACATCTTACATCTTTGTTTTTGTTTTGTTTTTAATCTTATTTCTGGCGTTTTCCATCGCTCTGTGGCCATGATTGTGGATGTGTTTTGGTTTTTGCCTGCCTTGCTGTTCTCTCGCTGCACTCCCTAGATCCCTGTTGCACAGTCCTCTGTCATGGATGACATTGAGGAGTGGCTCAGTACCGACTTGGTGAGACTCTTTATATTTTCATTTTTCACTTGCACGGGTAACTTTGAATGCATTGCTGAGTTCCTGGTACTTCTCATAGTGGGAAGCAGTGAAACTTCCCAAGCAGAGAGTTTGGTTCCCTTCGAAGGGAATATCTAAGCAGGAGTAGTCAGGGTCGTGTTCAGCAATTCAATCAAAACACTTTTTTTTCTGAGCTGTTTTATTTTCCCTTCTCCATGTGAACATCACAGAATAGCATGTGTTCCAGAAAACGTGGGATTCTGATCCTCAAATAGGGAAGTGTTAAATATGGGCTGAATTTTTCTGCACCAGACTTAAAGTCCATATTTAAAGCTGCATTATTTAGACAGGATCTAAGTTCATGCTTATGTTGAGGCATGCTTTTAAGAGATGCTGGAACAGGGCTTAGATTCCTTTCAAATCAAGATGTCTTTGTTAAACTGGCAGGCAATCTTGACATGTTTCATAATAGTAATAATAAAAATTTATAACAGTTTCTCTTCAATGTTTACAACTTTCTCCTAAATGATTATTGTCTGGTAATTATTAAACAAATAAACAAAAAGCAGAACTAAAAGTAGCTTTGCCTTCACCCTGGAGTTTGTTTTGCTGTCCTAACACACATTTGTTTTAAGCAGGATACAACTAGTACACATTTATTCTATTTTGGTTTTTTTCAGTGTAAGCATATGACTCAAATCAACCAAATGCATTTTGGGGGGTGGGGGGTGGGTTGTGTTCACACTGTTCTTTTTAAACATGATTTTAGTGAACTGAACTTGTGCTCACCCCATCCCCAAGGATCATCTCCTTCCATTCTTCCAGCTTCAGGCAGAAAATTCCCCAATCCTTAGGGTTTCCCCCAGCCCCTTGCTGCTGCCTGCTCAGCTCCCAGCTGGGAGCTGTGGGATTCAGCTGGAAGCAGAGCTGCAGGCACGCTCTGGCACGTCAGCCCTGTGCTCTGGCACTGGAGGAGCTGGCTGTACTGGAAGGAAGAAAATTCTCCAGCTCTCCAGAGGTGCCTGAAGTGCTTAAACAGATTCTGGGTTCAGTGTTTGATTTTGGCAGACTGACTACTGGCTGTCTCTGAAATGTCACTGGGTTCCAACTGCAGGTAGGTTTGTCAGGCCTCAGTGCAGGAGAGTCACTTTCAAATTTAATTGCAAACTGGCCTCATTTTGTTAAAAAAATACAGTAAATGTAGCATGTCCACTCTGCTTAACCAATAAACTTTGGTCTTTGCCATTTAAATTAATTTAGAGGGAGAGAAGATCTGATGGAGAGATATGGAGGTAGCTCTGTGCATCTGTCATCCCCAGCACAGTTTTGCTCAAAAGGAACAAAGCAGAGAAGTGTCCTGGAAATGCCTGAACAAGCCTGGGGATGTCCCTGGACCCCCAGCCTTATGTGGGTGCAGCAGAGAGATACCTGTGAAAATTTGGACTGGATTTTTGTTTTTCACTCTGGGTCACCTCCTCCTTGTTTTGTTAACAGCTCATTTCAGTTCTCTGCTTCCCAGTCTTGCAAGCTGCAGGTTAGGTTAGATAATTGTTATTTCCTTACCCTTTTTGGGGTACACTGGGACAAACAGCAGCTCTTCCTGTGAACCTTTGGAAACCTCAGTGCAGTAGGAGATGCTGAGGCTCTAAAATGTGAGACCAGTCAGCATATTCCCCTGGTAGAGAAGCCAAGTATAGACAAATACTTTACTTTTTCAAAGCAGTTTCAACATTAGGTTTTCAACCAGTATTTTTACCCATTTTAAACATCCTGATAGATTGACAAGGCTGCCTATCCCTGGATTTTTAATTTCATTATTTGAAATGCACAAACTGGTGGAAATACAGTGACCTTGTGGCATTCCCAGCCTTTGATTCTGATGGACAAACATTAACTGCTGTCATATCCTTCATCCAGCTCACCCTGGTCTTTCTTTGTACAGCATGGGCACAGGAAAGCTGCTATATTTTTGTATCAAACCTAAAACGAACTCTCACAGGAGGAATGTTGACCCCAGACAATTTTGCACGTGTCCTTTGTCAGCTAAAAGTGCATTTCACTTGAAAACACAATGCAAACCACAGTCCTGACTTTTTAAAGGACTGTGTGACAGAAAAGATGCCATCTGCTACAGTGTGTGTGTGACTCACATAGCTCAGATTTGGACCAGAATTACTGTCTGAAGGGGAAACAGCGCTGGACTGACATTCAGATCCAACAGGGAAAGCTTAGCTATCCACCAGCAATCCTCAGAAGCACCTCAGTGCTCATCCTCCTGCTCTGCAGCACAGTGAAATGTCAGTCCCCACTGGCCTCCCAGTGATTTCCCCAGGTCACCCTGCTCTGATGGTTAATATGTGGAAGCAAGTGGTGGAAACTGTCCAGTTGTATTAAAGGTGGAGGGGATGACAGGGAAGGGGAAACACTGCCTGTGCTCACGTGCCTTTTTGTTCCCATTGCAGAAAGGCAACGAACTGGAAGAAGGAGTGACCAGTGAAGGTAAGCAGAGATGCCCGTGGCTATGAGCCATTCTCAGGTTAGTGCTCAGATGGAATTTGCTTTGATCCCTGCTGAGATGCTGCCTTCTCTCTGCCTGAAATTCCCCAGCAAACGCTTCCATGCTCAGAAAGGCAGGAGGAGAGCATTTCACAGCAAAAGGCTCATATTTATGGTGTGGGGAGCCCTCCTGGCTGTAAGTGCTTCCCTGCCATCTTCCTTGGCTGTGCTCTGTGTTTGTGCCAGCAGGAATGTGTCCCCAAGCTGCTCAGCCCTTTGGAATGATGTTTCCCTGGTTCTGTCACAGGCGGTGGCACAGTGTGGGTTTGATTCCAGCTGCTGCCTGAGCTCGGGTGTCTCCAAGGACGGCTGTACCCTTTTCTTAGGAAGTCGGGCTGTACCAGTATTTGTGCCTGCAAACACTGCCCGACAGATGCCAGGCTCTGGAATTTCAGCCCCTGCCAACCTCTGTCCCTGGGGCCAAACCCACGGCCCCCCATCCTTACCTGTCTCTCTTCTGTTTTTTTGCATTGCAGAGTTTGACAAATTTTTAGAAGAGCGAGCCAAAGCGGCGGAGATGGTTCCCAATCTGCCATCCCCTCCCCTGGAAGCCCCCACCCCTCCGACAAATCCTTCCAGCAGGAAAAAGCAGGAGCGCTCGGAGGACGCCCTCTTTGCACTGTGAAGGTGGCGCGGAGCCGCCCTCCCTTCCCTGTGCTCCGCCGGCCAATGTCGCCGCACGGCCACTTTGTCCTCCCACAGTCCTTGGCTAACAACGACTCCCGTCCCCCCCATTCCATAGTTTGCTTCTCCTTCCCTCCCTCCCTAAATGATCCACCCCCACAAGCTGACTCTTTCTATTTAAATCCAACACTATTCCTGCCAGACCACGATTCTCCAGCACTCGCTTAATCCCCTCCTTCCTGTCCCAGCTGCACAAAACCAGCTCTTGATGCTGAAAACCCCTTCAGAATGCACCAGTACGTCACACTGGGCTGAAACAAAAGCCCAGGGGGGAGAGAGCAGCCTTGCCCTTCAATTTATGTAGGGATCATCCTCTTCTGTAGGCAGGTCCTGCCAAGTAGACGGCTCTGTCAATCAGCATGTAATTGACTGAGCTGGAATGTTCAGGAGGAGTGTGTCTTTATTTTTAGATAAAATGTTAATGTATTGGCTTTCGTGTTGGATTCGACAGCAAGGAACAACTGTTCCCCTTTCAACATGTGCTTCACAAGTTAAAATCCTTTACTCTCCCACTCACACATCTCCTGGTACCATATGGTGGTCGCTTTTCCCCACTTTCTGTGGCGTTTCATTTCTAAATCTCACAGGGTATTTTTTGCCTTGTGTTTTATCTGGGCTTGCTCTAATTTGAAACAGTCTGTTGGCCGTGTCCAGTAGCTCTGGCAGTTGATAAGGATGGAAAGTGCTGGGCTAAATGGCTGCTGTAACGATGGCACAGGAAGCACCTCGCTCTTTGGGAGACCATTTTCACACAGGAATTTTCCTGGTGTGTTTGCCTTTTTAAATAGCTTGGTTATTTTCTCCATATCTTAGATTCTTTCTTTGGTGGCTGTAGAGCTCTGCATTTGGTGTAAACATCCATGCAGATGGACTTGCTCATGGATTGGGTGTGAACTGAGCTTCCTGGATTCCTTGCCATGCCTGGTAGGATAGATGTGCTGGTTCTTGGGGGTAGGGATGAGGAAAAGAGGCAAACCTCAGAGGTTTGTATGGAACGCTGAGGGAGGTGGTTACCATGGAGGGATTAGCTGTGCCAGCCTGTGCTGGAGGTGAAACTCCTCATTTCCTTCCAGTTTTAGGCCTGAGAAAGTGTTGAAATGATTGTGACCGTGCTAGTTGTAATTTTTGGAATGTCCTTTGATCCCTCTGCCCTTCATTAACTCCCGGCTCCTACAGGGCTGCAGTCTCTGTGCAAACAAGCATATTCCCTTGCTTGCCAGAGGCATGGCCAGGATTCCTGCTCCTCTGGGGCTGCCAGAAGGGATTCCAGCATGTGTGCCTGCCTTGCTGGGCTGACAGGCAGAGCTGGAGCAGGCAGCTCCAGCCATCGCCGCATCCCCCAGCGTGTTCCTTGGGAGGAAGCCAGTGGCGCAGGATGGCAGGATCAAAGAGAGAGCTGAGCAGTGCATGGCAGGAGAATCTCCCATCCTGACAGAGAGGCACTTTATCAGCTAAATGCTTGTGCAGGCAGCAGGCTCCAGCTCCTCTTCCTCAGGGTGTTCCTTGGCTTAGGCAAGCTCCTTCTGACCTGACATGTCTGAGCTTCCCAGGATGCTGATGTGTGTCAAGCTCTCTTGAAAGTTGTTCTAGGCCAAGTGATAGAAGCTTTTATCTGAGCACAGCATTTTATCAGCCCATACCATACTCTCTGAGGACCACCCCCTTTGGGACTTGTGACACACAAAGCCTGTTACCAAATGCCTGATTGCAGCTCTGATGGACTTTGACAGCGGACACATTAATCTTTGAAGGGAAATGTTGTTTGGTGCAGGATTTCCAGGCCGTCCCAGGTCAGGTTTCACTCTGTGCTCTCCCTTCTCATTGTCTCCTCTGTCCTGCCCTGCCTGTAGCCTCTTTCAGGAACCCTCCCTAAGTAGCTGGACCCAGGCAGGGCTGTCCTGCCACCCCTCTGTGCTGACGTGACACCTCATCACTGCAGCACGGCTTACAAATGGACAGGGAAAGCCAGTTTAAGGATGGAGATAACTTGGGGATCAAGCTTTTCTCCTCACTTGCTGGCTCTCTCCAGTTGAAGTCTTTCTATGTGGGTCTGCAGAGGCTTTTTCCCCATTCCATCTTCTCCATGGAAAAGAACAGTCTGCCCAGTCTGCATTGCACGCTCCTGCTCTCACCCACTGCCCTCACTGCTCAGCACAAGGTGAGCCCAACGCTCAGGGATTGGCACTGCCAGCTTGCTGCAACACATCAGATGTGGCCACCAGCTCCCAGAAACCTGAGGAAACTTCTGGGGCAACGCTGATTTGATTTCAGACGGCGTCTGGTGATCGCCTGAGCAGTCTTGCCAGCGCAGAATGAATTGCTGGTATTCCTGTCAATGCAGAAAGCTCCGTGGGTGTTTTAAGTCTGTATTTTCTCTTCTAAATCCTTGAAACACATTGACCCTGTAAATGGCCACATCAGGTGATTCTAAGCATGTTAATCCAGCTTCCCTGCCAAGCCAGAGGAGATAATCGCATTGCTCAGGCATGGGGACACTGTGCAGAGCGGCACGGATGTCACTGTCACCGAGCCCCCACAGCATCCCCCTGCTGCAGCTGTGCTGGCCCTTCATCCCCCACCCCTCAGCCAAAAGGTGCTGGGGGAGTGTGCTTGTTAATGCTTTTTTCTGTCACACTAAACCTGTCCTGGCACCTCCAAGGTGTTGCTTTAGGGAGAATCCGGTCCCTTTCTGGAAGATTCTGCAGAGCTGTCGGTGATTGCTCTCTCCAGATGGGAGAAAAGAGCTGGAATGAGAGGGATGATGCTGGGGAGAATATACAAAGTGTGTAGGCAGAGCTCAGGGGGGTTTTGTGGTGTGTGCAGCCCCAGGCAAGGCGTGGTCCCTGCTGACACTCTGCATTATCCTCTGGAAAGCCGTGGCACTGCTTGCAGGGAGTGACAGGTGCCACCAGCACAAGTGGTGGCTTTGCTGGAAGTAGGGCAGCTCCCAGGAGATGCCTTCCTTAGGAGGAAATGTACTTTTGGAAAGACCTGGGATGGATCTGGAGCCCAAATCCACCACACTTGGCTCTCAGGGCTGGAAGCACCAAAGGGAACAGAACGTGGCAGAACAGGTGGTTTAGCCCAAACCTTCTTTAACAAATAACAAGAGCTACGCTAGAGCGTCCCAAATGTCCTGTATCAGGATCTCTCATCTTCCCTGTCCTCTTGTGGTCTGCTGAAAACCAGAGCAGTGGGAACTGTTTGAGGGAAAGGGAAGGGGTTTTTCACTTCAGGAGACCAACTTCTCAATTTATCCTTCCTCCGCTTTCACTCTTAAGTGCTTCCTCTGTGCAAGTGGGCAGAGGACTCGTGTGGCTCCAATGCTTGCAAGAACAGGGATGGAGCTGCAGCCTGATCCACTTTCCATAAGAAAAAACATCCCAGTGCTTTCTAGGCATATTAGGAATCACAGCTTGACACTCAATGACACTAAATTATTCTCGGGGTCCTTTGTAAGTTCTAATCGTGCCCTATTCTAGGTTAAAATATTTATTTTGTCTATATATTTTCTTTCCAGTGTGTTTTTTAACCTCTTCTGTTAACTCTTCATGTGCTGAGATGTAAGGAATCAATGGTTTCTATTTAAATATATCATTTGGGGTTTGTTTTTTTTATTAATTGTTCTGTGTAGATTTTCAGCTACATCTTTGGCAGGTGTAATAGATAACAATGTGCTGTACAGACATTTAGGGTGTTTAGGGTGTAGGTAAGGCTCATAGGAGAACTGCTCATAAAAACGTAGCACGGTGTCTCTTAAAGGGAACAGCATCAATGCTGAGACTGGTCCATACTGGGACCCTCACGTAGCCTCCAACATTCCTTTTCCCTTCTGATTATCACAGCCTCCATCTCTGGGATGTGCTGATCAAACTCTGTCTGCGCCTCCAAGCTGAAGGACTTTTTTTAGTGAGGATTTCTGTTCATTTGGCTTTGTTCAGTGTTTTTTGATGGAATACATTGGCTGTTTCCACTTTGAAATGGAGGATTGGGAGCTGGCTGGCTGTGGTGGCGAGATGTTTCCCTCCAGTGGTGGAAGAACAGATCCAGGCCGTGGTTTCAGGCCCAGGGCAGGGGTGATGGCCCCTCTGTGCAGGAGCTCCCAGCCAGCACAGCCTGTCCCTCTCCTCTATCCCCTGCTCTCCTGATGTCACCTACAGGGACAGGATATGCAGCCCAGGAGAGCAAACAAGAATTTCCAACACATCTGGTGAGTTGTTGAGTCTCCTGTGGCTGCTGGGAGCCCTGGAGTGGGAACTGCTTGTGCTATCTCCATCCCCGTCCGTCCCCATCCAGCTCTGTCATTGTTTACCTCCTCAGGGCTCACCACAAGCCTTGCGGAGCCTCCCCTGGAAAAAACCAGCTCACAACAGTTATTTTGATGGAAATAGTGAAGCAGTGAGCGGATTTAGAGCTGTGTTGGAGGTAACCCTTCCACTGCTGTGGGCTCCCACCAGCCAAGGAGACGAGGTGCCCACACAGCACCTTCCACCCGTCCAAACCACAGCCCCTGGAGCAGGCTGTGCCTGCCTGCTCCAGCTCCAGGTTCTGCACACCTCCTCCTCACCTGGAGAGAGGTGAGGCTGTGGATCACCAAGAGCCAGCTGGCCTTGAACAGTGCTGAGCTCTGGTGCTGGTTCTCTTCAGCCCATGGCAAACCCACTACTTCAAAATTCCCACCCTGCTCCGTGTTTTTATGAGTACAAGCTCCTCATTCCCTAAATGTTCCTATGAGCTGTTGTTAACCCTACAAACATAACCTGTGTAATAGCTTCTCTGTATATTACAGCTGTAGGCTTTCCAGATAAAAGTGGATAATATTTATTTACTGAAGATACTGGATATTTTTTTGTTTGGGAATGGGGTAGGGGGAGAAAGGGGACATAACTGTTTAAAGAGATCGACTATGTAAAGAGAAACAAAATACACAAAAACCAGAGAAACCCAACACTAAAACATTGCTGTATTCAAGTAGAAAGTGTTTCCGTTACAGATGAGACAACTGTATTAATCTGCCATTGTTTAACTTGCTCCAGAAATCATCTCCTTGGTTCCTGCATGTGAGATATTCCAATAAATACACTGTTAGTGTGAGCTGGGGGTGCTATCGTCTGTCTCTCAGCTGGGGACCCGCTTGGCTCCACTGCCTGGCCTGAGGACAGGGAATGAGAGAGCACAGGGGACATGTGCAGCCCTTGGGGTACCCACCAGATGTCAGAACTGGGAGTCCTCAGTCTCCTCCAGGAGACAGAACCTGGGTATTCCCACTGGGAGAGGGCTTGTCCCCAGCAGCTGCTCTTTTGTGTCTTTGCATGGCTCATGCTGCCCTCAGTGCTGTGTTGCCAGTGCTGTTAAATTCCTGTCCCACTAAATTCTGGCACATCTTTTGAGGGTGGCATCAGGCAGATGAACAGGTGACAACCTGGGTGCTTGGTGGGATGCCTGCCCACCTGGCTGATAGTCCTTGGAGGGCAACTGTGGATCACCACCCTGGTGACCTAGAAAGTGGTGGGTGATGTTGCCAGCCCATCCAAGGGCCATTTTCCTGACTCATCAGCCAGGAATTTGTTCCAACATCCCCATTATGATGATGAGTTTGATAGGCAGAGAAGGAAGAGCATCAGCCTAGGAACCCTGGAGAAATGGCATTGGCCAAAACCGAACCAGTTTGGCAGAATGTTCTGTTCTGCACATGGAGATCCACTTTGATTGTTTAAATCTGGGCAAGGGGGGTGTGGAAAAGCTGGAAAGAGGAGTTTTCCCTCCCTGTAGCCACATATTAGCATTAAACAGCCCTGCCCCAGCTTGTTTATGCTGCACTGATCATGTGCCTAGCTCAATGTCAGACACATTCAGGGAGGCTCCTGGCCTGGATCTGTTGGGAAAGGTGTGGAGCTACTGCTGCCCTGACAGGGCAGAATCACACAAAAAGCACCGGGTCAGAAATGTGCAGCACTGTGGGAATGGGGGACTGTGGGAGTGGGGGATTTGGGAGCAGGGACTGTGGGAGTGGGGGATTTGGGAGCAGGGACTGTGGGAGTGGGGGATTTGGGAGCAGGGACTGTGGGAGTGGGGGATTTGGGAGTAGGGACTGGGAGTGGAGGATTTGGGAGCAAGGACTGTGGGAGTGGGGGATTTGGGAGTGAGGGGCTGTGGGAGGAGGGGATTTGGGAGTGAGGGGCTGCTGGCAAAGGGAGCTGCTCCTTCCAGGGGCTTCACCACATCATCCTCTGCAGCCCCACAGTTACACTTGTGAGGGAAAGATCCCTCTAACCCCAAATTCTGCCTCCAAGAGGGGCCAGAGTGGGTGCAAAGGGGGACAAGCACATGGGGACTTGCTTTTCCCATGTGTGCCCCTCCAGCCACTGGTGATCCATCTCCCCAAACTGAGCATGGCTTCCCCAGGTTTGTGAGCCCTGCTGGGATTCTCTTCTCCCAGCCTGCTCCCACAGTGACCATGCAAATTCCCAGCATGGGCTGGGGGCTTCCACACATCCCTGCTCTCCTCCATGTGCTGCCAAGCCCGGGCATAGCACGGCACCGAGCCCCATGTGGGCAGAGCCTCGGGCCAGCTGAGTGTCACCGATTTCTGGCATTGGGCAGCAGGTTTGGATGCCAGTGCAAATAGGAAATGACCACAGGTGCATTTGCCTTCCCCCATTTCACCCCGAGGGTAAATAAACCCGGAGCAGGGGCTGCACTGGAGTGCCACCAAACCTGGCAGCATCTCCCCAAGCTGCGGCTCAGGAAGGGACAGTTGGCAAAGCCGAGTTACACGCAGTGAAGGAGAGAAGAGGCTTTTGAATGTTTGCAACACAAATTAATGATTAACGCCACGCTCTGCCAGAGCAAAACAACCCCCGGGGCAGGCAGGATGCCAGAGGCTGGGCACGGAGCATGGCACACTGCTTCCAGCGCGGGGCTAAAGCTGCTGGCAGCTGGGAAACAGCCGGGGGCTCGCTTTGGGACAGCCCAGCGGGCTGAGCGAGGGGGGATGCTCCGTTCTGGGGATGCTCCGTTCAGACACCGCACATCCCGGAGCTGCTCGGGGAGATGCCGCACAGCCCGAGCCCCGCCGAGCCGCACCAGCCTGCCCGGCCGGCTCGGTGGCCAGGTCCCAACCATCCCGGGGCTGGTTTGTTTTCTGTCTCATCCTGCGGTTTCCTCCAAGCCTGCGCTCGGGAAAAACGTCTCAGCGACTCCGGAGCGCCCACGTGGCCGGTCCGCCATCCCCGCAGGACTGACATGATGTAATCGCGGGCCCTGAGCCGTGATGTAGAATCACTCCACTCAGGGCAGCCGCGCTTATTGGCTGCGTGGCCCTGGTCCTACGGGCGGGGTTTTCCCTGCTCCGCAACCCTGCGCACCCCCGGGAGCCCCACCCCGCGTGGAATCCATCGCTTCCAAAGCCGGCCCACGGCTGCTTCGTCCTTCCCTCCGGTGCGTGCAGGATGCTGCTGTTCGCTGGGGTGTCCTCCCGAGCTCTGGTGGGATCCTGGAGTTCTCGGATTATCGGGATTGGAGAAGGGGCCCGGCAAAATCCAGCTTTGCACGCAGCTTGTGCAAAAATTAAGCTGTGTTTATGTGTGTTATTCCCCCTTCCATGTTTAGGTGTGATTTTCCACTTCTGTGTTTTTGTGTGGTTTTTCCCCTCTATATCCCTCAGGGAAGGCTGTGCCCCGGATCTTGCGTGGGTTATTAAAGGTCTGTGACCCCCATGGTTGCACAATGCTGCTCTAAATCCGTGGGGGCCACGGCACATCCATCTCCCCAGCCCTGGAAACCTGCCCTCTCCTCCCCCAGTACACGGACTGCACCGAGGAACAGGAAACACCACCAGCACCCAGCCCGGCTTCTCCCGAGCGACCCAAATAAAAATGGGGGGAAGCACATGGTTCCCTGCATGGATCCCTCATGGATCTCCTGCTCATGTGATCGCTGTTCCCTCGTGGTGTTTGCTCTGGCTCAGGGATGTCCGAGCGGCTGATGCTGCCCCATGCGCCGGTGACGCTGCCCCAGCTGAGCCAGGATTCCCCAGCTCGGGCCAGGTCAGTGTCCCCAGGCTGAGGAGGCTGGAATGGGGTGAGGGTGCAGAGGGGACAAGCCGGGCTGTGCAGGTGTTTAGAGCCCAGCCCAGCTCTGGGGGGTGCACAGTGAGCCCTGGGGTGCTCCATGCCACACAGGGGATCCCTGTATTGCAGAGGGGTGCCTGCTGTGCCACCATGAGAGAACCAGTCAGGCCAAAAGGAAGTTTCTAAGGTGCAGCCAGGCTTAATGGATTCCCAGGTAGCCTCAGATTGTGCTTGGTGGCACAGAAGAGGAGAGAGCAAATTTCCAGAGAGCTGATGTTGCAGTGCATTTTCTTGTCCTAAACGAATCCCAGGAGCAGGACAGACCGTGGAGCTCTGCAGGGCACATGGCATGGCATTTTCCTGGCACGAGACTCCCGCACTGAGACCGACCACGCTTGGGCAGCAACCACAGCACTGAACCCAAAGCCACCAGCATTCCACAACTGATGGCCCCTGGGAGGGTGCATGAGCTCAGCTGAGGCTCACAGGGCTGCATTGCTGTGTCCCTAACCAGGGGGTGACAGCTTCTCCCACCCTGGGCCGTGCCATGGGTGGGCAGCACAGGTGGGACGTGCTCTGAGCCCTGGAGCTGGGGCAGGGAAGGCCCAGGGCCCTTGAGAAGGCTGGTTCAGTGGCCCAACCTCAGCCTGGCACGTCGTCTCCAGGAGGTGCAGAGGTTTCTGCAACCACAGCCACTGAACCAGCCCACACTGCCTGTCCCACTGCTCCCTGCATGCCCCGACTGGGACTGAGGGAACTCAATGCCCAACCCAGGTGTTTAAAGCCCAGTCCAGGGATTTGGTGCCTGTCCTTAGAGTTCGGTGCCTGTCCTCAGCTGTCCCTAGGAGTGAATGACATCCCCAGGCCTCATTGACAGCCCCAGGGATCGATGGCTTTCCAGGGCTCAGTGTGTGTTCCCAGGGCTCGGTGCCCATCCCCTGGGGTCAGTGACATCCCACGAGGCCGGTGACATCCCATGGAGTTGGTGCCCATGCCCTGGGGCCAGTGACATCCCCAGAGGACGCTGTCCTGCTCAGAGGTTGCTTCTCCCTGCTCAGCTCCGTGCCCGTGCCGGGGGTCCCTGTGCGCTGTCGCGGGGTCCCCTCTCGGTGCCGCCGGGGGTCCCGGTGCTGCGGGGCGGCGCGGGGAGGCGGCGCGGGGCGGGACGCGGCGGCGGATCCGCCTCCATCCATTCCCCCCGCCCTTCCCGCCGGTGGCAGCTCCGGGCACGGTTCTCGGGAGCAACTTGGCGGCTCGTCCCCGTGGTGCCTGTGCCCGGGCCAGCGCGGCCATGGCGGGCAGGCGGCCCTGCCACCCCTAGAGCCGCCCGAGCTGCCGGAGCCACCGCAGCCACCGAGAGACACGGGAGCCACCGGAGCCGCCGGGATGAGCGCTCTCGCCTTCGACGACTCGGCCCTGGAGGGGCTGGCACCGTCCCTCGGCCTCTCCGGGGCCAGCGACATCGACACGGCCCTGCTCAGCGACATCGACGGTGCGTCCCGGCGGGGACGGGACGGGGCATGGCCGGGGCTGGGGGCATGACCGGCACCGGGCTGGGGCTAAACCCGGCGCTCGGTGCACGGCGGGGCTCTGGGCTCGGTGCAGTCCTGGGGCTCGGTACATGACCGGCTCCGGACTGTGGCACGAACGGG
Source organism: Catharus ustulatus (assembly GCF_009819885.2). Classification (NCBI taxonomy): domain Eukaryota; kingdom Metazoa; phylum Chordata; class Aves; order Passeriformes; family Turdidae; genus Catharus; species Catharus ustulatus. The sequence continues at coordinate 14,192,215 of NC_046236.1, read as the reverse complement.
AGCGGGCTGGGGGAAAGCCGGGCTCGGTGCACGGCCGGGGGCTGGGCACGGTGCGGCACCGGCTCTTGGAGCATGGTCGGGACACGGCTGGGGGCATGACCGGGGCTTGGGGCACAACCGGGACCAGGCTGGGGGTGTAACCAGGCTCGCTGCAAAGTCAGGACCGAGCTGGAGGCATAACCGGGTCTCGGTGCGTGGCCGGTACCGGGCTGGGGGTGTAACCGGAGCTCGGTGAATGGTCGGGCGCGCTCCGTGCATGGCCGTGGCCGGGTGGTCCATTCTCGGTGCACGGGCAGGGAACTTGGTACCGGGATTTGGCCGGGGCAGCGGGATCGGTGCACAACCGGGACTCGGTGCATGGCCGGCGGACCGGGCTCGGTGCGGGCCCGGAGCGGGGAGGGGGGGACACCGAGCTGCTGGAGCGCGGAGTCGGTGCAGAACCGCGCTGGCTCCGTTACCGGGGGCCGCTCCATAGCAGGGGGTGGGGGAACACGGCACACCGGGACCCCCGGGCTGGAGGTGCCGCTACCGGGACAGCCCCGGCGTTCCCCCCCCGTTCCCGGTCACAGCATCGTGTCGCCGGTAGCCCCGCCCCTCCATGACGTCACCGGCGGGGTTACTCTCGGTCGTTCCCTCCAGGACGCCTGGGTTCTCCCAGCCCTTCCTACCGGAGTGTGCTCGGAAACGTGGGGCCGCTCTGCTCCAGCCCCGGGGCTGGCACCCACCTCCCCCCCGGTCTGGGGTCCGTGAGATGGGGATGCTCCAAAGGGACCCATTCCCGGAGGGAACCCACTTCCCAAAGGGACACATTCCTCAAGGGGACCCGCTCCCCACCACCATAGCACCACGTGTGCGGAGTTCAGTGTTTCCAAGGCTTTAACAAAAAATTGCGGATCCTAAAAAATTTGAGATTCCAAAAAATTGGGGATCCCAGCTGTCGGAAAGCCGCGCACCCGCCTTGCCACGTGCTCCACCAGCTCTGTCGATCCACGCCATCCAGTACAGCCGGCGGAACACGCGGTGAGGCGGGCACAGGACTTGAACCTTCCAAGGCTTGCCCCACTGCGTGGTCCATGGTGGTCTCTCCTCCAAGATCTGGGGTGGAGATGGCATCCCAGGACTGCAGGTTCATCCCAGTGGCAGTCGGGGTGGATCAAAGCAGACCCAGGTGCCACCTGCTTTTCTTGGCGAGGTTTTGGCGTGGGCAGGGAAGCAGGAGCTGTGCCAGGGCTGAGTGGTGCCGTATGGGATGAGGTTTTCCCACTGTGGGGGTTTGCCATGATCCATTGTATCACAGCCAGCTGGGCCACCTCGTACCCCACAGTTCCCCAAAGTGGGCTTGTCATGGCCACGGCTTGTCCCTCATCCCTGTACCAACCCGAGGGTGATGTGGGATGTGTGCCCAGGGATGTGGGTGCACTGAGCCTGCTGGGACCCGCCAGGACCCACAGACGAGTGGGTTTGCCCCACAGGTTCCCACAGTGGGGTGGAGGTGGCACTGGTGGGTGCCCATGTCCTGCTGATGGCCTGGGTGGCAGTGGGGACCACAGGAGAGAAACACCTGGAAGGTGCCAGGAGGGTGGGACAGCCGTGCCAACCCTCAGGCTGGCAATGGGAAGCAGGGGGGGACAGGAGGGAGCACCCCCTCTCTGCAACCCTAGACTTTGCTCTGCACCACGAGGGAGCCTTGAGATGGGGGGGGAGTGGAAGGAGGGGGCTTGGAGCCCCCAGGAGAACACCCACCTGCACAGGGCAGCATTGCGAAGGCTGGATGTTTTTTTGGGATGTAACAGTGCTGTGTGCCGACGCTGATCATTGTTGGGCTACTCCTGAGCGATGGGAGGGGTCACAGCGGGCTGGGAGGGGGACAAAGGGGTTAACGGAGTGTGACCCCGAGTAACCGCGGGTGGCTGGCGGCGGGTGCCCGACAGTAACCCGGTGCCGGGCTCACCTTGGGCGCCGGGGGCTGTCCGGGGGCGGCCGGCGGGCGCGCAGGCGGCGATTGGCGGAGTCGCATCACCCCATCGCCGGCCGCGCTCCAGCCCTGGCGCGGGGAGGGCGCCGGGGAGGAGGCGAGAACATGGCTTTAAAATATCCCGGGGCTTCCTCGCTGCCGGCCACGGGGCTGAGCGGGGGCTGCAGCCTCCTCCTGGGGAGCGCCCCACTGCCACCGGCATGGAGTGCACCTTTGAAGGTACCCCCGCCTCGCCAGCCTCCTCCTCCTCCTCCTCCTCCTCGTTTGCCGTGGTCACCGTCGGAGTGCTGCATCCCATGCGGAGGGCGGTGTTCGGCGGCTGTGTGGCTCGGTGGGGACATCCCGGGGTGGGTGTTTTGGGTGGGGTATCCCGGGGTCTGTGCGTGCAGATGGGGTGAGCCTGGGGGACGGGAGTTTGGGGTATCCTGGGGTCTGTGAGCCCCCGGTGGGATATGCCTGGGGGTACCGGGATGGGAGCATCCCTGCATGGTGGGAGCATCCCAGGACACCGCAGTGGAGGCGTCTGAGACCCCTGAGTGGGACAGACCCCCGCTCAGGCTGTTAAAGCCCTGTGCTTGCCCTCCTGAGGGCTGTTGTGATCAAGCACACCTGGCACCGGGGTCTGGCACATCCCGGGGGTGCCACCCCGCTGTCCCAGTCTGAGCACCCCTCCCCTTGATACAGGGGCTGGTTTTGGGATTGTCGGGGTTCCCAGCACAGAATAAATGAATGAATGAGCTGGCACAAGCCCCTCTCAATATCAGAGACACGCTGAGATGTGCCCTGCCACTCCCAGACCAGGCTGCAGAACACTGCTGTTGGCCAAGCCCTGTTTTGAGCGCCGTGCCTCAGTTTCCCCAGCGTCAGGATGGGTGGGAGGCTGAGCGGAACAGGGCACAGCAGGTTCCTGGGCTCTCAGGGAATTTTGCCCCAGGATTATGAGGATCTGCCCTCTAAATGCTACACTGTGGGGAGGGCAGCACGGGGCCAGCCCAGTCCCATTTTGGGAGGTGCGGCTCAGCAGCTGACGGCACGGGGGGTGTGTTTTTTACAGACATGCTGCAGCTGATCAACACGCCGGACAATGACTTCTCGGGGTTGTTCGACTCACCATTCAGTGCCCCGGACAGCGCCGTGCCCCCGGGGCTCCCCTCCACGCCGGGCACCCTCAACACCTTCCTGGGTCCCAGCAAGGCTCCCCCCGCCGCCCCCACCGGCAGCACCTACGGGGGGGGCCCTGGGATGGCCACCTTCACCCCGCCGCCCCCGGCCCCGCTCCTGCCAGCGCCGTCCCTGGGTGTCAAGGAGGAGCCATCCGTGGTGCCCAGCAGCCAGCCCCAGCCCCAGCCCGGCGTCATGCTGGCCCCCAGCTTCGTCCCTGCGTCCCCCAGCCCGTTCAGTCCCCAGCCCTTGGTGGGCTACCAGAACCAGCACAGCTTCTCTGGTGAGGATTTGGGGGTGCAACGGGGGATTGGGACTCCAGGGTGAAAGTCTTGCTGTGACCTTGCAGGATGGGGCTGTGTGGGGTGGGCTGGTGCCAGGGGCTCTCTTAACGCTGTTCTTTGCTCCATGCCCAGCTGTGCAGCCTGGGAGTACAGGGCAGACCCTGCCCAGCCCTTTGCCTGCCCCACAACCCAGTCAGCCCGTGACACTGCCTGGCTCTGTGCAGAGTGTGGCACCCCAGCAGCTCCTGGCTCCTGCCACCGCCACCACCCAGTCTGTGTCACCACAGATCCAGCCAGTGCCGGTAAGCCCAGGGCCAGGGCTGGGGGGTCCCGATGACCCCCACAGCCCCACTGACCCCCACTGCCCCTCAGGTTCTCCTGCAGCCCCATTTCATCAAGGCTGACTCCCTGCTGCTGACGGCCGTCAAGACAGACGCCAGCAGCGCCAAGACTTCCACCATCGCCTCCCTGGCCACCAGTGCCAGCGGCTCTGCCACCCCGCTCCAGGTGCCGGTAGGTGCCTCCGTGGGGAGCTGCAAGGTGGGGAGATGCTTCTGCACCATCACTGACCCCACCCTGCCCTCCTGCAGGCGCTGGTGAGCGGAGGGACCATCCTGGCCACGGTGCCGCTGGTGGTGGATGCAGAGAAGCTGCCCATCAACCGGCTGGCGCCCAGCGGAAAGCCGGCGCTGGTGCAGAGCCGGGGCGAGAAGCGCACGGCCCACAACGCCATCGAGAAGCGCTACCGCTCCTCCATCAACGACAAGATCGTGGAGCTCAAGGACCTGGTGGTGGGCACCGAGGCCAAGGTGGGAGCAGGGGGTGGAGGGGCAGGGCTGGGCAATGGAGGGGCTGTGCCTGGAATTTGGGCTGAACCGTCCCTGCCCACTGGCAGCTCAACAAGTCGGCGATCCTGAGGAAGGCTATCGAGTACATTCGCTTCCTGCAGCAGAGCAACCAGAAGCTGAAGCAGGAGAACCTCGCCCTGAAGATGGCCCTGCAGAAGAACCGTGAGTGGAAGGGCAGCTCTTGGGGTGGGGGGCTCAGCTCCATGCCCCCAGCAGCCATCAGCTTACTCTGCTTCCTGCAGAGCCTGCGAAGGACCTGGGGACCCACTGCAGCCGGGGGGCCAAGGCAGAGGCCCCCATGGAGGTGGTGAAGGCGGAGGTGATGGAGATGCTGACACCGCCGCCCTCCGACGTGGGCTCACCATCCCACAGCAGCCCACTCTCACTCAGTGGTGGCAGCAGCAACAGCAGCAGTGACTCGGAGCCTGACAGCCCCCTCTGTGCCCCTGGCAAGGTGAGGGAGGGCTGGGGGGCATCTCCTTGCCCTGAGTGGGGCTGGGGATCTGCTGCTTCATGTGGGAGGTGCCAAGGGCAAAGTGTACCAGACAGAGAAAGAGCTGAGAGCCCTGGTTTTGTTCTCTGAGGCTGCTCCTCACATGATTTGGGGCTGGGTGTGGAGGCAGTTTTGTTCTACCCTAAAATGTGCTCTGTGGCCCATGCCTATACTCTGAAATCCGTGCCCCTGTGTTCAGCCTGTGCCTCATCACCATGCCCTGTAACCCATACCCTGTATCCCATTGCCTGTATCCCATACTCATCCCCCATCATCACACCCTATATTCCATACCATTCCACCCCATGCTCTGGATGCCATGCCCTATATCCCATGCCCTATATCCCATATCTGTGCCCAGCACCCCACATCCATGCCCATGTCCCAGGCTCACAGCAGCTCTGCCCATACAGGTGAAGCAGGAGCGCCCGCCGCCCTCGCCCAGCAGCCAGGGAATGCTGGACCGCTCCCGCATGGCCCTCTGCACCTTCGTCTTCCTCTGCCTCTCCTTCAACCCCCTGGCCTCCCTCCTCCGGGGTTCTGGCTCCCCAGCCCCCCTGGAGAACCAGGACACTGCTGGGACTGGCAGGAGCATCATGGCTGCGTCTGGCACTTTGGGTAAGCTCTGGTGTGGGGGACAGTGGGATGGAGATTGTTGGGATGGGTGTGGGATGGAGGCTGTCAGGGTGAGCAGAGAGAGAGACTGTTGAGGTGAAGACCATCAAGGTGCAGGATGTTGGGGTGGGTGTATGGTAGGAGCTCCCTGGCTCGAGGCTGTTTGGGTCACCATGAGGTAAAGACTGTTGGGATGGGGGTGTCAGAGTGATGACCATCACAGCGGAGGTGATCATGGTAGACATGGGGTGAAGGACATCAGGAGTGGGGTCTCAGGGTAGGTCTGAGATGGGAGACAACTGTGGTGGACATGGGGCAGAGGCAATTGGGTGGATGCTGCTGGGATGGGCACAGAGTGAAGGCCACCAAAATGGATATCCTGGGGTGTGTGTGAGGCAGAGACCGTTGGGGTGGAATCCGTTGAGGTGGACACGATCGAATGAACGCTCTTTGGTGGACATGGGGTGAAGGCCACTGGGTGGAGACCCTGGGGTGGGCACAGGGCAGCATTGGTGGGGTGTTGCTGACCCCATCCCTGCACAGAGGACCCATGGGGGTGGACGCAGTGGCTGTGGCCCACGCTGGCCTTCTGGGCACTGAACGTGGCGCTGGTGCTGGGCGCGGTGGTGCGACTCTTCGTCTGTGGAGAGCCCGTCACTCGCCCCCACTCCGAGCCCTCCATCCTCTTCTGGCGGCACCGCCGGCAGGCCGACCTCGACCTCGACCGGGTATGTCCCACTGTGCACAACATCCCCTGCCCCACCTGCCCTGTCCCCTTTTCCTGTCCACACTGACCCATCTCTCCGGGGCGCAGGGAGACTTCGCGCAGGGAGCCCAGCACCTGCGGACGGCGCTCGGGGCGCTGGGGCGGCCGCTGCCGGCGTCCCACGGGGACCTGGCCTGCAGCCTGCTCTGGACGCTCCTGCGCCACCTGCTCCAGCGCCTCTGGGTGGGTCGCTGGCTGGCTGCCCGTGCTGGGGGGCTGCGCCCAGACCCCCCGCCCCCCGCCCACGTCCGCCAGAGTGCCCGTGACGCTGCCATGGCTTATCACCGCCTGCACCAGCTCCACCTCACCGGTACGGCCCCGCACCATGGGGGGACAGGAACCCTTATGTCCCCACACACCCATGCCTGAGCCTGCTGTCCCCATTCCTATAGGGAAGCAGGCTGGGGGACATCTGCTGGCCATCAACCTGGCACTGAGCGCTGTCAACCTGGCTGAGTGCGCCGGTGATGCCATCTCTGTGGCAGCGCTGGCTGAGATCTACGTGGCTGCTGCCCTGCGGATCAAAGCCAGCCTGCACCGCTGCTTCCACTTCCTGGCGGTGAGTGTGGGGCACTGGGGTGTCCCTTGTGTCCCCTGGGGCTGGGGTCTCAGGTTATTCCTGACCTCCTGCTCTCCCCGCAGCGCCCCTTCCTCTGCAGCGCCCGGCGCGTGGCCCTGTCCCACGGTGGGGCCGTGCCCCCTGCCATGCAGTGGCTCTGCCACCCCTTGGGACACCGCTTCTTTGTTGACGGGGACTGGGCGGTCAAGGGTGTCCCCAGAGAAACCATCTACAGCTCTGCTGGCAACCCAGGTGACCCCAAGCTCCCAAACCCCTCACCCCCAGTTTCGGGGTGTGCTGTATCTGCTGACCCCAAGCTCCCAAACCCTTCATCCCCTGTTTTGGGGTGTGCTGTACCTGCTGACCCCATCTCTGTGTCCCAGTGGACCCGCTGGCACAGGTCACCCAGCTCTTCCGTGAGCACCTCCTGGAGAAGGCGCTGTGCTGCGTGGCCATGCCTGAACCCGGCCGTCCCACTGCCCAGGGAGAGGGGTGAGTACTGGGTGGGCACCTTCTCCCCGTGCCTGGCGTGGGCCAGCCCCCTCACAGCCCCTTTCCACAGGCGGTTCTCCGATGCCCTTGAGTACCTCCAGCTGCTCAATGGCTGCTCAGATGTCAGTGGCACACCTGGCCCTGTCCCCTGCATCACCTCCGGTTTGGCAGCTGTCACAGGTGAGGCAAGTGTGTCCCCCATTGGGGTCACTTCATGTTGGGGGGGCCATGGGAGTGCAAACACCCTGCTCCTCTGTCCCTCCTACCCCACAGGCACCGACCCCGTGTCCAAGTGGTGGGCATCCTTCATTGGCGTCGTTATCCACTGGCTGCAGGGGGATGAGGAGGGGGCTGAGCGCCTCTACCCGCTGGTGGAGACCATGCCCCGGGCACTGCAGAACTCTGAGTGAGTGCTGGACATCGGGGACAGGGGTGGCACCTTATTACATGTTCCCCCCTCCCTTGGACTGACACAGCCTCGCTGAACACATTTGGTGTGTGTTGAGGAAGGGCAGAGCCGTGCACATCGAGGGCTCTGCAGTGACCATGTCCCCTCCACCTTTCAGGAAGCCCCTTCCCCGTGCTGCCCTGCACTCTTTCCGAGCAGTCCGTGCCTTGCTGAGCAAACAGGATGGGAGCCAGGCCACCCTGAGCCACTGTGAGAAGGCCAGCAGCTGCCTGCGGGAGAGCCTGGAGCTGGGCAGCCCCCCCAAGGGCACCATCGACAAGGTGAGCTGGGCTGGGGAGGGATGAGGTGGCCGTGAGCCCCCCCAGCCCTGGCGGGAGGTGCCCCCGACCCTCGCGGGGGTGCATTGTAGTTGCATTGCATGTGTCAGACTGGGAGTGCAATGCCCCTGCCATGCAGCCCGGCGGGGGTCCCGCGCAGCAGCGCCTGCCCGCAGCCACCTCCTCATGCCCCTGTCCGTCTGTCCGACCCCCTGCTCACCCCGATGCCCTTGTCCCTGCAGGCTGTCCAGCTCCTGCTCTGTGACCTGCTCCTGGTCACCCGCACCAACCTGTGGCAGCAGCAGATGGGGGCCAGCCAGCAGCGCAGCTGCCTCTACCAGGCATCCGCCCTGGAGCTCCGCGGCTTCCAGCAGGATCTCAGCAGCCTGCGGCGCCTGGCGCAGACCCTGCGCCCCGCCATGCGCCGGGTGAGCCCCCCGACCTGTCACCTGCTGAGCCCCCTGGTGCCCTGCACCTGGCTGTGCTCACTGTCCCCCCAAATCCAGGTGTTCCTGCACGAAGCCACGGCCAGGCTGATGGCCCGGGCCAGCCCCACGCGCACCCACCAGCTGCTGGACCGCAGCCTGCGGAGGAGAGGGGTGCAGGGCAGCAAAACAGGTGGGCATGGCATGGAAGACACTTCAGTCCTCACCTGCAGCACCCCAGCAGCCTTGAGTGGTGGGATATGTGGTGGGACAGGGGTGGGACACATCGCTCTGCACCCACAGTGTCCCCCAGCACGTCCCACATGGGGTGGAATAGCTTTGTCACCACCTTGGAGGATGGGAAATGGGGTGGGGCACCCTGCTCCACACCACAAGTCTTGGGTGGTGGGACACAGAGTAGGAAACCCCATTCTGCACCCCACCAACCTTGGAAGATGGGATATGGGGTGAGACATAGGGTGGGACACCCCACCTGCAGCACCCCAAGAGCTCCCAGCACACATGAGCTCCCAGCCCCTCCATTGCTGGTGGCACCAGCTCCAGAGTGGGCGAATAACCCCATCCCCACACCGATCCCCCCAAGATTTATTCAGTGACATCCAGGGGTGCCCTCGGTGCTGACCTTGGCTCTGTCCCCTGCAGCTGGTGAGCCCGGAAGCCACCCCACCCCACGGGAACACGCCGAGGCGCTGCTGCTGGCCTGCTGCTACCTCCCACCCAGCTTCCTGGCGGGCCCGGGCCAGCGCGTGGGGATGCTGGCCGAGGCTGCCCGCACGCTGGACAAGCTGGGCGACCGCCGGACGCTGCACGACTGCCAGCAGATGATCATCAAGCTGGGCAGCGGCACCACCGTCACGTCAGGATAGGTGGGGAAGGGGCCACCAGCCCCTTGCCACCCCCGCACCGTGGGTGCGGGATGCGGGGCGTGCCTCAGTTTCCCCGCAGGGTGATGTTAGGGAGCGGTTTTTGGAGGTGAAAGGGTGGGTGGGGAGGGGTCGGGTGGTGCCCGATGTGGGTGCGGGGTGGAGGTCCCAGCCGCATTTGGGGTACCCTGGGTGGGTTCCCCCCCTCCCCATCACGGCCGTGCCCGTGTCCCCAGCCCGCGTGGGGGACGGGGCGTGGGGACCTCTAGTGACAGTGTCGCAGTATTGCAGGGCACCGGCACGCGCGGCAGCGACCCCCGGTGCCACCCGGACCCCCCCAGTGCCACCTGCATCCAACCCCGGTGTCACCTGTACCCCTCCGTGCACACGGTGTGCCCCCTCCCGGGGTCTCTGCCCGGCCCCCCGCGGGTCTCACTGCTGCAGGACCCCTTTGGGGTTTGCTTTTTGGGGGTGTGGCCCCTCTGGCACTGGGGAAGTGCCCCCTCCCCAGCCATGGGGGACCCCCACGTTATCCTGTTCTCCCCAGCACTGATCCCCCCCATTAAGAGCTGCCACCAGCCCGGAGCACGGACAGGCTTTGGGAGAAGGGATGGCAGGGTGGCACGGGGCTCCTGGGGGGCTGGTGGGGGTCCCTGTGTCCTTGCTTCACCCCCTCTTGTACATAGATCCCCTCCCCTCGCCTCCCCCCACTCCTCTTTTCCCTTTTTAAACGGTATTTTCATAGTTGGAGAGTTTTGTACAGACAATTAAAGCTGATTATTTATACTGGTGTGTGCTGGATTGGAGGGGGACTGACACCAAAACAGGGGGACAAGGGGACCCCCACAGCTATGGATACCTTGTCCCCACAGGGCTGCACGGGAGGGGGGACAAGGGTGGCAGGGATGGGGGCACTGGGAGCTGAGGGACCCCAAATATCACCAAACATTTATCCCCTGATGTCCTGGGAGCTGCTATCCCCCTGTCCCCATCCCCTCCAGCGAGACCCTTGGGGACAAAGGACCAACCAGGGGTTGTCACAGCCTGGGGGGACCCCAGCAGCCCCCCAAGGATAAAGAGAGGCCACGAGCAGGGCGCCACGTACTTCCAAAACAATCGTTGTATCTTTATTGACGCTCTGAATGCAATGACCTGTTTTTTTACTCTTAAGGAAAATAAACATCTTTTAGAAACAGCTTGTTACACACAATCTTCAGTGTGAAGCAATATACTAATAAGAACACTAGTCTTAACATTTACAGTCTTCATATATATTATATATATGTATATGTATACATATATATACACTATATAATGAGGCAATATATAATACACACGGTTTACCATTTTACAGTCATATGTACAAGATGTCACTAAAAATAGCCAGATTTCAGGCAACACTGCCAAGGACACAGGGATTTTTTTTCTTCTTCTTCTTCTTCTTTAAATTAATTATTTTTTTATTATTATTTCCTCCCTTTTAAATTTATTTTTTTCTCACCTCCTCTTTTTGTTTTTCACTCCTGTGTCCGAGGCAGCTGCTGAAACAACAGACATTGTGTGGCCAGCAAACCTTGGGGTGGGTGGGATGGAGGGGACACAAGAGGTGGTGGGGACATGGGGTGCTGGCTCTGCAGGGGACATGGATGGGACCAGCAGTGTGCCCCCCCTTTGCAGGATGCTGCAGAGGTGGGGGGCAGCCAGTGGCTGTTTTTAGGATGAGATTTGGGGTTGGTTCACCCTGGGCTGGTTGCTACCTGTGTCAGGGTGTGGGTGACACAGATGGGCTGTGGAGCCTGGGGACAAGGGTCACCGAAATGTTGGGCAGTCCCCCAGCTCCACTGAGGTGACCAGGAGCAAAAGCTGAGGGAGCTGAGCAAACCCAGGGCAGTGAGGGGTGAGCCAGGCCCATGTGGAGGGGAGGAAGCAAATGCCTCCTCCTCCTCCTCCAGCACACAGAGCTGTGGGGTTCAGCACAAGCACAGGGAGCAAAGCCCCCACGAGAGGAGCCACAGAAGGGGTGCTGGTGAGGCCAAGCACAGGCAGGAGGGTGAGTTTTGGGGGGTCCTGGACAGCAGGACCAGGTGTCCCCAGCCCAGCAGTGCCAGCGCCACATGGATGGGAGGCTGGTGGGTGCAATGAGTCAGGGTTTGGGGGGTTGGAAGGGGGGCTGGGGCAGCCCAGTGGGTGCCCACCAGCCTGGCCAAGCACCCTTAGACCCCCAGAACCCTGGGTGTGGATGGGGACAAACAGGAGATGGAAGAACGAAACGGAAAAAGCAGAGTGGTGTTTCAAACAGCAGGCCGTTGTTTGCCTTTTTTTCTTTTTTTTTTTTCTTTTTTTTCTAATTTTTCTCCTTTTTTTGGTCTTTTTTTTGTCCTTTTTTTATCCTCTTCTTCGCTGAACTATATACAGACACCATGAGGTTTGCTGAAGGCAACATCTCAGATCAGATCAGTGTGATATTGAGAGCCGGGACCCACGGAGGGTCCGGCGGCCCCACAGTAAGACAACATCGCCGGGACCCCCCCTTGTACACGGACACCCCCCCGCCCCCCTGTGCAGCCATCGCGGGTGGGGGATCCCGATCCGTCCCCCGCGTATCCAGACCGGGTTTTACCGGGACCCGGCGGGAGGGAAAGCCCGGCGCTGGCTCCGCCCGCCCGGAGCGGGCTCGGGTGGTCCCGGTACGGCCCGGCCCGGCCCGGCCCCGCTCGGCTCCAGGCGCTGCCTCCTCTGCCGGTCCCTCGCTGGCGGCGGGGCGGGTGCCCGCGGGCGCTACACCGGCTGCCTCTGCGGGGAGAACGGAGGTGTCAGCCCGGGGATCCCGGTGGAGGCGGGGGGTGGCCCTGGGTTGCTCTTATCGGTCCCTCCCTGTAATCACCAGGCATTCACCCGGGACGCAGAGCTTTGAGAAAGGGGTTCAACCATCATTCACCACCTGGTTTGTGCTCGGGGAAGGGGATAAGAGCTCTGAGACCCGGCTGGGGTGTCCCAGACCCAGTAGTACCCAGTTGCTGCCCCCCCCCATAATACCCCCAGGGGTGTGATGCCCACACAGAGCTGAGCATCCAGGATGGGTGTCCCCAGGAATGTGGGGTCAGAAGGCAGGTCCTCCTGCCACAGGGAGCTGCAGAGCATTGGAGGGTGCACAGGGGGCTTACCTTATGTTTGGGACATCTCAGAGAGAAGCTCTCCTCAGCTAGTAAGCAACCTGCGAGGAGAGGAAAAGGATGTCAGGGGACACCCTGCACTGCGAGTGGAATTCAGTGTCCCCTGGTCCACGGCCACCCACCAGCCACAGTGCTTGTGTGAGGCCAGACAAGCTTGTGACACCTGCCAGTGCTGCTGGCACAGTGGGCACCACCATCCTGGCAAGACAGCGAGCCACGAGCCCAGCTCTAACTCTGGAGCTACGGGCCCCACATTGAGCTGGGTCAGAGTGCCCAGGACCCCGTGCCCCATCCCCGTGGCCAGGCTCACCTGTGTCGATGGCACACGCGTAGTGGTAGGTATGGGGACACCCCTTCTGGCAGCAGCCCACGGTGGCTCCCGCTTGCTGGCAGCTCGAGCACTTCTGTACACACACCCGGGAATTCGGAGCAGGGAAGGAGAGATGTGGAGAGACAGAGAGACCCTGTCAAAGCCTAGCACAGAAGAAGAGAACCACGACGGCCCCAGCAGTGAGGGCAATGTGGGTGTCCCTGATCCTCTCCAGGCCCTCCTTGCCTGTCCCAGGCAACATCCTTCCTCCCGTGCCAGCACACTGAACCACACCATGCCTGTCACTTGGCTGTCTGCAGCCACACATGAGGTTTCTACCTGCCATACCACTGTCCTGGATGACACCAAGCCCACAGCCATGGGGCAGGAGGTGAAGGGACATGACCTGGGTTGTGCCCAGCCTGCCCTGTCCCCAGCAGGTGCTGCAGGGATGGGAGCACCTGGCTCTGTGGCGAAGGCAGCAGCCTCCAGAGAGGCATGAAATGAGCACAGGGTTGGGAATACAGCCAGCCCCCAAACCTGGCACTGGGGGACTTGCTGGAAATCCCCTGCACAGCCTCTGATGGGAGGCTGTCCCCTTCCTCTCCCCAGCACTAAAAATCCATGTCACAGAATCCCAGAATGGTGTGGAAGGGACCTGAAAATAACTCATCTCATTCCAGCCCCCTCACATAGGCAGGAATACTTTCCACTAGACCAGGTTGCTCTGTCCAGCCTTGTACACTTCCAGGAATGGGCCAGCCACAACTTCTCATCCCCTTCAGCAGCCTCCCTATTTTCCTCACAGAACGTGTCCTTGCTCCAACCACTGTGGGAGAGGAACAGCGCAGGGTCATCCCTTCCCTCCAGCTCCCTTTCTCTGCTGCCCATCACGGTGGCATCAGGCTGTGTTGTGCCCAATTTCATCTCCCACCCTGTGGTATCTGTCCTGCCCTCTGAGCCACCCCTTGCGACACAGGGACTGCGCCAGGGGATGTGACAATCCCATGGGGGCCTTCCTAAAACTTAACACCATAGGTTATTTCTGCGCCTAAAAGGGAGAGTTCAGGTGCTATCACAGACGCAGCAGCACAAATCTTGCGGGGACCCAGCGGGGCTCATGGTGCTGAGCACCTTACCCTGCTCTCCCAGGGCAGAACTATTAATTTTCATCCCGACCGGAGGCGCAGACACGGCAATGACGGTGGCTGAAGGAGGCCAGCGGAAGATGCCGCCTCGGGCGTGCGGCCGAGCTCTTACCAGGTCGGCAGCCGCCTTGACAGCCTCCTGCAGCCCATAGAGCTTCCCCGCCACCAGGAAAACCCCAGCGGTCCATACGGCACAGGCCTCGTGCAGCCAGTGCTCCTGCGTGTCGCCCGCCGGCTCCTGCGGCGGGGACTCGGCCTTGTGACATTCGTGCCGCCGGGGCTTTTCGGCCGCCTCCTCGCCCTCTGTCCTCTCGTCACAGCAGTAGCAGCTCTGCAGCCGACGGAACATGCCCCGCGGGCTGGAGCGCAGCGAGCTCTGCTTGGCCGCCTCGGCGGCCCCCTCAGGCCGCGCCGCCTTCCCGCAGCCGCCCTCAGGCCCGCGGGGCGCCCGCTCGGCCGCGGCGGGCACGGTGGAGTCCTCGCCCGGCCCCTCCGCCCGCGCCTTCTCCTTCAGCCGGGATTTCTTCTTGGGCAGGCAGTCCTCGGGGTAGTAGGGCCCGCAGAGGTCCCCCAGGTCCTTGTAGTTGGCGGGGTTGCGGCAGAGGCAGCAGACCAGGCACGCGGCGCTCAGCGCCTTCGACACCACGGGCCCCATGTGCATGGTGGAGGAGGCGGGCAGGGCCGCCCGCGGCCGCGGCGCCGGCCCGGCCGGTCCCCGCTGCAGCCGCGCCTCGTCGCCGGGCGAGTTGACGACGGTGCAGGTGGTGTTGAACTCTCCGCGCCGCTCCACGCGAACATAAGGAGCGAAAGGCGGGGCGCGGCTGTCCGTCCGCAGCCGCTTGCAGGAGATGTACTTGAGCCGGATCTCGGGCTCGGCGGGGTGCAGCAGCGGGGCCTGCTGGGGCTGCCGCCGCCGCTTCCCGCGGCTCTTGCACCGCGCCGGCACCGCCTTGGCCTTGCCGTGGCCCAGCCGCTTCCGCTGCCGCTTGGAGTAGCCGTTGTAGTTGGAGTGGTTGGCCCGCGGCTTCGGGCCCCGCGCCGGCCCGGCGGCGGAGCGTCCCTCAGGCGGGCCATCGCTGCTCCCCGCCTCCTTCTCCTCAGTCTTTGGTTTCTTCTCCCGAGGCGCCTCCTCCGCACCACCCGGGCCGGCTACGCGCTCCCGGGGCAGGGGTGGTGGCAGTGCAGGGCTCAGGGGTGCCTTGGCCATGCCCAGCGCTGCTGCTTTGCCCTTGCGGTTCCTCTTCTTGGGCAGGAGCCCCAGGTTCTTGGCCATCATGTTCGGGCCGGACTGGGCCCCCGGCGTTGACCCACAAGCCTCCCCCTGGCAGCCGTCATGGGGCAGCTTCTTCCCACCACCCGGCTTCCCCTTTGGCGCTCGGCCATTGGGGTTCCGGCAGAGCGGCTCAGCCACCGGCATTGCGGGCACCTTCTGTGCTGCGGCCAGCTTGGGCAGCCGCGCATCGCCCACTGCCACAGCCACGCCGCTGTGCTTCACCACCCGCTCCCGCTCCGCCCCAGCCGGGCTCAGGGAGGAGCCATAGGCAGCTACTGTGGCTGCCACCGCTGTTGCCGCTGGTTTGCAGGTGAACTTCTTCAGGTTGGGTGAGGTGATCTTCTGGACAATGGCCTCCAGCTTGAGGCCGCGGCCCTTGCGAGGAGGCAGCACTTTGGTCTTGGTGGCCTCCTGGAAGGCCGCCCGGGAGGTGATCTTGATGCAGACATCAGGGGCCTCCTTTGGCAGGGGGGGCTTCGGGATGGCTTCCCCAGAGTTCTTGGGGGGCAGCTTGGCTTTCACCTTCTTGGCCACCGGCATCTTTTTGAAGAGGCTGGGGGGACCCTCTGGCTTCTCCTCCTTCACTCCACCGCTGTTGCTCCGCAGGACCAGGTTCCTCTTCTTGGTGGGGATGGGGGAGATGAAGGTGGACTTTCTCTTCAGTGAGTGCAGCGGCCGCTCTGACATCTTGCCTCCCACACCTGGCCCTGCTTTGGGCAGCTTCATCCGGGCACCCACCTTGCCCTCCTTGTGGGGGCTGCCCGGTGCTGGCAGCTTGAAGGCAGGTGGGAGGTGGTTGTTGGATATCAGCTTTTTGGGCGCCTTGCAGTTCTTCAGCCGCACATCAGCTGCCCGCTTGCCCCTCTGCCGCTTGGTGTAGAACACCTCCTGTGTCTTGGTCCGGGAGCGCAGGATCATCGACCGCTGATCCCTCTCCCCGGATTCCACCGCATCCCCCTCCAGCGGTGTCGGCCCTGCCACCTCCTCTGCTGCCACCAAGCTGGGCACCAGGAGGGTGGCATCGCTGGCGTTTTGGACCACCCTGGGGGCCGGCCGACTGTTACGCTTCCTGGTTTTGAAAGCCACCCGCTGCTTCACGCCACAGCCAGGTTTCTTCCCCAGCTTCTCCTGGTGCGTGGGGGCCTTCAGTCCCTCCAGCGGGGCAGGGGCACGGGGCTCGGCCAGGGCGGTGAAGGAGCGGGTGCACATGCGTGCTGGCAGACCCTCGGCTGGAAACCGGGGCGTTTGGCTCTGGGCATTCTTGCTTGGTACCTCCGTCTGTCCGTCTGGCCCCAGGCAGGCGCCGGCCACGCTGCTGGCTGCTGGCAGCTCATCGAATGGACTCAGCACGGTGTTGCCAGGGCCATCCCCCTCCGGCAGCCGGCAGTGGACCCTCTTGTTGCGGAGGCTCTTGCCCCGTGAGACAGGCTCCATCTTCCCCAGCACGTTCTCAGGTGTGAGTTGCTGCTTCACCATGACCGATGAGGCAGATTCAGCATCGGCTGCCTCCAGGTGGGACGTCTCCCCTCCACCATTCTCCTCCTCAGGCTGGATGTGGGGCAGGGAGGATTTGAACCAGCTCTTCACCTTGGTCTCTGTGCCCACAGCAGGGCCCAGCAGGATGACAGACTGGCCAGAGAGGCGTGGGGTGGGAGCTGAGCTCTCCTTCTCCACTGTGCTGACAGTCTCCTCGGCAGACACAGGCACCTCGCTGGAGGACAGCACGGCCGGCATCTCCGGGGGCTTGGGTGATGAGGCATCGTACGTCACTGACTTCTGCTCCGAGCCAGCCAGCTCACAGAGTGAGGAGTACTCCTCTGCCTCCAGGTCTGACTCCTTCAGATCTGGAGAGGAGATGATAGGGATCTCACTGAAGTCCCCAGCTGAGCAGCAGTGCCGGGTGTCCTGCAGCCACCTCTCGCTGTCTGCCTTTGTTGCTTCATCGTAGGTCAGTGTCTCCTCCTCCTCCTCCATCACCTGCTGGCCAAAGTCCTGGACAGGCTCACTCTTGGCTGGCTGCTCTCCATCGCACAAGTCCAAGCCGCAGGCGTTTTTTTTCTCCTTGCAGGAGCTCACCAATTTGCTGGGGAACAAGCCCTTGGGGAGGTCAGTGGCCTGGAGATCCTTCCACCGCAGGCAGGCCTCACCCAGGCTCTCCTCTGGCCACTCAAAATGCTCCATGGCATTCTCAGACGCCACTGAGTTGGCAGTGGTGTTTGAGTAGCAGCTGTAGCTGGTGGCTCCCGCGCTTGACGTCGCTGCCGGGATGCTGGGCTTGGAATTGAAGGCCAGTGGAGCAGTGTCCTTCAGCACATCCTTGCTTTCGGTGGCTGCAAACTCCACCTGGGGACCCTTGTACACCTCCTCGCTAAAGTCCTTCCCCGTGCTGGCCCCTGAAGCTTTGTCCAGCTTGAGGGGCTCGGTGAGCGTGCTGGAGTCACCCTGGCTGGGCCAGGCACCCTTCACCATGGAGTCCAGGCTGGGCCGGTGGTTCTCCAGCTGGAAGGGGGACTTGGTGGTCTCCTTGCCCAGCATGGGCAAGTTGGCCCAGGCTTTGTCTGCCTTCTCGCTGATGGCATCCTGCAGGACGATGATCTCAGAAGCCAGCTCCTCCTGGGACAGGGCGCTGAGGAGCAGGCGGGGACAGTCCCGTTCATTGCTCACGTACTTGGTGAAGGTCTCCAGGGGCAGGGTGGCATGGATACTCTGGAAGGAGTCATCTGATTTGGTGGACATGTCGTCTGGGGAGGTCACAGAGCAGGTGGACACTGACTCAGGCTTTGCCTTGGAGTTGCTGTTGACACGGGCAGGGCTGCGGTTCTGGTTGCAGTACAGGAAACTCCTCTCCAGCTGGTCCTCTGACCCACTGAGATAGTCAGTGTCCTGTGTCTCAGCGTGGACAGACTGGGGGGTGCTCAGCGGGTCGGACAGCGGGGTCCCCACCTGCTCTGCCGAGTAGGTGCTGCTCTCAGGACTGCAGTGCTGCCCCTTGAGCTGCTCGGGGGTCCTCGCTGGGGTCTTGATGCCCTTTTTCTGGGGCACACCCGACTTGGAGAGCAGCAGCTGCTGGACTGTGTTGGAGATGTTCTCCACCTGGGAGGTGAGTGCTGTCAGGCTCTGCAGGCTCAGGTCTGACAGCAGGTTTTCAGGCAGCTTCTCCTTCTGCAAGTTTTTGCAGTTCCCAGATTGAGTGTCAGGGCTCGTCCCATCGGTGGGAGAAGGGTTCAGCAGCGGCATGAAATGGCTGTGGTCAGCAATGCCGGCCGGGAAGGCACCGGCACTCAGCGGCTGCTGGCTGTATTGGAAGTTCTCCAGGTTGGGCATCAGAGGGGAGGGAGTGGAGCTGTAGGACGGGGACCTGCCGACGGAGCGAGCCGGCGAGTGGCTGGCGCTGGGGCTGAAGGTCTGGTAGTACTGCTCTGGTGTCCGGACGGGCGGCGCATCTCCCTGGCAGTAGGTCTGGCCTGGCTGGTTGTAATGTTGGTACTTGGCCAGGTTTTGGTAGTGGAGGGTCTCTGAGGCATGATGCCGCCCCTGCATGGGTTGTGGGGGCTGTGGGGGCTGCGGTGGCTGCGGGGGCTGCGGTGGCGGGGGCTGCGGGGGCTGTGGTGGCGGCTGCGGGGGCTGCTCGTAGCCAATGCGGTTGGGCTGGTAGCCGTGCAGGTTGGGCACGCGGGGGCCAGGGGCCAGGCTGGCAGCGCTGCCCAGGGGCCGCTCCAGCGGCGGCTGCCCCGAGGGCGCCGTGCAGCTCTTGTAGGAGTGTGCCGGCTGGCTGCCCCCTGGCACCGAGGAGTAGGTGGAGGAGGCAGGGAAGGACTGGGAGTGCTGCCCAAAGTGAGGGCTCTGTGAGAAGGGCATGGGTGAGGAGACATCGTTGGGCAATTTCTGCCTCTGCAACTTGGGGTAGGGGAGTGCAGGGGGCTGCTGCTGCTGTTGCTGCTGTTGCTGCTGCTGCTGTGGCTGCTGCTGGAAGTGAGTCCGGAAGGGCAGCGAGGTGGCCGCCGGCTCATGGTACGGCCGCCCACTCCCCAGCGCCACCGTCTTCTTCATCAGGTTGTCCTCATACTTGGCCACACCGCCGGGCAGTGCCTGTGGCTGGCCACCCCACGCCTGCAGGCTCTCGTCCCCAGAATACCGGGCCGGATAAGGGCTGTTCTCCTGCACGGTGTAATTGGAAAAGGCCGGCCTGCCCTGCAGCTGCTGCCCTGCTAATTGCTTGTTTCCCCGGTGGTATTTCTCCACGGCGCTGTTCTCATAGCCTGCGTACGGCAGCTGCTGCTGACTGTAGTACTCCTTCGCCACCAGCCTCTGCCGCTCGCAGTTCGGCCCTGCCTGACTTTGATGCCTGTAATTCTCCAGGCGTGATGTATCTTGTGAAGTCGGCTGGTAGCTCTGCTGGTTGCCATGGAAACCACACCTTTCTCGAAAGGACTGCATGGCGCGGGCTCGTTATCTGCGAAGAGAGAGAGGCGAGAATTCAAATGAAGCATCGCCACCGCGGTGGGCCAGGGACCAAGAGGGGCCGGTGTCACCTGCACCATGGGGACAACATTGCCTCGCCTCACCTCAGCTGCTGGGCATTGCCCCACTGGGCATTGTCTCACAGCCACCCTGGAACACAGCACGTGATGCTGCATCACCTTGCATTGCCCTGCATTGTCTGCCGTCACCCCATGGTGAATTGAATTGCCTCCATGGCCTTGCACTGCTCTCCAACACCTCACCTCGTGTTTCACCTCCCTGCATCTTGTTGCCTTGCATCACCCTGAATTGCATCGCCCTGATTTGCCCTGCATTGCATCGCCTCACACTACCTACCCTTGCTTCATGTTGCCTTGCATTTCATCACCCTGATTTGCATCGCCCTTCATCGCATCACTTTCCATTTCTACTTCCTGCATTGTGTAGCCTTGGATTGCATCGCCCTGAACTGCATTGCCCTGCATCGCCTCCTACTGTCTCACCTCACATCACCCTGCACCACATCACCTTGCACTTCATCTCCCTGCATCCTACTGCCTTGCATTGCATCAGCTTGCACTGCCCTGCATCTCATTGCCCTGCATGGCATCCCATTGCCCTGCATCCCATTGCCCTGCATCCCATCCCCGTGCACTGCAGTGCCCCAGATGGCAGCAGCTGGCTCTGTGTCACCTTGCATTGCTCTGCCTCGTGCCATGTCACCCTGCATCACATTGCCTGGCGCTGCATCCCCACCTTGCAGCACCCTGCATTCTCCTCTATCCCATCTCCCTGCATCACAGCATGGGCAGGGGGATGCTGGGGTCTGGTTGCCTCCTCCCTGCTTGCAGTGGGCTCAGCCACTGTCCTGCCTCTACTGCTGAATCTGCCCACCCCTCCCTGCCTGGTCACCTCCTGCAGTGACCCCTCCACACCATGTCGGGGTCCCTCTGCTTTGTGTTTCACACATCCACCACCCCTCACACACACAAATCACTCCCGCCCTTCTCACACGCCTCCCCAGGGACGCCGGGATCCTGCGAGCGCCTCTGCACACCCCTCTTATCGCCATTCTTTTTAATTATTGGGCTAATTACTGGAAGCAGCAGCGCGGAGGGCCAGAACCGCAGGCTCTGCTGCAAAAAAAGTCATTTCAACTTGCTGGCTCTGCCCATCTCTGCCGGCTGCTGCCTCCTGCAGCCCCCCCGGCCCCAGCGATCCCCCTGCCCCGGCGCGATGCCATCTGGAAGCTGTCTGCTCCTGCCAGCAGCCGTCATTACTGAGCTCCTCGCCACCATCGTCATTAAAGCTCCCCATTTCCTCACCCTGCTTGCTCTGGGAGCAGGGACACACCTGGGTCACTGGTTTGATCTCTTAAGGCAGTCAAGTGGCTTGTGGGGGCTAATGAAGGGCTTGGTGGTGGGGGGATGCATCCTGCCTGTCTCCAGTACCAGTGGGTTGAAGGTAGTGGGATGGACACAAGGATGAAATAGAGATTTGTCAGCCTGGGTTAGGGCAGCACCAAGGGTCTGTAGATGTCCGGGGACATCCCCAGTGCTGCTCCCCTGGCAGTGACACAGTGGTGACACCAGTGCTGTCCCCTCAGTCTCCATCAAGGCAATGAGTATAACATGAGGAAAGGACGGGTGCTGGCAGTGTGTGTGCCCATTCCAGCTCCCGGCACACTTCCCTGTGGGACATGGATTCGTGTGTGTCCCCACATGTCCCTCCATCACCCTCATGCCACTGCCACAACACGCCAAACAACACATGGTCCCTTTGCTAGCAGTTCTGCCACAGCCACATAAACCACACTGCTGGTTTGACGGGTCCCAGCTCAGCCCTTTTCCTTCCAGCACCCACCTCAGCACCTTTTTGGGTTCTAAACACACACATGGGGCTTTATTTAGTTCTATTTCCATAAACACCAGCTGCTCAGGGATGCACCCATCACAGAGTGTCCTCAGGCACTGCTGGAGCCAGGCTCAGTGCCACTGACACCAGCCCAGCACCCCATCCCTCCCTGTTCCCCATTTCCTTTTGGGATGTTTTCCACTGCCACATATTGCAGTTGCATCTTGCAGGCTCTGCAGGCAACTGGATACAGCTAAAGCCTAAATTCCAGAGAAAAGATGGGTAAAAAAAAAATCTGGAAAGCTGGCACAAAAGCCCCTGCCACAGCGTGGTGTCCTGTGCCAGCCCTGTGCCAGTGCTGCTGGAACAAAGGCAAGAAAATCAAAGCCAGGCTGTGGGGCCGCCCTGGGCTGTGGTAGGAGAATTAATGGGAGCAAAGGGCCCTGCATGCTGTGTGGGAGTGGGTTTGAAAAATGAAATTGGCTTGAAAAGACCCTGGGCTGAAGCTTTAGGGGGAGCTTTTCTCCCCCTTCTCCTTTATTATTAATTATCGTGATTAATTAATTATTGTTATTAATTAATTATTGTTAATTTTCCAAACAGCTGGGACAATGTCAGGATGAGCAAAAGCGCACGGTGCTAGGGGACGGATCAGCCACGGGCACGCAGAGGTGGGGATGCACGGAGGGAACGCGTTCCAGCTGAAATCCCACAAGCCCAGAGCCATGGCCCCACGTCCCTGTGGCACCAGGCTGTCCCTGGGAGGGGACACACTCATCACCAGCAGCACCCAGACCTTCTGGCAGAGCCAGAGGGCAGCTCTGCCCTGGGATCTGCCGCGGCGTTGCCGGGGAAGGGCCGTGCCAGATGTTGTGCCTGATGCAGGCTGTTTCCGAGCAAACGCTTTAATGGCATCAAATCAAGCTGTCGACAGCAGGGAGGTTATGGCCTTCCCCCGGAGAGGGAGGTGGTTGGGGCTGATCCCAGGGGCCCTGCCCACTCACTGTCCCTGCCACATCCCTGCTGGATGTGCTCTCCTGACCCTGAAGAAGTTTCCAGAGATGGGAATTGATACAGGGCTGTCGGTGCTGTGGCCAGGGCTCATGGTGTGGGTCCCTGGGAAGGGACAGGGCAGGGACTTGGGGCCACCATGGTGACCAGCACCAGCACGACCCTCTCCCTGGAACACAAGGAGCAGTTCTCACTGCTGGCTACAGCCACCACAGAGCATGCCATCCCCTTGGCCCCAAGGGAGCATGGACAGCCCAGCACAGCCCCTGTGTCATTCATGGGGGACACACAAGGAGCTGATGCACCTCCCTGATGTGCCAGGGCATGACCCAGGGTCATGATGGTGCACAGGGTCATGCTGCCATGGTGCTGGGGGCTGATGCATGGCATGGGCTGATGCCAGGAGCGAGCCAGGGCACCGTGTGGCACTGCCAGGCCAGCACACGCCGTGGCTGCAGTCCTCTGCTGCTCAGGAGGATTTGTGCTGCGTGGCTGGATTCTGTGTTATTTCCCCCCCTCCACTCCTTCCTTCCTTCCCTGTTTTCTCCCCTTTTCTCCCCCCTCTTCTTGCCTGGCAGGGACATGGCATGGCCGGATCTGGAACAGCCCAGGACATCCCATGGCAGGGACCCTCGGTAAGCACCCAAGACCCCCAACACCTCAGCCCCAGGGGGGAAAAGGGCATTCCCCATTTCCCTGCACCCTGGCTTTGCTTCCCAGCTGCTGCTCATCCCGCGGGGCCTGATCCAGCCCTGCTGCTGCTCCGGCTGCTCCCTCGCCTTTGCTGCTCTACCATCAACAAGGACTCAGCGACTAAAAATAGCAGCGCTCTCACAGGGGGATGCTCTGCCATCAGAGCAGTGCTGGCACCGCGTACACCCCGTTCCCCACCCCAAACCCCCTCCCAATCCTCGCCCCACACCCCGGAGTGCAGCCCCATACAGTGAGGTGGTGTCGGAGCTGGGGACCAAGGGGTTGGACCCCCCTGGTTCCCCCGGCAGCTCTCAGGGAGGGGAATAAGCGCCTATCGAGTAGCGTCAGCCCCGGATTTGTTTAATTGTGAGCTGGTGGAGTTTAAAGAAACCCTTTCTGGCTGGCTGCCACACCGCAAAGTGCTCCGGAGAATTTGATTATTAAGGGAGGAGAGAAAAGGGGAGGCTGCGGGGGGAGAGCCGGGGTGTGTGGGACAGACCAGGAAAAGGCTTCTTGCCTCAGGAGCTGGGAATGAGAGGAACTGGGGGGATGGAATACCGACAGACCCCCCTGAGCAGTGCAGAGCGACCCATGGGGCTCGCCCGGGGTGGGGGCAAACCCTGCACGCAGTTGTGGAGCTGCTGCTGTTTGTACAGACACCCCTCTGCCAATGCCCCCTTCTGTGAAGCCCTTTAATGCACCCCCTCAGTGCACCTCTTTACTGCACTGTCCCCCGATAAACCCCTTTAAAGCACCCCAATAATGGTCCCCCTCCCCTTCCACACACTCTGCAGCGCACCAATGCACCCTCATTAGCGCACCCTTGCCCCAATGCACCCCAATAATGTGCTCACCCCGCAGCGAACCCCTTTAACACCCCTCCCATCACCACCAGCATCTCCCACCACGCCAGTGCTCCATCCCAGGGCAGGGTGGGGGGTTCTGGTAGCCCAGGGCAGCCCCCCCAGCCCCGCGTCCCGCCCCATTTCGGCGCTCAGCCGACCGGAGCAGCTGTTCCCTGCACACTTCACTTGCCCGCAGATGATGATAAATGGAGCTGGGGCTGCGCCGCCCATCGCGTGGGGGTGGGCGGATGTGGGTGAGGAGGAGGAGGAGGAGGAGGAGGAAGGATGGGGTCCCCATCTCCTGCAGCCCCCCCAGATCAAGCTGCTCCTCCCATCCAGCTGCAGGGGAATTCCCTGGGCAGGTCCCCCCACTGCTCAAACCGCCCTCCCAGGGGTTGGAACCTGCCCAGGGAATTCCCATCGCAATGGGGTGCATCCCCATCTCCAGATCAGTGTCCCATTTAGGGGTCGCAGTCCTTCACTGCTGCCCCCCTCCTCCCAGCTCTGCTCCTCCCCACTGAGGAATTTTCCTTGGGAAAAAAATCCACCGCCTGCGAACCGCACTCATGACTCAACGTTTCTGCTGGCCCCGGTTCCTCTGTCGCTTGCCAGGGGAAGCCCGTGGCCGCCCCAACCTCATCCCCTCACATGGAAATCCGGCTCAGCCGCCAGCTCCAGCCTTTCTCTCCCCTTGGTTTTTCTTCCTTTATTTTGGAAAGGGGTGGGGGGGTTGGGTCCTTGATGTCAGGGATGGGAGGTTTGCAGAGGGTTGGGCTGGGGAGGATGGTGGGAGGTTCTGGGAGTCAGAGCAAGTTGATGGGTTTTTTTTTTTCTTAGTGGAAAATGTCAGTAGGTAAGGCAGGATTCGAAAAGGAAGGGAGGAAAAAAAAAAGGGGGAATGAAAGGAAGAAAAAAGGAAAGAAGATGAAAAAGGGGAGGAGGGAAAAAAGGAAAAATAAGAAAAGGAAAATTAAAAAAGAAAATGAAAAACACAGTGAAAGAGAAAGAAGAAGAGAAAATGAGAAAGAAGAAAAGGTAAAAAAGATAAAAAGGAATAAAAAAGGGAGAAAAAAATATTAAAAGTAGGGAGGGGAAAAAAAAGGCTGGAGGCTCAGCAAAACAGATGCTCAGCCTGAGCCTTCCTGGGCAAATTCCCTCTCCAGAGGAGAACCGTGCTCCACTGCAGAGCAAAATTCATGGCCGGATGTACCACGGAGTGAGGCTCCACATGATCCTGCTCCCAGCCAGCAGCTGGACATCGACCTTGGGGCTCTGAGGGGAGAGGAAAACCAACCCTGCAGGAGGCTGGAAACACAGCCGAGCTTAGGAGGGATCCAGCAATCTCCAAACCCAAATCCTGGTGCAGCCCTGCCCGGAGGTGTCAGTACAGTGGTGTCAGGGCACAGCTGTGGCTGTGGGGTTGTTGTCACCACCACGGTGACCTTCAGCCAACCCTGCAGCCTCACCCTAAGTGAGCAGCACGGGGCCAGCGTGAAGCAACAGCCTGGCCAGTTCTCCACACACTCCTGTTTTTCTTCTTCACTCATTTTCTGCCTGACAGGTTGGGATCCTTCTTCCTCCCTCCCTTCCCTCCTCCCTCCCCTTCTGCTCTCGTCCTGACTCACTTCAATTCCAATAATAATTAACCATTCCAATCATTACTGCGTCCGCTAATATTAGCCCTCCCTTCTTCTCCCACATCCTGTTTGTCCCCTGCCTCAGTTTCCCCTTGAATCAGGACAGAAGCTCCATCCCTGCAAGAAAAGGTGGGGAGCAGGTGCCATGCCCTTGGCACCCTCCTCTGTGATGCTGTTCATGCTGCTTGCAACAAAAATAAAAGCAAATAAAAGCCCTCCCAAGTATGGAAGAAGGGATGGATCCTCATCCCAGTCCTGGATCAGGTCTGCATCTCCTGAGCTGGTTGCTCATGGATGCATAAGGCTGCACTCCCTGGGGAATGTGACAGGGATGGCTTGTGGTCCCCTGGCACCTGCTGACCCTTCAGCCCAGCAAACCCACACCAAGCCTGGTGGCAGGACCTGGCAGATTGGAGCTGGAAAATCCACTGGGTTGGAACCAGGACCACTCTCTAGCTGTGCCTCAGTTTCCCCACTTAGAGTGATCCAGGTTTGTGCTGGGGTCCAGTGTTGATGCTGGGAAATGCCAACCCAGGAACATGGGAAGGGAGCAGGCTCGCGTCCCAGCTCCAGGATCCCTGACCTCCTCCCCAGTGGGTCTCTCCATCCCCAACAGGACTGGAGATCATGAAGGATGACAGGTGGCCATCACCCCCAGGACATCCCCAGCTCTTCTGAATGTGCCACTGGGTCCAGCCCCTCTGGCTTGTCCCTGGTCACAGCCAGTTTTTCTACCAGGAAAACTTCCAGCAAATTCATGCTACTACATCCAAAACCAGGAGACCTCAGCATCCAGCAAAGGACAGACCCACGTACCATCCCATGCCTTCTCCCCATCCCAAACCCTCTCTCCCTATCTGGGAGGAGATGGGACTTTGTCCCAGTGTCCCCATGTCAGGCACATGGGGCCATCAGTGGTGGTGTTTTGGACGAGTGCTATTCAGCTATCACTGGTGATCCCAGAAAGATCCCTGTCTCATTGAGACCCCCTCACCAGGATTCATGGCTATGGGGGGCATTTCCCCGTTCCCCTTCTGCCTTCCTGTGCCAACTCCTGCCTTCACTTTTGGGGCAGCCAATCTCATGATCCAGCCACCGCCAGCTCCCCACAGCAAAATCCGTGAGGTGCTCTCAGACAGGGGCACCCCACAGAAGCCACGTTTCAGCATCTGCCCGCAGACAGGTCCATGCACCAGAGCCAATCCCAGAGCCAATCCTGGCTGTGCTGCTGCGGGGCTCTGCCCTGAGCCATCCCCTGCCGGCAGCAGACAGCTCGGTAATGAAGCGTAATGCTCCGACACTCCCCTGAGTGACAGTGGCCAGCACTGCCTGTGTCCCCACGGCTCAGCACGGCCTCCTCTGCCTGCCAGGGAGGGAATGAGCATCCCCCTGCCACGAGCAGGGCTGGGGGCTGCAGAGTGGTCACCTGCTAGGGGATGCTGAGAAAGAATCCCCTGGGGGAAAGGAAAAATAAGGATAAAACGGTGTTGAAAAAAAAATAAATCAAAAAAATATATAAAAGAAAAGAAGGTTGAAAATAATAAATTGAGGTTTGATGCTGTGTGGTAAATTATTTTGGTATTATATATTCCCCAGCTTCAAATCCTGAAGACAAATACCGGGGCAGGTAAAGTGGGAAGCAGATTTCCAAAGGCCTTCTCCCAGATCCAGGTTATTGACTCTGTCAATCACAGCAGGCGCTGTCCCCACCTTTGGCACCCTGCAAAATCAGTTCTTTTGTTCCTGCTGAAAAACTGAGGGGGGAGGAAG
This sequence comes from Catharus ustulatus, assembly GCF_009819885.2. Classification (NCBI taxonomy): domain Eukaryota; kingdom Metazoa; phylum Chordata; class Aves; order Passeriformes; family Turdidae; genus Catharus; species Catharus ustulatus. The sequence goes on along the minus strand of NC_046236.1, from coordinate 14,164,812 downwards.
AGGAGGGGAGAGGAATTTGGGGCAGGGAACTTCCAAAAGAGATGATTAAGGAGTTAATCTGCCTGAAATAGATAAGGAGCTTAGAGCTGCTGGTATTTGACTGTCCAAGTTTGGATTCAGCATGTCTTAAACACTGGCTGGAATGTACTTAGATATGACCAAAGTACATGTCCCCCCGAGGAATTACCAGGTTGCCAATTAGATTTGCTTCCCAGATTCACTCAAACCTTCACAAGCTTCTTCAGAGCAGGAAAATTGCTGCCTGTCCCTGGGGAGACGGCAGAGCAGCCGCTGCTGCCTGGCCCTGCAGTCAGCACAGCACAGCACAGCACGACACGAGATCCCAGTGGGCAGCCCCAGGATTTGCAGGAAAGTGGCACAGTCAGGATGACAGCAAGGCAGGGATGTCTGTGCCAGGGTATGGGGGCACCAGGCATGGCCTGGTGGGTGCTGCTGGGGGAATTTGGGTGGTTTTGGCTGTTCAGAGTGCCATGGTGCCAGTGCACTGGTGGGGCTCTCACCCGAGCAGGCTCAGCATTCCATGGGGCTCTCCCTACCTGCAACCAGGCTCACAGTGCTGCCACAACCAAATCCAACCTAAAAACCCCAGCTCAACTTCCAGGCAGGGAGCACAACACAGAACAGAGCCATGAGGGCACGTGGGGAATGCAAACAAACGCTGAGATGTGAACAAACCCCAGTGGTGAACAGCTGTGGGCACCTGGCACATACAAACTCACCACAACCCGACGCTCAGAGCAGTGAGAGCCCAGGCCAGGGTGAGGGTCACCACTCAGGAGCCACAACAACATCCAGCAATGGGACAAAGTGGAGGTAGAAAAGCAAACACCAACCCCTGCAAAAACCCTTCCCTATCCATTCATTTTAACCATTCCATTCCCATCCTTGCTAATGCAAGTAATGAAGTTTGGGGGGACCAAACATGACCAGCACAGAGGGACGACCACGATGGGGGATCCCACCACCAGCTCCCACATGCAGGCACCAAGTTCCATTCCAATTCTGGCCTGTATTTACTAAATCTGAGCTCAGTTTCTGTGCTGGCATCCCAATCCCATTGAAAAGTGTTGGGAGTGGCAGCCAGTCTCACCAGGCTGGTGTTGGCACAGTTGGAGTGGCGGCGGCACTGTGATGGAAAGTTGCTGGAACATCAGCTTTGGATGCTGAGTCCTGGTAACAGTTGCTATGTGAAACATTCAGAGGTGGAATTTACTGTCACAGTTAATAATAGATGAAGGTTTTAGAATTTTTGATGCTTTACATTTTAAGCTGTTTGATTTATAATGTTTCAGAAAAGGGTGGGGGGAGGCAGGAGCTGAACAGCAGCACGAGGTAAACAAAGCGAGTGGGGAGGTGGGCAAAAGGCTCCATCCATCCATCCATCCATCCATCCATCCATCCATCCATCCATCCATCCCCTGCCCATTCCAGAGATGTGCTGAGATCCCCCATGGCCAACAATGGGAAGGGTTCTTCCCACCAACCACCAACACCAGCGAGAGCCCTGGCGGAAAACCACAGCACGACTGGGACAGAGCCCCTCAATTCCACACCACACTTCATTTTGGGGTTTTTTTCTGCCTGCATCTCTTCTCCCTGCTTTCATTCTGGCGGGTTGCTGGGTTATTTACTTGCTGGCGCTCCTCTCTGCTCTCCTCTCTTGCAGGTGTATTTCAAGTAGCTCCGTAAATAGCAGCGCACGGCGTGCCTGCGGCGGGGCGCGCGGGTCCTGCTGATTAGGAACGCGCTGCCAAAAAAAGAGAAGGGTCTCACTTCCCTGCCAAGCTGCCACCCTGCTTCCACAAAGAGGTGCTGGCATGGGAGGATGCTCCAGCTGGATCCTGGAGGGCTCTGTCCACTCTTTCTTGGAAAGGAGCAGTGAGCACAGGTGAAGAACCTCGGTGTCTCATTGTGTCCTTTGGTGTTCTCAATGTCCCATTATGGGCACCAAAGCCCTGTGATGGCTTCAGCTCTGGCACATTCTTCCTGCTTCTTCCAAATGTTGGAGCATCCCAGCATTTCCAGTCTGTGTGTGTGGAGCATCCCAGAACCTCAGATGTGTGGCCAGGAGGATTTAATCCCAGCTCAGCAGGGCTTCAGGTCACGACACGAGGAGCAGAGGGGGAGTCCACACTTCCTCCACCAGTGCTGGGCACACAGTGGCATCTTAACAAAATATGGGGGATGGAAGAGTAGAGGGTTCCCCTCTTTTCCCCAAACACAGTGCAGAGAGAAGATACTTTGCAGTGCTGTTGGGAGGATGTGGTGACTGGAGCCTCAACACCTAAAGGCATTCCAGCCCTGACCAGCTCCTGCCAAAGCCCTGAGTGCACACAGGAGGTGGCTGAGGTGCATCCCACACCACCAGCACCCTCCAGCCCCTCAGAAGCCCCTGTTTCCCCCAGGATTGAAGACTCCCAGGGGTCCCAGGCTGAGCTGCCCCATGATGTCTCAATCAGGGTTGTGCACAGCCCCATTTACATGCACACATCCCAGCTGGAGCCGAGGATCATTTCCTTATAAAGCAGCTTTGACACACGGGGTAGCTCGCTGTAATGAGGAGGGTTATGCCACAAAGATCCATCACTAATGGGCTTGGGGCAGCAGTGCCTGTGCATGCAGCCTCCTGCTGCCAAACCCAGCACCACACTGCACCCCAATCTCCCCACGGACACAGCATCCCCACTGGAATTACACCCACGGCTGAGCCAACCTCTGGCTTGGTGGGATCTCACCCTGATCCCAGTAAAATCCTGTGCCTCTGCTAGCTGCCTCCCTGCCTTGCATCAAAACCCACTTGAAGGTCCAAAAAGGCAACTGTGAGGCACGTTTTGGCATGGAAACCACTCAACCCTTCCCAAAAGAACAGCTCCAGGGAGGGAGATTGAAGTCAGCACAGCACTGGAGTCCCCCAGTACGCACGAGGTACCTGACACATCAACCCATCCACGTCCCTATCTGCACAGGCACCATCTCAGCAAAGGCACCAGCTCTGCCCTCAACCAGCCCGTCATTACCACAACTGCCTAATTAAAAAACATATTAAAACCCGTGACTTCCCTCCCTGCAGAGCCCTGACAAATTCAATGCACAGGTTCATCCCCACCGCTCCCCCAGGGTCCCCCGTTAGCGGCGGGTGCCTCGTTAGCCAGCCTTGTGCCAGAGATTGGCTGCAACTCCTTCGTGGTGTCGAGCAGCTCTGCCCCAGACACCTTCTCCTGCGACCAGAGGCTCGCTACGTCCCAGGGCACTGTCACAATATATTAAGATGCGGCGCTAAAAATAAGCAACAGCAAAAATAAGCAGGAAAATCGCGGTCCCTGCCTGCCCCTGCCGGCCTCGCACCGGCGGAGCTCCCGCTGCCGCACACGAGCTGGGGAAGCACGTCAGGAACGAGAGGATTTTGCTGGGTTTTATTAAAACGACGTGTTTCTCCCTTCCCTCCGCCCCCAGCCTCTCCGAGGAGCGAGCCCTGCGGTGACACACAGGACTTGGTGACAAATCATCCCGGGGGTGGGCGGTTTCTCTGCATGCTGGTGATTCCAGGCATGGCCACAGCTGGCGTGAGGCCCTGCCTGTCCCTCCAGGGCTGGAGCAGATCCTTGCCCACCCCACAGAGCCCAGGATGGGGCTCTGCCCCCCAATGGGGACACCCCAGGAGCCACAGGCGTTGCTCCATGTGCCCAGCCATGGTGTGCCATCAAAGGACGGATGGGTTTGGGCCAGCCCCATGTTAGACACCACAGCCAGGCTGGCTCTCGGTGGCTATCCCCATTCCCAGAGCTCCCCAACATCTGCAAATCTCATTCTCCCTGCTCGCTGCTAGCCAGGCACAAGAGCATTGCTGTGGCACAGCCCATGGCATGGGAGCTGGGAGAATCCTCTACCCGGGAATGCACCTTGGAGCACCTGGGGAGAGGGCAAGAGGTTCCTCCCGCTGCCTGCACCCCGTGGGGAACCATCCTGCATGCCGGATTCCTTGGAGGCACCGGCAGGGACACAGCCCCTGCTTGTCTCTGGGAGATGAAAGAGCAGCTCCGGGCATGGGGACGGCTCCGTGCCTGCAGCCCAAGGCGTGCGGCCGCCCTGCTGCCTCGGCTGCGGCTGCAACGAATGCGTGCACATACCTCTGCCCCGGCACGGGTGTTTGCTCTTCTCTTCCGCGGCTGTGATTGATTAAAGGATCAGGGACATCTGAGAATGGAGGCAGCAGCGGCAGCAGCAGAAGCAGCTCCCTTTGGACTTGGAGAGCTTCCTTGCCTGCTGCTTGCTGCTGCCGTTGCCTGTCAGGCAGCTTTTAATCAAGGTTTGCTTATATCTGCAAAGGCCTTTCCCAGAGGGATGAAGGGAGGAAAAGAGGGGGGGAGAGTATATTAACATGCCAGCCACCCTCCCTCTCCCTCTCCTTTGTTTATGGAGAGGGTCAGTGCTTGGAAACGGCTGGCGGGGACGGGAAAGGCGCTTTGGGGGTGCTGGATTGTGCTGCAGCCCTCGGCACGTCCAGGTCTCATGGCGTGGCCAGGGGTAGGGAGGGCATCATACTCAGCTGGGATGTGCTCAATAACTGCACCAGTGTGTGGAGGGAGCAGGAGCTGGGGGCCAGGGCTTAGTGGCTTCCTCTGGGTGGCCCTGGGTGCCTGGCAGGTCCCCACAGGGAGGGGACCAACCTGTATATCCCCAAATCAGGGTCTCAGCCCAGAGAGACCAAGACCAACCACATGCTGAGACCAGCACTGTCCATACACCAAGACCACTCAGGCAGAGAGAGCCCAGGCCCCTCCATGCCACCCCTGGCCTCATGGAAGGTCAGGATCTCCATCCTCATCCTACAGCTCACAGGGACTGCAGCTGGGATGGCCACAGCACAACAGCCCATCTCCCTCCTGCAGGATGGGGTCTGGCAATAAAACCAGGGCTCAGAGGGACAGACACCAGCCCCACAGCTGGTTCTGCCCCATGGCACTGGGATTTCAGCACTGCACAGGCTGGGAGCACCCCAGCATCAGCCACCACTCCACCATCACCCACCACAGCCACCACCAGAGCCGTGCACACCCGTACAAGCCATGTGGAAGGACAGGTGACCCCCAGCCCTGTGTCCCCTCATCAAGCACTGTCTCTGCCTCCACTGCCATTCCCGCACATCACTTGGGCTCTCCACGTTATCTTATTGCTCAGCTAATGACCTGCTAAAAGTATTATGTGAAAAACCGTGCTCTTAGCCAGCCATTAGACTGGTTAGGACCAGCGGGTCATGCTTTATTGCTTTAATAACGGAGTTTATGAAAGGTCGTCTCATAACTGATAACATGCATAATTTTTGTAACTTAATTAATGCTGCTAATATACTGGAGTTTCCATCAGCTGCTGGTGCAACTGATGCACAGTTTGCATCCCGAGCAGGGCTGGGAAGAGTATCCCAGGCCAGGCTCTGCCCTCTGTCCTTGCCAAACAGCACCTACAGTTCAGATCCACACCAAAACCTCACCATGCCACTTCTCCACGCTGGAGCATCCTGTGCAGAAATGCTCCAGCAGAGACAGGGAGTGCTGTGAGTAGGCAGAGGGAAATGGGAACAGATCCAACCCCACACGCCTGAAGGGAAGGGATTTCTTTGCTTCCACTCCTGCCAGCCCACAGAGAAGACAATGCAGATACGGGACCTGCAGTCAGGGAGAGTTTTACCTGACGAAGAAGCAAAAACCTCAGAGGGATGGGAGCTGCTCCAGCAATCCCAGACACCTCTGCCTGAAGTTACAACTGAGCAAAGGAGTTTTGCCCTGGTTGGGGATTTGTGGCTGTGCCCCAAGAGGGTTCCCATGGGAACCCCCAAACAGACCCTGCTCCTCTGGTGATGCTAAGGGTAGCCAGGCTGGCACAGGGCAGGATCCTGCTGGAACTGCTGCCTTTCTTCCCAGCACTGATTTTTAAGGACAATCTCCTTCACAACATTTTTGAAAGCATTTTTTGAGAATTTCTTTTAAGAATACCCTCCTGTGAGGGTGGTGAGGCCCTGGCACATGTGTCCAGAGAAGCTGTGAATCCCTGGAAGTGTCCAAGACCAGGCTGGACAGAGCTTGGAGCAACCTGGTCTAGAGGAATACGTCCCTGCCATGGTAGGGGGTGGAAGTCCTTTCCAACCCAAACCATTCTATAATTCAGTGACAAATACACATTTTTCTCATTAAAAAGGAAAAACCACAAAAGCAAACAACTTCTCCCCACTATCCGAGCGCACACCTGGGGGGGCTGAGCATCCACGGGGGAAGCTGGGAATCAGACGCATTTTCCAGGCAGCAAAAACAAGCCCTTCCCTTGCAAAGAAAAAAAAAAAAAAAACCCAACATGTAAATAGGAGCCCAG